>NC_141135.1:84605706-84927899 GCF_053477565.2 Lygodium microphyllum
ACCACAACAACATCATATGCATCCACATAGCCCCAACTTCCATTCAATATCTCACTATGAGGGAAAAAATAATGGAGTAGAACAACAATCATATCTTCCTCAACAATATCATCAATTAAAAACAACTAAAATTAGACTTTGAAATGCACATACATGTGTTATAATTCATCCCATAAAACAACAAAATTACACTTTCATGACTATATGACCATATTATCGTGCGGCTTACATATGTAAAAATAGGAGGCAACAATGGAAGTATAAAAAACTATGGTAATAGACTACACAAACACAAAACACAAAGAGAAACACTACAAAGAACAAAAGAACTCAAGAAGGATATTCTCAAAAAATGGAGTCCATATACCAAGGCACAAGACAATACAAAGCTTATGCTCCAACAAAAGGTAAGATCACCCTCTCTCCATAAGCAAGCAACTATTGTGAATGAGTGAGGAGGAGGAATCTTGCCTATAATTAGGTAATAAAGATACCAATCCCAAACTAGGCTCACACATACTTGTAATGGAGAACATTTTAAACCTTAATCCTGGTAAATAACCTACACTACTTAGTCTTAGGGAGAACTATAAATACAACACAATGTGCTATTATAGGGGTCCTTATCATATTGATCATCCAAATTTGATGAATTCACCTACTTTGCATGTATTTCAAGAATTATTTCTTATTTCTTTTCTATTTTCATAGGTTAATACAGTTTTGTTTGTGGTTTTCACTATTTTTCATGAGGTTAAGTATTTTCTTTTTAGTTCATTGGTTAGATTTAGGCTAATCTAGGTTTCCCTCTTTTATAATACTAGTTGGCGATGTTGATTGGCACCCAAATTTAGGGTACCTAGGCATAGCCTTATTTGTAACATGAAGTAAATTGGGATAGAGAAGGATAGAGAGAGAAATATTGTTGTATGAGAAAGAAAGACTGCAAGAAGAGAGAGAAAGTAGGGGGAGGTGTGAGAAACACTAGAAGAAGATAGAGAAACACAGAAAAGAAAAGAAGGTGATAGCCATGAAAGCTGTGAGGAGAGAGATGAATCAAGAAAAGACTTGTACTATATCAAAACTAGTAAAAGATGATTAATACCTTCACCTTTTATACCTGCACCCTATGTACCATATTTTCCATCCCTTACATTTGGAAAAAAACAAGAAAATTCCCACTAAAATACCTAAAATCACCCATGATATGTACAATTTTCTAAATTACAGCAATGTACTATTGATGGGGACTCCCAATTTCAATTTAAAAAATGGTCTCATCTAGTATCATGGTAGGATTATCATTCCACACACTTCCCCATTTTTTACATAGAAAATCATGTAGGAGATGCATTCCTTGCCTACAATTGGCCATTTTGGTGTGTTTACGACCTATGACAAGATTGTTAAAAGTGTTCACTAGAAGGGCCTTTGGAAGGATGTCAAGACTTTTGTCTCTAGTTGTATACCATGCCAGCAAAACAAGGACATCACATTGAAGCTAGGAGGTTTATTACAACCATTGCATATCCCCAAAGGTAAATGGATGCATATTACTAAGGATTTTATCAGTAGCCTACTGGTATCCAAGAAAAGATGAAATAATATTTATATGGTAGTGGATAGACTCACCAAGACAACCACTTTATTCCCATAAAAGTTCAATATATAGCATCTCAAGTAGGCCGTCAATTCATGGAGCATGTCTTCACTTTACATGGATTATCATAGGTTATAGTAAACGATAGAGATACCAAGTTTATAAGTAATTTTAGCAAGTGGTTTTCAACTCCATGGGTACTAAATTACCTCCTTCTATAGCCTACCATCCTCAAATAGATAGTCAGGCACAGAGAGGGTTGATAAGTGATTGGAGACTTACTTGAGATATTTTTGCCATGATGTACAAAATGCATGGGATTTGTGGGTACACTTGGTAGAGTTTGCCTACAATGACTCCACTCATTCTAGAACAAGAGTTTCACCCTTTGACGGTTTGTATGGATACAAGGTATCTATTGCCACATTTATTTTTTATGATAAGATATATCCGCAAAGCAAGGAATAATTGGACCACATGCATGCTCTCCTTCCATAATGTAAAGTGAATCTAAAGAAAACTGAGGATCAAATAAAGCTTTATGCCAAAATGAGAAAAGATAGAATCTAGAGTTCCAAGGGGATTTAGTGCTTTTGAAAGTGTCCAAGTCTCGTTACACCACTCTTAAAGTTGGTTCAAGCACTGAATTGGCTCATAGATTTTATGGACCCTATATGATTTTGAAGAGAGTGGGTGACTTACCATATCAGTTGGAACTTCCCTCATCTACTAGGATTTGCAATGTCTTCCATGTTGAAGCACTTTACTAGATCTACCATGGATTATATAAAGGAGCTTCCATCATGGATGAGAAGGGTATCATTGAGTACGTGCCTAAGAAGGTCATTGCTTAGTGAGACAAGAATCTTAGATCAAGAATGATCAAAGAATATTTGATCAAATGGTAAGGATTAGCATTATAAGAATATTCTTGAATACTAACTTCACTTATGAAGAAGTTCCCTTATGTCAAGGAAGTAATATTGGCTAAAGACTAGTCATTTATGGCCTTGATCCACCCCAGATAGATTGCAAATAACTCTTTGTCTTAAAGTAGATTCTATTCTATTCTATGGATAGCAAAAACAACATATATGTATTGAAAGAATTCAAAAAGGGCTTCATTTTTATGTATAGCACACCCTAATCGAAGATTCCTACTAAAAGTTATTTTAGATTTACTACAGTAGGATCTTGCATTACACCAACATGATGTTCCATTTCTAGAGTTCTCATTTGGCCAAATATTCATAATCAAGTTTTGGATTTTTGTCATTTCCCATTGATATATATACAATGTACTTTATCATAGCTCCTTTATTCATTCAAAATTCTTGGATTATTCATTGATTCATATCTTGTAATGGTTGAAAAAGAGTAGTACACTATTTTTCATCTATCCCATACATTGTAATAAGTCCCAATTTTTATTTTTGGGGATAAAAACATTCAAGTATGGATAGAATGTAAGAGGTTGGAAATAATGTGAAAAACATTAATGTTGGAAAATACTAGCTACATTGGCTAGTATATAAGGTGTAAGGGACATTTATTTTTCATTATCACTTAATACAAAGGTCTCTACATCTTACATCTTCTCTCTCTCTCAGATTCCATGGCTTTTCTTACCTCTTTCCTATATTTTTCTCCCCTTGTTCAAACTTTCTCTTTCCTCTACCCTCATCTTCTCTCTCTCCTACAATATTCTCTCTTCTCTTTCTCTCTCCTGGCTCACTCCTTTACACAGTGACCATATATTCTCCTCCTTTCAACTTTCTCTCTCATTTGTACTCATCTTCTCTATCTCTCCTGTAGTCTTCTCTATCCTCTCTCTCTCCTATCTCACTCCTTTACATAGCAATCAAATATTCTTCATTGAAAGAAACTCACAAAATGCGTAAAGATTCAAAAAAAATCTTGAATTCTTGGAACAACTTAAGGCTTTTCTCTTGGTAAAAATAGCCATATCTCCTACACCTACATGGAAAAGGTCGCCTTTCTCTCACCCAAAAATCACAAGAACTTCCTTGATCAAATGGTTATTCCCATAGTCAAGGATTGCAAACCTATAAATTTAAAGGTCCATAAATAATGAAGAATAGAAAAAAAGTGGTAAAAACATGATAGAATGCAACAACAATTATATTTGATTCTCTGCAAAATTCCATAAACTTATCCCTACACAGCACCACATTGTGCTCTCAAGAGATACACCTTACAAGTTACATGTCACATGAATATTAAATACATTATTGCATAAACTAAGGTTGATAGTGTAGTCTATTTAGGCCACAAAAATTATCATAATTTGGTGCCTACATACCAAAATTATATTGCCACAGGAAAAATATGTCTACAAGGCATCTTTATTATTCCGATATCTTTATCAAGCCATCCACAATCATCATGTCTCATGAAGAACCATCTAGCATAGCAAAGTTTGATTGTATGTCACTGCTTCCTCAACCAACCATGGAGTAATGCATGGATTTATTGGCCATGAAATTAGAAGAAGAGTGTCAACATTGAGCCTAACTAGAGCAAGAGCTGCAACCTCCCAAGCATCCTGCACCTCCCCAAATTTCCTCTACTAATGACACTATGATTCATACTATCAATGCCACCCTTGAAGCACAATCCATCCATAAAGAGGAAAAGATAAGAAAATGTACCTTTAAATTTAATACTTACGATGGTACTAAAGAAGGTCGTAATGTTTTCTCTTGGCTAAGTCAAATCGACTCATATTTTGATAATGAAAGTTATGTTGAAAATGGTAAAATCAAGTGTGCTTCTTACTATTTTACCGACAAAGCTTCTTTATGGCGGGATGTCACAAGCAAGAGCACTAACCATCCTCTTACATGGGAAAAAATTTAAAAGAAGTTTCTCGCTAATTATCTTCTTGCCCAATTCGAGCTCTTTGCATGCAACAATAATGGGATGTCTTTATGTAGTGAGAGTGAGAGACCATTCCTCAGTACACCGAAAGATTTTGGAGTATTTTGTTGTAACTTCAAATGGTCGAGCCTATAGTCGAATCTAATTTTAAAAGAAAGTATATGTCCAACCTTCTTTCATTTTTCTAAGTTGAAGTCAACATTTTTAAGCCCAACACATTGGATGAGGCTATCTCTTTGGTGCATGACACCGGAAACAAACAAAGTAAAGATCAACAACAACTTTCAACTTCCACGAGAAATAATATGGATGACAACAATTCTCATTTTAATTATTTTTGTGCTTCCAACTTTCAATTTCGAAAGAATGGACCTAATCACTGACCTTGGATGAAATTTTTTTATAATAATATGGGCCTACCTACTCCAAATTCTAATCCCAAGATTTCTCACTTGCCTTCTAATCTACCTAAGTCATCTGAATCTAAAAATGTTAATCCAAGTGTCTCAAATACCAATTCCAAGAATGTAATTTGTTATAAATGCAATTGTCTGGCCATATTGCGAGTCATTGTTATATGGGCAACACTCATGATTGGAAAAAGCCTACTACACGTTTAAATTATCTTGGAGCTGAAGAAGCAACTAAAGACATTGCAGCAATGCATGATTACGATGAAGCCATGCTTATGGGAGAAAACACTAATGATACTAATGAACTTGCTAGTAAAATTTATATCCACGCTTTATTGTTGAAAATGAGTGTGAGGTGTCCACCAGTCTTAATCCAAGGCACACCATTTAGTAGTCCATCAATAGGTTTTTCAAAAATGATATCGCCCGACACTCCCTTGGAACATCATGGGGTTTATCACTTAGGCCCTACTGAGTCTACTTGGCAATGGGAGAGTTTCGAATGAACCCACTAGGATCACCCTAAATTTCTGGGCTCCTAAAATTGGTCAGGTCTCCTAACAACCAGCTAGTGTCAGTAATTTTGAGTTCCCACTTCTACAGGATTACTCGATCTAAAGCGGACTTATCATTGCACTTCATTCAAAGAGAATGGAGATGAAGGGGAGTGTGGTACATCAACCCTCCTGTCCATATGGAAAAATCCCATTCTAGTCCCCCTGAAACAATGCAAGTCAATTCTACCTAACAACTAGTTTATTGTCTTCCTATTTCTATTGCCGATTTAGAAAAGCTCCTAGCTAATTAGGACCACCCTACCATTGGACGAACCCGTTGAGGGTTATGCCCACCCACTTTCCTTTGATGACAGAATCATCTTTAGTTTTTTAATTACCTATAGCACATTTTATTGAAACATATACAACCAGCTTCCTTAATTAGTCTATTAAATCACATGTTCCTTCACGTAATTTATCTCATGGGCATGCATAATATTCAAATTATCATTGAATAAAACAAACTTCTCTACTATATTGGAAGCTTATCACAATTTCCATCTACGAAAGAGACATACAATTCCATGAGGGTATTCTGCCCATCAAGATTCCACCCATGTAACTTCCAAGATCCCATCCTAGGTCACGAAGGGGCTTGCGTCATATTCTAGGAACAATGCAAGATTTACAACCACCTGGCACCCACATTTCCTACTGCCTGAGACTATCCCTACAGACATATCTTTCACTAGCGGAGCTAGTCTAAGTCTCACGAAGTGATAATTGTGACCCCCTGGAGTAGGGTCTCGCAGCTAGCTTGGGGATAGCCTAGCGTGATCCTTTCTTTTATCCTATTTGTTAATATTTTTAATCAGAGATCTAGATTCTAGCAAACACAAACAGTCCTTTCAAATGTATATCAAATGATGCAATGACAATCACACCATTGTGCAATTCATAACTTCCATAGTCAAGGTAGACCTTATCCTAAGGTAACCTTACATTCTAATGAGGATTCTCCTCCCCATAAAGAAGCGTTGGGTACATTTCTTACAACATGTTAAGCAAGGCATGAATTTCTTGTTTGGGCTATCTTACCCAACATAAGCAAAAATCCTTAAAGAACTATATTGTGTCAATTCGTGTAAGCATAAAATATAGAAGCTAATATATTATGTAATTATTTTATGTGGAAAAATAATAACCTGGTAATGAATAACTTGGTTTGGCACAATGACATTGGAAATTTCGTCTTTGCTTGCGTATATCTACCTTCTTCCAAGGAGGGATCTCTATGAGCTATTTTGTTTGATTCCGTTAGGCCAAGAGGGCCAGTAGCTTTAAGTAGTTAATATTTGATTTCTTTAGGCCAAGAGGGATAGTTTTTTTCAAGTTTTAATAATCTATCTCTTTAGGCCAAGAGGGCAAGTTAGTTTGCAATGAAATGTGCTATTTCTTTAGGCCAAGAGGGCCCTATCTCTGTTTGGTGTAGGTACGTTTAATGCTTTGTTGTTTTAGTGATTGCACCATACAGGTTGACGAAGTCGTTGGAGGGAGGCGTTGTTGCAAAGGAGCTTCTTGTGGTCATTCTAGGTGGTTTCGCCCCCTTTTCGAGTTTTTCCCTTAAGCAATTAATGATATATGTGCAGGTGAGGGTTACTTTCTTTTGTTTGTTGGGGACTGGCACTTGAGGCATGAAGTCCCATGTTTTGGTTCTGTATATTTGGGGGAGGTCTGAGTAGTCATTGCCTCCTGCAAGGCATTGTCAAGCATTGAAAGACCTATTTTAGATGGGAGTTCTAGTGACCCTGTTCTGCTAGCCGACTAGGCAACCGTTCAAGGAGTTCTTGTTTAGTTGTGAGGTAGTTAGAGAAGTCTGCCATAAAAAAATGATGATGCTAAAAAGAAGAAAAACCCTGAATATTTGAAAGAAAGTATATATGTACAAAGGTGTGTAAAAATGGGTCTTAACCCCTATAAAAATAGAAAAAGGAAAGAAAGAAAAATCCTTGAGCTGTTGTTTATCGCCTTGCGAAGGCTTGGTAGGTTCCTGGGGACGAGTTAGACCCGGGGTGGATGCCTTGCCCTTTCTTAGGGTGACATATTGCCATAAAAAAAGGAAATAAAAGAAGGTTGGAGCGAAAATAAAGTGAGCGTTAGAAAAGGATTTAGTGTCGCCTCGCGAGGGCTTGGTAGGTTTTTGGGTACCAAGATAGGACCCGAGGCTGATGCCCTGTTCTCCTTGGGTCACCACGCTCAACTCCCTCCTTTTTACATGCCTGAGTATGGAAAAATAAAAGCCTAAAAGAAGAACTGTGCTAAAAGAAACTATTTCTTAATTAGGCTATAGGAGTCCTCGCCTAGTAGGAGCTCCTGGTTGAGTTGTCCTTAGTGAGGAAGGTAGTTCAGACCACCACTTAGGATGACCTCTTTGCTTGTTCTTTTTAGTTTGGTCGTGTTGGAGCAGTTGGTTAACGACTAGTTTCAGACTTTCTGTCAGATTATACTAGGCCTACTCCTTGTGGATTTCATGCCTTGGTTTTGTCAGGGGGTAGGGTACGAGTTGTGATGTGTTTTGTTGTCTATCTATTTTGTATCAGCTTGATGCTCCTTTTTGCTGTTTATGTGCATATCTCTTCATGGGATTCGACAGGCTGAGTCGCCCTATTCCATGATCACCAATGACATATGATTTTTGATGCCGAGAAGTGCTTAAAAATAGCCAAAAAGTATGATCTTGAGGGGAAAAATAGACTTCGTCGAAGGCGACTGTGGCAATCAGTACAATTTTAAGCGGCAATGCCTAGAAAGTGCTAAAAAGAGCCACTGGACGGCAGTCACGAATTTTTCATAAATTTTTGGCATGATAGACAAGACCCTAGGAGATGCTCGACAGTGGAGGACTTCAAGATGGATGCCTAAAATTTTTCATACGACGATTCGGGTACCAGACGTGGAAGAGGGAGTGCCCAGAAGGCCAAAGGCCAAAATGCCAAGTGCGAAAGGGCTTTAGGAGAGCCCAAAGGGTGTGACCCTTTGGGAGGAGCCCCAAAAATAAAAAGACGTGGGGGGGGGGGGGGGGGGGGGGGGTTTTCGTTTTTTTTCATGCATGCAAGAATGGAGGCGCCATGGAGAGAAATGGAGGAGAGATGGGTTATGGGGCCAGAGAACAATCCCCCCAACTGATCTTCGGCATATTCTTCTTCCTATCTTCACTCTCCATCGCTCCAATCTGCTCCTCCAATGGCTTCCTGATTGTGGAGATACAGATCTAATTTTTCTCTCTCCTCCATCTCTCTCCTCTAAATGGTGGTTTACATGCAAGAAATCAAGAAGAAGAGGGGCTGAAGGATGCTTGTCCGTCGACTGTGATCGGATTACTTTAAGATGAAGAGGAGGTTGAGGAAAGAGGTTTAGCACTGAAGAATGGTTGCTGGTCGGTCCGTGGGCAACTCAGAATAATTACTAAAAAACCCGCAACACGCAAGACACGCGGTATGCTCCAATTTTACAAAGAAATTTGATTGTTTTTTGTGTTTCATGGTTCAAATGTTGTTCATATGCAATGAATGTTTGTTTGAATCTTGTTTGCATCATGTTTGAGGGCTATAACTACAAAAATGCAGAACCCGTAATGATTTAGAGCCGTTATTAATTCTTTAAAACCCGCGAAGTGTCATTCTTAATGAAAATTAGTGGTTTTTTCCGATTTTGAGTTGGGAAAAAGGAGTGGGAATGGGATAAAATCAGAGAAAATTTTAAGTTTCAGTCAAAATAATAAGCCAACACAAATAAATTAAAAATACCTATTTTTTATGAATAATAAATAGAAAAAATAGCAAAAAATAGAAAAATTTGGGATTTTCACGCTCAAAAAATATGAAAAAATAAGATTTATGTGCATGAATGTTTGGCGAGGTTAAAGCATGAGGTCAAGCCTCAGTTTGGCCTCTTCCTTTGTGTTATAGTACGTGTTTATTATTTTTACATACAAAAATGACACAAAACAGCCATTTACACCTATGCAACGCAGTAACACCTAAACGGTGGGGGGGGGGGGGGGGGGGAGTTTGTGTGACGATCTAATTGCTGAAAAGATATAAATTTTGATTTTCCTCTTTGTGCATAGCATTTAGGGATTTTTCCATAATTAAATATAGGCAACTAGTAGCACGGAAGTTTGCGATGCTAGTCCTTAAAGTAGCGCAGTACGTAACGCTTAGTTAAAATTCATGAAAGGGCTATTTTTCCACACCTCACATGGCTTTTTAAAAAAAATCATAAAATGGTTGTACACAATCGTCATACACCTTGCATCAAGCATGCCACGTGGTATCTCCTAGAATGCATTGCAATTGATTGATAAACTTTGACCAATGTTGAGAGGACAGAAAACCTAAGTTGTCAGTTAGACGGGCGCTTCCGTGGGGGAAAGTTTTGTGAGGCAAATCAAAATCTTCTGGAATGCTGAATTATGAAAGAGTGGAGTTTGTGCGGATGTTATATGTATTAGCGACACATCTTGGGGCTAATCCCCAAGGTGTAGGAGAGTCACAGTGGAGTCGCGGCAATCAACCGAGAGGTGCTTCCCTATGTGTGTATTACGAGGAATTATGCCTATATGTTATAGGATCTCCCTCTGAGGAGAAGGGAAGGTGAACGTTGGACTACATATTGGATACAAACGCAAAATCATCATAAGCATTTAGTGCAAAGTGAGTTTTAGACACTCCTGGCCTACGAGGCCGTGGGGTGGGGTTGTCTGTCATATGCATGAGGTCCGACTAGTGCTATAGCCAATGCCGACCCATTTTAAGTCCCATCACTAATGAGTTTAGTGGCTTCTTGAGGTCTCATGGGATAAAGAAACAATTTACTTGCAAGTATATCCCACAGCAAAATGGAGTTGTAGAAAGAAAAAATTGGCATATTGCAGAAGTTACATGTGCATTGATGGTTGAAAAGAATATGCCAAAACATTTTTGGTGTGAAGTTATTCATGTTGTTGTCTATATTATAAAAAAACTCCCACAGCTGTAGTTCATGGGATGACCCTGAAGCTTCACAAGCAAGAAACCCTATAGAGGCAACTGCCAAGATCCACAGATCGCTTATTATTCAAGTGTTTCAAGCCGAGCACTAATGGCTACCTCTCATATAGCCAATGCACTATCTCTCTCTACAAGTGTAGTGGGCTTACCTCCATGTCCGATCGAGTTGCCTCCCCTCCCAAGCACTCTGATAGCTCCACAATCCAAGTGCAAGCTTCAAGCAAGCTCGATCCTCAAGCTCCACACTCCAAGCTTCATTGTCATGAGCAAGAGAAGAGAAGAGAAGAGAAGAGAAGAGAAGAAGAGAGGAAAAGATGGAGAGCTTCTCCACCATGGTCCCTCACCCTCACACACTCATTCCCTTGCACTCTCACACTCCCTCTCTCAAGCATAAGCTCAAACAAGCAAGAACAGGAAGAAGAGGAGGAGGAAAAGGAGGAGGAGGAGGAGGAGGAGGAGGAGAGCTACGTTTGACCACACACAAGAATGAGCTTCTCATTTACTTTTCAACTTTATATACAAAATTCTAAATCCCTTTTGGATGGTCATCCCCTTATCCCCTTTTATACATGGGCAGCCGTGGCCTAGGCCCTTTTTCCCATTGTCCTCCTATCTTCCTGGCTTCCTTCCTACTGCCCATCTATCTTCACAATTTTCATGGGTGAGAGCCTGGCACTCTTAAAATAAATCATTATGCTCCTTGTGCTCTTTTACAAAGGTATTGACTTGCACTTTTTCTTGTATGCCTTTCTCCTGATTTAGGACTTCTCTGCACTTCTTGTGTTTCCATATTTTTCTTGGTGCAACTTTGTCTTCTATTTCACTTTTGCCTTGGCCTTGTCTTCTACTTTAGATTTTTTGAATTTTCCACCTTGTTCGTCTGAGGGTTAACATTATCCCCCTCCTAGATGAGTGCCAGTCCCATTGCACTCACTGTCGTTAGGTAGTAGGCATTGGCATGCATCAAAGACGTGGTGGAAGGGACTGTTGTGATTTGCCTTCTTGGAGGAGTTTTGGTGGTGGTGCAGATGAAAGTCGTTGGGGGCACATTGTTGGCCTGGTTGGCTGGTGATAGGATTATTAGAGTTGGGAATTTCCCATGGCTAGCATAGGTGTTGGTTTTTGGGTATTCTGTGCATGACGATTCTTTGGTGGGCTTGCATGATGATAAAGGACAAGAGTTCAAAGTTGAGTGTTGATGAAGAGCTTATTGTACTTCTGTTGGAGTCTTCAATACTTGCAATTGAAAACTTCTCACATGGTCTCTCTCTAAGGGTTAGTACCTTTCTTCTTATCATGCACAAGATGTAGTTTGATTAGTTTTGGAGATAGGTCGAATCTCTAAGCAAGCTAAGAGTATTTTCCTACACTTGAGGACCAAACTATGTATAGATTGTAGTGCATATATTATGTGAGTACACGTGCATACTTAGATAGTACATAGTTAGGAGATTGCTGGTTGGTCGGGTTCCTTGTAGAAATGTGTGGATAAAGCAAGGGTTCAATGGGGTGGAAAAGATTTTCGATGTTGAGGAGAAGTACAGTGTAATGAACGGGGATCACAGGAATATGGCATGGGAACATACCAGTCACACTGACGGTATATAAGGTGTAAGAGGGTATTTTGAGGCATGACAGAAATTATCAAAAAACTCTCTTTTCACCTTCTCAAGCTTCCATGGCTTCCTCTTCTTCTTCCTCTCTCCCTCTTTCTCTCTCTTCTTCTTGCCTTTCTCTCTCCTCTCCCTCTTCTTCTGCAATCCTTCTCTCTCTTCCCCCTTAGTCAGGACAGTTAGGTCTCCTTCATTACAAATGGTATTAGAGCCAATTGAAACCTTTCATTGGCACTCCCAAAGATCATGTAGAGGAGCTCCCACCCATAGATAAGGAGGGCCTTATTCAGTACATTCCGGAAGCGGTCATTGGGCAACGTGAAAAGCAACTCCGCAACCGTTCCATACATGAATACTTGATCAAATGGCAAGGCCTACCAATAGAGGAAGCCTCTTGGTGCCCAGCATCTATATTGGATGAATTTCCACACCTCAAGGAGGCTGTGTTGGTGGCTAGCACCTCACCATGACCCTTGTTTTGGGCTACAGTCTGCATCTGGATAGCCACCTGCTTTGTACCAGATTTGGTCCTAGTCCACTCTCAGCCCCATCCTCCATACATGGCAAGAAAGTATACCTCGAGGGCTCCGTGCCGACACCTTACTTGCCCCGATCGGAGTTCCCTAGTGGAAGTTATGGTTGTTTTTCTCCAGCCATACCATCTGGGACTACACACTAGAAGTTCCTGGACAGCCCTTTATTTTGTACCAATTTTGGTCCTGACCTGATTGCAGCCCCGCCTCACCCACATCGGCTGAAAGTACATCTCATGGGCTCCGTAAGACACCTCAATTGTCCCATTCGGAGTTGCCCACACAAAGTTATGGCTGATTTCCTACAGCACACTCTTAGAGTCCATGACTACATCCCTTGTTTTTTAGGACAAAAACTTTATGAGACAGGATGGTTTGTAATGAATGGGGATCATGGGAATATGGCATGGGAACATACCAGTCACACTGATGGTATATAAGGTGTAAGAGGGTATTTTGAGGCATGACAGAAATTATCAAGAAACTCTCTTTTCACCTTCTCAAGCTTCCATGGCTTCCTCTTCTTCCTCTCTCCCTCTTTCTCTCTCTTCTTCTTGCATTTCTCTCTCCTCTCCCTCTTCTTCTGCAGTCCTTCTCTCTATCTTCCCCCTTAGTTAGGACAGTTAGGTCTCCTTCATTACATACACTTGAAGGCTTCTTGAGACATTATTTGTGCTTTTGTCAACACGATGTAGGATGATTGAGCTTATTGACCCCGAGATTAGATTTGATCAGGTCGTGGAGGCCTTCAATGTCGGTGGTGGATCGCCATTGTTGAGTCTACTTGAAAAAAGAAAAAGGAAGTGCACTACCTAGGGGTGTGTCTACCTCACTATGCATTGTTGCATGGTTTCCATGCTAGTGAAATCGAGAGTTGGGTCAAAACCTCAAGGAAGCCTGTGGTGTTGTCCCACACTTGAGGACCCAGTTTATGTACAAGGGAGGTGTGGGTGTCACTTAGGGAGACAGATCTAACTGTAGGCAAGCACAAACTCCCCAAGTGTATCTTTCCCTTGATATTCTCTAAGTGTGAAGTGGGGGGACAGCAAGGGCTAGGGGGTTAGGCACGGATTTGACTAATCAAAGCCATCGGACATGCCTAACCTGAGGATCCCTAGGTGTAGTGTTTGTGGCACTCTAATATACATGGAAAATCTCATTATTTATTTCTTTTTTGTTTGAGTGGATCTTTGTTTATTTTCTCTTTTCTTTTTCTTTTTCTTTTTTCTTTTTTTGTTTTGGAGATGCATTGGGAGGGGGCACGCTAGACATCATCTTGATGCTCTACAATAGTTACATTTCGAGGAGGCCTAAGAGATTTACCAAGCGATGCATGGCTTGGCATGGAACCCTTTTCTCTTTTGATTGTACTTGTTGTTGCCACATGGGGGGCTTAGTTTGTGCCCTCATTCTTTCTTTCGTTGATCCGATTTAGAGTTATGCCCTTCTTCGTGGACAAGCTCTAGAGGCTCCTATTGAGGTGCCTGCATTTGTTGTTTTGGCTCCCCAAACCCCTAACAAGTAGAGTTCTTGTGAGATTTAGCTAGTTGAGATTAGGGAAGAATATTTCTTCTCCACTCCTAAGCCAATGTTAGGCTTAGGTGTCATGGCATGGAGTCCATGCTGCAACGACGTGCCAGTTTGTAAGCTAAATATTTGATTCCATCTTCATTAGAATAATCTCCTCCTTTTTTGCCTTAGTCATTCTTCCTCCTCTTCTAGCGTTTTCTTGCACTCTTTTTCTAATCTCTTCGATTCCTTCTCCACCCTTTGTAGCTCTCTATTATCTTTGGAGGTGGATTAAGTTCTTCTTATGGGGATTTTGAGAGTGTGATCTTTCCTTTCCACTTGACTTGACAATTTTTTATCCTTGCTGCTCATAGATTGTCCTCTTGCTCTCTTGCTGTTGAGATGGTTGGTCATTCTTCTTTTTATTAGTAACTCTCTCCATGGTGTCCTGTTGTTCCATGTGTACTTTGTCTCCCTCTTGTTTCCAGATTAGTGATAGCTCACCCCTAGCATGTTATGCACGTCCCTCCTTGGGTGTTTCTCAATCCTGCTCTACTAGCTAATAAACTCAGGGCCTTCTCCACCATCGCAGGGCTCAAATCCACCTCTACTTGAGGAGCTCCTTCTCCTCTTCTTACCATCAACATGCCACAATTTTTTTCAACATCGAAGCTCCTCAAAATTTATACGCACTTGCTGTAATTGATAGCATGCTCGACCTTCTCTACGTACTTCTGTAGACTGCACTGGTCCAAGATTTGTTTTGCGGTTGGCTCCTCCATGATGGCATATTTTAGGTTTAGGATAAGATTGAATGTAAACTAGCTAAAACCCCTCGTTTCCACCATTAAGTTGTACTTTGCTTGCTCTTTCGCCATGAACAAGAGCTTGATACCTTAATCTTGCCTCGGATGTACAGTCTGACCCCAAGAAAGAGACAATAGCCAATGACTAGGCTTTGGGCAATCCTCAAATGCAATGTGTGCTTTCTATAGGGGTGACTTTCTCTTCTAGTAGTAGGGCTTCCATCACGGCTCTTTGTTCTTAGCATTTATGTCACTTTCTCCATAATTGTTCTTTGTGGGGTTGGTGGTCTTGTGGTGACTTGGACATTGAACACTTTCATACAAAGGCATGTGCCATCCTGCATTCACTTGGCAACTCATGAGAGTATATGCAAGTCATATGCTTCAACCATAATGAACAGATCAACTCAAAGAGACATCACTTATCTGAATCCCATGGTATTGACTTTGATGCATATCACTTGTGCTTTTTTGGTATATCTATACACAGCTACAAAACTCATTGTTTATTTATGTACATGTTTATGAATCCATGTCACTTCATGAGGATTAAGACCAATTGTAGAACTCAGGATTGTACTAGAGTGTGGCACATGCATCTAGGAATCGTGGCAGCCTACTCAATAACAACATATATTTTGCAACATCAAGTAGCATGGTACCTTGTCCGAGTCTACTAGAAACATGTTGCTCCTCCTCAGTGAGAATTTAATCAATCAGAGAATTTTTTTGACAATTCTAGCTAAGTCCATACCTTGAATAGCAGTTAGTACTCAAAAGGAAGTTGTTGCCACATAGGTTGGGCCTCTTTGAGACCACCATTTGGCCAGTCACTTATATGAGACTGTCATAATCTAGGCTCCAACTTCAGCCATTGTAGCATGGTTTTCAAATCAACATTTTTCAAATTGACTTTGGCCCTTTGATTGTCACTTTAGTTGCTCTCTATCTCTAAGAGATTTGGTTGGCAAAGTGATTCATTGAATGTCACAACGAAGCATAGTTTGTCGATCTCCTCGTCAGAGATGAGTTGCATGCCTTCATGTAAGAGTTTGTCATAGTGCTCGTTAAAATATTCTTGCTCTTCCTAGGATATTGGATCTGTTCCCTAGGGAATGTACCCATGTCTACAAGGATGTAAGCACGTGCGAATAATTTGAGTTTCGCCTCCACCTCGGTCAAGCACTTTGTGACACTTCTATGTTCTATGAAGGCTTGCTCAATTTCTATCTCATGCAAGGTTCTAGGAGTTTCCCTAGTCTTTAACATAGCTGGGGGCTCAAGCCTAGATGAGTAAGATTGGTAAATGCTAGGATTGCTTATGTCCTCGGAGTTTTCATGTTTCTCTTGAGGCTTTGCTTTTATTGTGTCATGGTTCTCCTCGGATGTGACTGATACAGTTTTGTCAACCTATTGTGACAGTGTCATATCCACTCTTGATTGGTCAATGCAAGTTCTGTTGTTGGTGGATTAAGTACTACAAGCAACCGTTGATGGTAATGGTTGCTTTGACTTATCAAAACACATGGATGTGTTTGAGGTTTCACAGCTATTAGGAGAGGTGGCAATGGGTTTATTCATGGTGGACTCAATGCTTGATTCCTCAACTCTTCACCACTCTTGGTCTCAATCTTCTTGAAGTCTAGAGCCACTTGCAATTGTCATTGTTTTTGTTTTTTCCTCCTCTTTTTATTGGGCAATTGAGGTGTATCCTTTAAAGATTTAGGACCCTAAACTAGGTCAACCAACATTGATGTGCTTGGTTGGGCCTCAACATTCTCTTTTTATGGCATGTCCTTATGGGACATAGCCGTAGCCTGTTGAACATCCTTGCTAGGTTGTGAGGGTATGATTACCTCTCTTTTTGGAGAGTCTAGCTCTTCAACTAATTCCCCTCCATTTAGCCTGTAATATTTCCACACAATAAAAGTTAGTTGGTTAGTTTGAAAGTTAGTTAATTAAATAATAAGTTAGTAAGCTTACTAACTAAAGACTAACTAAGGTAAAAACTAACTAATTAATAACTAATCATTTTTATTTAATTAAAAATATTTTATTTAGAAAAATCAAGAATCGTAAATCTGATATTTTTCTCGGATTAACAAGGACCATAGCCACTCTTCACGTAAATTACAACGTGAACGAGACTTATGAGCTATATTAATCGCTAGTATTAATGTGTATAGTTTGGATGGTTCAAAAATATTAGATTTTGGGCAAAACTAGTATATTTTAGATATTATCCTTAAAAAAGATATGGAGATTTCTAGAACTGGATGCCATTTAAAAGAAAAGACAAGTGATGTTTTAGTTAGTTTTGAAGATTTTATCAAAAGAAAAATAAAGAAAAGTGACTGGAAAAATCGCTCACACCGCAATCGCAGTCTACACATAGTAGACAACACTTCGAACTGAGAAAAGAAGGAGTAAACTAAGAGCTTTCTAATCAAGTGTCTTGGAGTTTTACCCCCCTTTCGGAGCCAATGAAACCATCAGATTTATGATCTGAGCATCAAATCACTGATCTTTCCAAGATCCCCCTCCACAAAGAGCTCCACTTCTCAGCCACAAGTCCTCTCCTCTAATTCACTATAAATATGAGGCATGGGGAGGCACAATAGGGCATAAAGAGACCTCGAGATGCTACAAGAGAGAGGTAGAGAGAGGGATACCCCTCCAAGAGATTGTGTGTGTGTGTGTGAGAGAGAGAGAGAGAGAGAGAGAGAAGAGTCACCCTGAGAGGCTGCAAGGGAGAGAGTTAGCTCAATTCCCTCTATTTTGATCCTCGACTTACCCATCTTCTCTTACACTCTCCCATCTTGATTCTATTCTGCCTTCTTAATCTCTTGAGTCTACTTGTGAACGATGGGCCCCAAGCGAAGAATATCATGTGCAGATGGCAATCCCATAACCAACAACAAAGCTTCAGATAAAGGCATCATTGTCAATCCAACTGTGGTTTTGATCATAAGTAATGTATTTTTAAATTGATAGATGCTTGCTTTGATTCTTGTATGAGATACATTAGGCCAAGGGAAGTTAATTGCACCTAGTTGTATATGGCTTATTTGCTGGTAGAGAAATTACAAGAAATAATTAGTCAAGGGTTATGAATGGCATAGTCATAAAAAGAATGACATTAAAAGATTATGCATACAAGTGCTAGATTAAAACATAGTCAAGGGTTAGAAATAGCATAATTGCTAAAAGAATATGACATTGAGAAACATGAATAGAAAGTACTAGTTTAAAGTTTAAATACTTCAAAAGTACTTAGCCTAAGAGCCCAAATATTAAGAAGAACTAGATTCTAGCTCAATGCAAGGCTTTTTGGAGTCTAATTACTTGAGATCATCTCACACTTATCCTTTCAAGCATTTGCACATTATGCCTATAACATGGTTGATATATGAGGATAATTTTCTAGTTGCCTCATGACTCGACTAAGAGTTAGTACAAGAAATTAGTCATAAGGGTTAAAACTAAGATGTCTTGAGATCCGTCGGATAACAACGACTTTTGCTAATCCAAATTCAGGGTTGGGTTATCGATCAATGTAAGTGACTTATAGAACTTATATCATGAATAGTGTTTGAACCCTTAACATATGCCTTAGCCGAAGGAAGAAGTGTTAAGAAACATTTTGCATAGTATTGCTCTTAGATCCCAAGGGGAAGAGAAAATATGCAATGGAAATATTATATCATCTATTCTAGTATTGTTTGGAAATAATGCAATTGGTATTTTTGGTTGATCTAACAACATCCTAAATGCTTTTACATTCAACTGGTTGTTAGTTGTTGTTTGGATGATTATTCAAAGTGCTTGTTATTTATGGTATATACATGGCAAGGGTCTGTGATGACAAGTCGCCATGGGAATAAAGAAATATTTTCTTGGAAAATGATATTAGGGCTAAATGCCTTGTTTGTGCTTGATTCTTAAAGGATTTAATTAAGGAATGATATTTTGCACAAGTGGATCACCTCCATGATCGCACCGTGGATTAACCCAAAGAGGGTACTACTCGATTCATGGGCCGAAGGTCGAGTGGTGAAAAGGCCAACCACATGAACGATGTTTCGCTCCTAGATAGGTTGCAGGTTAGGTGGAGCTCTAGACACCCCTTGCTAGGTCTAGAATGGAGTTGAAGACCTCCGTGGCCCCCAACATCTGGGCATGTTGGGAGATCCTATTCTAGATAAAGGATTGAATTTGTGGTGCCATGTGAATTGGACCAGTTACTTCTGCAGGGCAGAAGGGATACTTCTGTTGGACAGAAGGGATACATAAATTCTCATGTATGGGTAGGAGACAAAGATTAACTTGAAGATAAGTTAAGTAACTTGTTTGTCAATAGATTTCTTTGCTCTATTTTCATGCCTGTGTTATAAGTTATGCGAACGAACCCTATTTCCTAAAAGGATTAATTAATGAAGCTAACTTTAAGTGTCACACATAAATGTGGTAGGACCTAATTAGAAAACTAAAGTTGTTAAGGGAAGCGGGTGGGTGGAACCCCCGACGAGTCTATCCTACGGCAGAGTGGTCCCAGAGAATTGGAAGGTTTCTCACAAGATTTTAATGTAGTTCGACCTTTAGGTATTGTTAGGTTAGAATCCAATTCATGCCATTTTAGGGGACCGTAATGGGACTATGCCCCTACGGGCAGAGAGGTTGAGCGGGGCATCCCTCTCATCTCCCATTCTCTTTGAACCAAGTGCGGCATGGGTTTGTTTTTTCTTGGGTATCTCTGTGTAAAGTAGAATGTCTAGGATTCGATGCTAGAATGTTGTTAGGAGGCCTTGGTCACTAAGAGCCCAGATTTCAGGTCGATCCTAGTGTGTTCGGCCATGAACGTTTCATTGCGAGGCAGATTCAAGAAACCCTAGGTGACAAAACTTGAAACATTCCCTGGGAGTGCTGGGCAGCAATGCTTAGATTCATTTCGCGATGGGCCGCTAAAAGCATGCCTGGATAGCCAATGGGTGGGCACCTTACATAGCCCCTCATTCGATTGCATTGGCAGTTACTCCTGGTCAGGTGTTTGCTCTAGACTCTTGTCCTTACCCATTGGAACATGCCTCAATTGCTTGTTATCAGTGTGGGTGTTGTTTTTAAAGCTGTGTTTCTCTTGCTCAAGAGGTTGTTTGGGTGACTCTAGTGTATAACCAAGAGACGGTTTAGGGTTCTTGTCAAGTAGTCTTGGACAAAACTAGCTAAAGAAGTTAAGGTTGTATTGATGGGAAGCATAGAGATCTAGGATTGCAGGGTCTTGAGTAAGGCACAAGACATATGAGCTAACATCAAGAACCATGCTCCTTACTCCTAGCCTGCTAGCCACATGTAGATCTTCTTCTAGAAGCAACATATCATACAAGGGATATTTTTGGAGAGTGGCAAAAAGTTGGACCTCATGGACCATTTCCAATACTCTTAATGAGGTCAGGGAAATGTACATGGGATCATGTCTTGATGTCCAAAGAGCTTTCCTTTACTCAACGAGTGTCATTAGTCGGTGGCCAATTTTGGCTGCCAAACTTTGGTTGGAGTACAATTTCTGCACAAAGTTACCTTATCCTTTTCCATTTCGTTTGATTGCTTCAAGATTTTCCTTGTTTGTCATCTCACCTTGAGCAGTATAGTATAACATGCCTGCCTATCAGCTGTCCAAGCACGTTTTAGTCGTCCATCGAGAAACGAATCTAAATGTCGCCACTCGACACTCCCAGGGAATGTATCGGGGTTTGTCACCTAGGGTTTCCCGAGTCCACCTCACAACGGAACGTTTGCGGCCAAACCCACTAGGATTAACTTGAAATCTAGATTCTTACTTGTCAAGGTCTCCTAACAATATTCTAATGTCGGGTTTTGGATATCCTACTATACACAGAGATACCCAATCCGAAGTAGATCCATGCCACACTTGGTTTAGGGAGAATGGGAAATGAGAGGGATGCGTTGTTAAACCTCTCTACCCATAGGGAATAGTCCCATTCTAGCCCCCTAAAATGGCATGAATCAGGTTCTAACTTAACAATACCTAAAGTTCAAACGATGGTAAAACCTTATGAGAAGCCTTCCAGTTCTCTGGGACCACCCTGCCGTAGGATAGACTGTCCCACCCACTTCCCTTGATAGCTTTAGTTTTCGAATTAGGTCCTACCACATTTATGTATGACATTCACAATCAGTTTCCTTAATCATGCCTTTTAGGGAATAGGATTCGTTTGGGTAATTTAAAGCACAGACACAAAAACAAAACAAGCAGTCCTTTTGACAAACAAGTTCCTTAACTTATCTTCAAGTTAATATTCCTCTCCTGCCCATACAGGAGAATTATGTATCCCTTCTATCCAACAAAAGTACCTAGTCCAAATCACATGGCACCGAAATTTCCATCCTTTATCTAGAATATGATCTTCCAATGCCCTAGACATTGGGCTCACGGCAATCTACAATTCCATTCTGATCTAGGCAAGGGGTGTCCAGAGCTCCACTAACCCCAAGCAACCCAGGAGTGAGACACAACTTCCGTGGTGGGCCCTTTCACCACTCGACTTTCTGCCTGTGAATCGACCAGTGCCCTCTCGGGGTAATCCGTGGTGCGATCTTGGAGATAATCCACCTGTGTATAATATCATTCCTTAATTAATCTAATTAAGAATCAAGCATAATCAAGGAAATCCGCCTAATGTAATCTTCCAATGAAACATTCCTTTATTTCCCATGGCTACTTTTCATCACTAACCTTTGCCATGTTTTTACCATCCAACATAAGCACTTGGAATATTTATCCAAATCACAAATGCAACAATCAGATGATTGTAAAAAACATTTAGGGTGTTGTTCAATCAACCAACAAAACTAATTGTGTTTTTCCCAAATAATACAAGAATAGACGCGATAATAATTCCATCACATATTCGCTCTTCCCCTTGGGATCAAATAGCGATTCTATACAAAATTTAATTAATACTTGTATGCACAATTCCTAATGTTATTCTTTTTACGATTATGCTATTTATAACCCTTGACCAATTGCTCTATCAATGAATAAGCCATACACAACTAAGTGCAATAAACTTCCCTTGATACATGCACTTTGCAAACTCCATCTTTTGAATATGTGAGAAGAGGCCTATCCCTTCCCATGACCTATTCTCATATATCATAGTATGGAGCCTAATGTATCTCATGCGAGAATCAAAGCAAGCACCTATCAATTTAGAAATACATTAGTTATGACTAGAACCGGAGTTGGATTGACAGTGATGGCTTTGCCTGAAGCTTCATTGATGGTTGTAGGATTGCCATCCGTACGCGACATTCTTCGCTTGGAGGCCATCGTCTATAAGTAGATTCAAGAGATAAGAAGATAGAATTGATTCGAGATAGAATAGTGTAAGAGAAGATGGCTTATTAAAAGACTGAGATAGGGGAGAATTGAGCTAACTCTCTCCCTTGCAGCCTCCCAAAAAAAAACTCCTCTCTCTCTCTCTCTCTCTCTCTCTCTCTCTCTCTCTCAAGCTCCTTCTCGCAATCTCTTGTAGGGATATCCCTCTACCTCTCTCTCTCTCTCTCATAGCCTCTCGGGGTCTCCTTGTGCTCCCTTGTGCCTCCCCATGCCTCAAATTTATAATGAATTAGAGAAGTGGGGATGTGACTGAGAAAAGAGTTCTTGGTGGAGGGACTCTTGGAAAAATCAATGATCTGATGCTTAACTCATAAATCTTATGGTTCCATTGGCTCCAAAAGGGGGGTGAAACCCCAAGATACTTGATTAGAAAGCTTTTAGATCACTCTTTCTTTCTTGCCATGTTCAAAGTGTTGTCTATTGCCTGTAGACTGCGATCACAGCGCACACGATTTTGCCAATCTCTCACTTTTTTTTCTTTTTATAAAAACTCCAAAACTAACTATAACATCACTTGTCTTTTCTTTTAAATGACATCTAGTTCTAGAAATCTCCATATCTTTTTAGGATAATATCTAAATTATCTAAGTTATGCTATTTTTGCCCAAAAATCTAATATTTTTGGACCATCCAAACTATACACATTAATACTAGTGATTAATATGGTTCATAAGTCTCGTTCACATTGTAACTTCCATGAAGGGTGACGATGGTCCTGTGAATCCGAGAGAAATATCTGATTACGACTCTCAAATTTTTTAACATATATTTTTAATTAAATAAAAATCTTTAATTATTAACATTAGTTAGTTTTTCCTTTAGTTAGTAATCTTACTAACTTATTAATTGACTAAATAACTTTTAAACTAACCAACTAACTTTTAATTGCGTGGGAATATTACATCCTCCTCCCCTTAGAGAAATCGAGATGTCTTCATCTCGAGAGAAACCTAGGGTATCATTCAGGAACGTGTGGGTTATAGGCCCACCACGCTTTCGTTGTGCTACTCTAGTCACACAAGTACTTGTCTTCAAAACCAGTGCAACTCATATTATGCAAATTAGCTGTAGGTATAAGAGTAGAATTTATTGGGGTATTCTCAATACCGAATGTATTACATTTTAGAAAGGTATCTAGGGTTTCTAATCATCCTAAAGAGGTGTTGTAGGTTCTAGGTTTTTGTCTTCATCTTATTCATGTGTATATCCATGGATTGCACCTGTGTAGCTTCATTTTCTTGGAGGCTCAATGTCTTTTGGACTTAGATCAGGGCAGTCTGCTTGGATATGTCCTAGCTCATTACAATGGAAGCATTGACGATAGGGACATCTACTACGGATGTGCCCAATCTCTCCGCATGTATGACATCTCTTGCCCTGATCTCAAGAGTCATCTTTGCTACAATTTCCCAATTTAAGTTCTTGGAGGATTGGATTTGCTTGGAGTAATGAATTTTTCAAGTCCGTTGGATGCATTGCTTCAAGACGATGGTTCACAAGAGTGTTTACGCCATGGAAAAACTTGGATACTTACTATGAAATATCCATATGGGTGCGTATTTTAGCAAGGTTACAAACTTTGAGTAGTAAGCTTCCAGGGTTAATTCCACCTGCTTGGCTATCATTGCTTGATTTATGGAGGCAATTCCTGAAGTAGAAAAATAATCATCCATCAATTCAGTCCCTTCTCCATCAAACTCGGGTGCCTTAATTTGCTTGAGAAGGATTTTATTCTCTTGTCAACATTCGTGTGTGTAGAAGGTGCCTGATAATCAAGCCATGTCACTTAGGTTATTTTCATTTAGGATATGTCTACGAATCATACATTAATCAATCACACATCATCATGAAGTTTTGCTCTCATACCGACTGTAGCATGCCTCGCTATTGGCTATCCAAGCACGTTTTAGTGGTGAACCATCAAGAAACGAATCTAATGTTGCTGCTTGGCACTCCCAGGGAATATTTCGGGGTTGCGGCCTAGGGTTTCTTGAGTCCACCTTACAACAGAACGCTCGCGGTCAAACCCACTAGAATTGACCAAAAATGTGGGTTTCTAGTTGTCAAGGTCTTTTGACAGCATTCTAACATTGGGTTTGTCAAGATTGTGGGAGAGAAGAAAGGAGTCTCACTTGAAGCTTTCTTGCTTGCACAATGGGGGAATACACACAAGGGTGGAGGCTGAAAACAATTTTCCTCTTCTTAGTTGTATAAGCCAAAGGAACTCAAGTACAAAGAAATAGAAGAACCCTATATATGGGTCTCAAACCAAACTCAACTAACTAAGGTGGCATACTAACTAAGCCACGAACTAAAGTAGAGAAGGATAGCTATCATGTAGCTATTATTCATGGGCGGTGTACCAATTGCGTCTGCAACTGACAAGTCGGTGACATAAATACACAACGGTCACCCTGGCGTATCACGAGTGGAGCTCGATATCTCAACACTCCCCCTCGAGCTCAATCCCAATTCCTGCACACCAATCAGGTCTCTGAACTTGCGCAGCTTCTCTGCGCCCAGTGCCTTCGTGAATATGTCAACTACCCGATCCTCTGTGCTGACATAAACTAGATCAATAAGACCTAGTAAAACCCTCTCTCACACATAGTGATAATGCACCTCAATGGGCTTTGTTCTAGCATGATAGACTGGGTTATTTGCCAAGTGTATACTACTCATGTTGTCACAATAAATGACAACTGGCCCATTTGTAGACTGATGCATATCATAAAGTAGCTTATGCAACCAACCTACCTCACATGCAGCCATTGCTGCATCCCTGTACTCAGCCTCTGTGCTCGACGAGGCAACTGTAGGTTGTTTCTTGCTGCTCCAAGTGACTGCAGCACTCCCAAAAGAGAACACATATCCACTCGTAGATCGTCTATCAGAAATACTACCAGCCCAATCAGCATCAGTGTATCCATGCAACTGTATCTGAACCCCAGTCTCATAAAATAGTCCATACTGCAATGTGGACTTCACATACCTGAGTATGCGTCTGCATCCAAATGTGGTTTCCTTGGAGCGTGCATAAACTGACTTACCAATCCAACAGCATACCTCAAATGTGGCCTGGTTATAGTCATATAAATCAAACTTCCTACTATTTGTCTGTACATAGTAGGGTCTTCTAGAAGCTCACATGCATTTGTGCTCAGCTTCACATTTTGCTCCAAAGGAACTGAAATAGGCTTACAGCCTGTCATCCCATATTTGGATAGCATGTCCAATCCATACTGCCTTTGCAAGAGCTGTATCCCATTTGGTGATCTAATCACCTCAATGCCCAAGAAATAACGCAGCTCTCCCAAAATCCTTCATCTCAAACTTCTGCTTCAATAGCATTTTCACATGAAGGATATCTTCATCACTGTCACCTGTCATAATCAAATCATCAACATAAATGACAAGTAGCATAATATCTTTCTCTGTTTTTCTCACATAACGTGAGAAATCTGCCTTGGAAATCTGAAAGCCAATAGTGACAAGATACTGTCCTATCTTGTCAGACCATGCTCTAGGTGCTTGCTTCAAGCCATACAAGGCTTTCTTCAACGTGCAAACAAACTCAGGATGAACAGCATGCACATAACCTAGTGGCTGCTCCATATAGACCTCTTCTTGCAAATCACCATGCAAGAAGGCGTTCTTTACATCCATCTAATGTAAAGACCATCCCTTTGATGCAGCCATAGAAATGACTGCTCTTACGGTTTCCATCCTTGCAACCGGACTGAATGTTTCTTTATAGTCAATGCCATATGTTTGTGCATACCCCTTGACTACTAATCTTGCCTTGTATCTGTTCACAGAACCAATTGCATTGTGCTTCACCTTATAAACCCACTTACAGCCAATTGCATTCTTACCTTTAGGCAAAGATACCAACTCCCATGTAGCATTTGCTTCCAAGGCATCCATTTCTTCATCCATGGCTTTCTCCCATTTTTCTTTTCCCATGGCTTGCTCAAAAGAAGTGGGTTCTGGTTCCTGTATCACTTTGACCATATATGCATAGTGAATGGCTGTAAATCCATCATATTTCAGCCTATCCACTGGATACCTAGCTCTCGTAGACTTGCGCAAAATAGGTTCACTCCCAGGTGCTCTCAAAACATCCCTGGTCTTCCTTACTCCAGTGTAACAATAGAAGGAATACCCAACTCATCATCAATGCTCTGTTCTGAGCCACTGGATTCACCATCCGCATAAGAGTGACCTGCATTCACATCAAACATGGGCTGATCTACCTTCTCTTTTCCTTTTCGTGATACGTGCATACCACTATCTGCATTGCTTTGAGAAGATTCTCCTCATCTCAATCTTCCTGTCCATGGCGAAGAATGCAAACCACTGCTAGAGGACGCTCCAGGTCCACTAATATTTTATGACTGCTGCTGTGAATTCTGTGCAGCATTACCATTTTGTGCATCTACATCATCAATCACATTTACTGGTTTATACCAGCCACTCATCTCATCAAAAACAACATCTCTGCTCACTGTAAACTTATGAGTAGAAGGGTTATAGCATCTATACCCTTTTGCCTGCAGAGAGTAACCAATAAAGATGCACTTCTCAGCTTTTGGATCCAACTTGGATCTCAACTCATCTGGCACATGTACATAGGCAATGCAACCAAAAATTTTCAAATGAGAAATATCTAGTTTCCTACCAATATACCTCTCCTATGGAGTCATTCCATGTATTGCTGCAGTGGGAGTCCTGTTCATTATGTAGACTGCTGTAGCAACTGCTTCAGTCTTTTTCGTTGAGCATGGCACGAGATACCTCTCCAATATGTCTATTTTTCCTTCCTGCAATTCCATTTTGTTGTGGGGTATGACTGCATGAATATTGCTGCTTTATGCCATGCTCCTGCAAGAACCTTGCAAACTCATTTGAGAGGTACTCTACCCCTCCATCTGACCTTAGGCATTTTATTTGTAGGCCTGTTTCTTTTTCAACCATAGCTTTAAGAGTTTTGAAATGCCCAAAAACTTCACTTTTCTTTTTCATAAAATACACCCAAACTTTTCTGTTATAGTCATCAATAAAAGTGACAAAATAACGACAGCCTCCAAGAGATGCATCTTTAGTAGTCCACACATCAGAGTGGATTAATTCCAATGGCTTCTCACTCTCTTGAACATGTCTAGGAAATGGTTTCCTTGCCTGTTTTCCAAATTGACAAGCTTCACATACCTTATGCATTTCTGCAACCTTGAATTTGGGCAATCCTGCAACAATATTTTGGGCCTGCATTGATTTAAGTCGTTGTACATTAACATGACCAATGCGTTTATGCCAGATATAAATATTTGCAACTACACTGGTCCCATGTGCAAACATTGCTGCACTCAATTTAGACATGTCTGCATCCAACGTAAACATTATGCCCTTCTTCTTTCCTTTTGCTATCAAGCGACCTTTATTCTTCATATCCTCAACAAAGCATCCATGAGGATTAAATCTGACCCGCAAGCCCTACTCAACCATTTGACCAATAGAAACGAGATTCTTGGTGATATTTGGGACATGAAATACATCGGACAGGTATTTCTTTTTCCCATCTTGCATAGACAAAGGAATTTTTCCAATCTACACAATAGGATGTGCAGTATCATCACCAGTCTCCAGAAATCCTGGTTTTTCCATTTTCCTTGCATCCTCCATCCATTCTGCATGACCTGTCATGTGGTTTGATGCACCTGAGTCAATATACCATACATCGTTGCTTTCTTCTGCACCTGTCACAGAATTGTTCATATGCTGCACCATAAACAAATGCTCATTTCTGTCATCACCCTGTCTACTAGAAGATGCATAATTTCCTTATTGCAATTTTCCATTCATGATGTCATTCTGCTTTTTATAGCAGTCTTTAGCCATATGACCCATTTTACCACAGTAGTAGCATTCAACATTGCTGTTTGCATTTTGGCCTCTTTGCCATCCACCACGACCTCTTTGGCTCCCCCTGCCTCTAGAGTTACCACGTCCTCCTCCATAGGACTGGTTTTCTTGAGTTTGCTGCATATTCTAATTCTACCACGGCCCTTAAATCGGCCTCCTCTACCTCTGCCTCTACCTCTTCCAGCATTTGAGTAGAAGACAGCTTCTTTTGAAGTTTCTCTTGAAGAGGATGCACCACCATTTCTCTGCTCCTCAGAAATTAGAAGAGCAATCAACTCCTCAAAATCAGGAAATCTTTCACGGACGGAAATGGATGTTCGGAACTATGTATAATCCTTTCCTAGACCATTCAAGGTCATATAAACTAAATCATCATCTTCCACTGGTGACCCAATGGAAGCAAGTGCATCTGCAATCTTCTTCACCTTCATGTGGTAGTCATTGATGCTCATACTTTCTCTTTGCACATTATGCAACTCTTGCTTGAGCTGCATTTTCCTGGCTTGCGTATTTGTGCTATACATTTTTGACAATGTATCCCATGCCTCCTTTGGCGTACTTGCATCTTGAATATGCACAATCATAGAGTCTGAAATGCTGATAGACAGCCAGTACATAACTTTCCTGGCTCTCTCATGCCATGCTTTAAATGCCTACATTTGTTGTTGATTGGGAACATCAGGAAGAACTGGTTCTTTTTCATTTCCTGCAACAAATTCCCAATATCATTTTTCCATAAGGAAATTCGTCATTCTAAACTTCCATGCTTGGAAGTTGTTCTTGTCAAGCGTTTCAGTGACAATCTATGAAAGAGAATCAGATGCCATTACAAAACACTGCAAAAAACACAGCTTCACCCTCACAAGGGCAAATCTCCAAAACTAGCAAAAGTGGTATTTGACCACACAGTCACTTCCTAGTGACGATTTTGCATAAACAAGAACCAAGGATGATTCTGTAACGTCCCAATGTCTCTGCACATAAGCATACGATGCAATTTATGCGGTAACTTTTCACCGACCTGTAGAACAATGGTCGCATAGCATAAAACTAGGCCTTTTCCTGAGTGTGTGCAGAAAACTTCCGCCTCCAAAACAGGCCCCGAAATGGCCTCAAATGAAAAAAACAGAGTCGCCAAGGGCTAAAGCCCTTGTCCCGCAGCATATACTGCCCTCTTGCTTCACCGCGAAGGGCGTCTCAACCTGAGAAAATTTCACTCTTGCAATTTTCGGCTGTGCTACTTGCAGAGATCTGCTCCCAAAACAGGAAATGAAAGCAACACTGCTCCTCTTACTAGAACACCACGAGCTTAGCTTGCTTTCTTGAGCTCCTTACCACGAACAAGGCTCTGATACCATGTCAAGATTGTGGGAGAGAAGGAAGGAGTCTCACTTGAAACTTTCTTGCTTGCACAATGGGGGAATACACACAAGGGTGGAGGCTGAAAATAGTTTTCCTCTTCTTAGTTATGTAAGCCAAAAGAACTCAAGTACAAAGAAATAGAAGAACCCTATATATGGGTCTCAAATCAAACTCAACTAACTAAGGTGGCATACTAACTGAGCCACGAACTAGAGTAGATAAGGATAGCTATCATGTAGCTATTATTCATGGGCGGTGTACCAACCGCGTCTGCAACTGACAAGTCGGTGACATAAATACACAACGGTCACCTGGCGTATCACGAGTGGAGCTCGATATCTCAACAGGGTTTTGGACCTCCTACTTTATGCAAAGATACCCAATATGAAGCATACGCATGTCGCACTTGGTTCAAGGAGAATGGGAAACGAGAGGGATACGTTGCTCAACCTCTCTACCCATAGGGAATAGTCCCGTTCTGACCTCCTAAAATGGCATGAATCGGATTCTAACTTAAAAACACCTAAAGGTCAAACAACGGTAAAATCTTGTGAGAAGCCTTTAGTTCTCTGGGACCACCCTGTCATAGGAGAGACCGTCCCACCCACTCCCCTTGATAGCTTTAGTTTTCTAATTAGGTCCTATCACACTTATGTATGACATTCACAATCAGCTTCCTTAATTAGGCCTTTTAGGGAACAGGATCAGTTTGCATAATTTACAACACAAACACGAAAACAAAACAAGCAATCCTTTTGATAAATAAGTTTCTTAGCTTATCTTCAAGTTAATATTTGTCTCTTGCCCATACATGAGAATTATGTATCCCTTCTGTCCAATAGAAGTACCCCCGGTCCAAATCACATGGCACCGAAATTTCCATCCTTTATCTAGAATAGGATCTTCCAATGCCCTAGAGGTTGGGCTCATAGTAGTCTACAATTCCATTCTAGTATAGGCAACAAGGGGTGTCCAGAGCTCCATTGACCCCAAGCATCCCCTATGAGTGAGACACAATTTTCGTGGTTGGTCTTTTCACCACTTGACCTTTGGCCCATGAATCGAGCAGTGCCCTCTCAAGGTAATCTGCGGTGCGATCTCGGAGATGATCCACCCGTGCAAAATATCATTCCTTAATTAATCCAATTAAGAATCAAGCATATTCAAGGCAATCCGCCTGATATCATCTTCCAATGAAACATTCCTTTATTTCCCACAGCTACTTGTCAAAACTGACCTTTGCCATGCTTTTACCATCCAACACAAGCACTTGGAATATTTATCCAAATCACAAATGCAATAATCAATTGATTGTAAAAAAAATTTAGGGTGTTGTTCAATCAGCCAACAAAACTAATTGTATTTTTTCCAAATAATACAAGAATAGACGCGATAATAATTACATCGCATATTCGCTATTCCCCTTGGGATCAAATAACGATTCTATATTAAATTTACTTAATATTTGTATACAGAATTCGTAATGTTATTATTTTACGATTATGCTATTCATAACCCTTGACCCATTTCTCTATCAACGAATAAGCCATACACAACTAAGTGCAATTAACTTCCCTTGATACATGCACTTTGCAAACTCCATCTTTCAATTATGTGAGAAGAGGCATATCCCTTCCCATGACCTACTCTCATACATCATAGTATGGATCCTAATGTATCTCATGCGAGGATCAAAGCAAGCCCCTATCAATTTAGAAATACATTATATATGATTGGAATCGTAGTTGGATTGACAGTGATGCCTTCTCCCAAAGCTTCATTGCTGGTTGTAGGATTGCCATCCACATGCAACATTCTTCGCTTAGAGGCCATCGTCCACAAGTAGATTCAAGAGATAAGAAGACGCAATAGATTCGAGATAGGAGATCGTAAGAGAAGATGGCTTAGTTGAAGATCGAGATAGGGGAGAATTTAGCTAACTCTCTCCCCTGTAGCCTCCCAGAAAAAACTCCTCTGATCTCTCTCTCTCTCTCTCTCTCTCTCTCTCTCTCTCTCTCTCTCTCTCTCTCTCTCTCTCTCTCTCTCTCTCTCTCTCTCTCTCTCTCTCTTTTTCAAGCTCCTTCTTGCAATCTCTTGTAGGGGTATCCCTCTACCTCTCTCTCTCTCGTAGCCTATCCAGGTTTCCTTGTGCTCCCTTGTGCCTCCCCTTTCCTCAAATTTATAATGAATTAGAGAAGAGGGAAAATGATTGAAAACAAGAGTTCTTGGTGGAGGGATTCTTGGAAAAATCAGTGATCTGATGCTTAACTCATAAATCTAATGGTTCCATTGGCTCCAAACAGGGGGTAAAACCCCAAGATGCTTGATTAGAAAGCTTTTAGATCACTCCTTCTCTCCCTATTCGAAGTGTTGTCTACTACTTGTAGACTGCGATCACAGTGCGCGCAATTTCGCCAATCTCTCACTTTTTTTTTCTTTTTATAAAATCTCCAAAACTAACTAAAACATCACTTGTCTTTTCTTTTAAATGACATCCAGTTCTAAAAATCTCCATATATTTTTAGGATAATATCTAAATTATGCTAGTTTTATCCAAAAATCTAATATTTTTGGACCATCCAAACTATACACATTAATACTTGTGATTAATATGGCTCATAAGTATTGTTCACATTGGAACTTTCGTGAAAGGTGGCTATGGTCCTTGTGAATTCAAGAAAAATATAAGATTATGACTGTTAGTTTTTTTAAATATATTTTTAATTAAATAAAAATCATTAATTATTAGCGTTAGTTAGTTTTTTCTTTAGTTAGTAATCTTACTAACTTATTAATTGACTAGCTAACTTTTAAACTAACCAGCTGACTTTTAATTGCATGGGAATATTACATTCTCCTCCCCTTAGAGAATTTGAGATGTCTTCATCTTGAGAGAAACTCGGGACTCCCAGGGAATGTTCCGGGGTTTGCCGCCTAGGGTTTCCCGAGTCTGCCTCGCAACAAAGCATTCGCAATGTCGAACCCACTAGGATCAACCTAAAATCTGGGTTCCTAGTTGTCAAGGTCTTCTGACAACATTCTAACGTTGGGTCTTGGACATCCTACTATACGCAGAGATACCCAATCTGAAGTAGACCCATGCCACACTTGGTTCAAGGAGAATGGGAAACGAGAGAGATGCGTTGCTCAATCTGTTTTCCCATAGGGCATAGTCCCATTCTGACCCCCTAAAATGGCATGAATTGGATTCTAACTTAACAATACCTAAAGGTCAAACGACGGTAAAACCTTGTGAGAAGCCTCCCAGTTCCCTGTGACCACCTTGCCATAGGAAAAACCATCCCACTCGCTTCCCCTAATAGCTTTAGTTTTCTAATTGGGTCCTATCATATTTATGTATGACATTCACAATCACCTTCTTTAATTAGGCCTTTTAGGGAATAGGATTCGTTTGCGTAATTTACAGCACAAACACGAAACAAAACAAGCAGTCCTTTTGACAAACAAGTTCCTTAACTTATCTTCAAGTTAATATTTGTCTCCTACCCATACATGAGAATTATGTATCCCTTCTGTCCAACAGAAGTACCCAATCCTAATCACATGGCACCAAAATTTCCATCCTTTATCTAGAGTAAAATCCTCCAATGCCCTAGAGGTTGGGCTCACGGCAATCTACAATTCCATTCTGGTCTAGGCAATAAGGGGTGTCGAGAGCTCCACTGACCCCAAGTAACCTATGAGTGAGACACAACTTCCGTGGTTGGCCTTTGTCAAGATTGTGGGAGAGAAGGAAGGAGTCTCACTTGTAGCTTTCTTTCTTGCAAAATGGGGGAATACACACAAAGGTGGAGGCTGAAAACAATTTTCCTCTTCTTAGTTGTGTAATACAAAAAGAACTCTAGTACAAAGAAATAGAAGAACCCTATATATGGATCTCAAACCAAACTCAACTAACTAAGGTGGCATACTAACTGAGCCACGAACTAGAGTAGATAAGGATAGCTATCATGTAGCTATTATTCATGGGCGGTGTACCAACCGCGTCTGCAACTGACAAGTCGGTGACATAAATACACAACGGTCACCCTGGCGTATCACGAGTGGAGCTCGATATCTCAACACTCCCCCTCGACCTCAATCCCAATTCCTGCACACCAAGCAGGTCTCTGAACTTGCGCAGCTTCTCTGTGCCCAATGCCTTCGTGAATATGTCAGCTACCTGATCCTCTGTGCTGACATAAACTAGATCAATAAGACCTAGTAAAACCCTCTCTCGCACATAGTGATAATGCACCTCAATGTGCTTTTTTCTAGCATGATAAACTAGGTTGTTTGCCAAGTGTATACTACTCATGTTGTCACAATAAATGACAACTGGCCCATCTGTAAACTGATGCATATCATAAAGTAGCTTATGCAACCAAGCTACCTCACATGCAGCCATTACTGCACCCCTGTACTCAGCCTCTGTGCTCGACAAGGCAACTATAGGCTGTTTCTTGCTGCTCCAAGTGACTGCAGCACTCCCAAAAGAGAACACATATCCATTGGTAGATCCTCTATCAGAAATACTACCAGCCCAATCAGCATCAGTGTATCCATGCAACTGTATTTGAACCCCAGTCTCATAAAATAGTCCATACTGCAATGTGGACTTCACATACCTGAGTATGCGTCTAGCCGCATCCAAATGTGGTTTCCTTGGAGCCTGCATAAACTGACTTACCAATCCAACATCATAGCTCAAATTTGGCCTGGTAATAGTCATATAAATCAAACTTCCTACTATGCGTCTGTACATAGTAGGGTCTTCTAGAAGCTCACCTGCATCTGTGCTCAGCTTCACATTCTGCTCCAAAGGAACTAAAATAGGCTTACAGCCTGTCATCCCATATTTGGACACTATGTCCAATCCATACTGCCTCTGCAAGAGCTGTATCCCACTTGGTGATCTAATCACCTCAATGCTCAAGAAATAACGCAGCTCTCCCAAATCCTTCATCTCAAACTTCTGCTTCAATAGCATTTTCACATGAAGGATATCTTCATCACTGTCGCCTGTCATAATCAAATCGTCAACATAAATGACAAGTAGCATAATACCTTTCTCTGTTTTTCTCACATAAAGTGAGAAATCTGCCTTGGAAATCTGAAAGCCAATAGTGACAAGATATTGTCCTATCTTGTCAGACCATGCTCTAGGTGCTTGCTTCAAGCCATACAAGGCTTTGTTCAACCTGCAAACAAACTCAGGATAAATAGCATGCACATAACCTGGTGGCTGCTCCATATAGACCTCTTCTTGCAAATCACCATGCAAGAAGGCATTCTTTACATCCATCTAATGTAAAGACCATCCCTTTGATGCAACCATAGCAATGACTGCTCTTACGGTTGCCATCCTTGCAACCAGGCTGAATGTTTCTTCATAGTCAATGCTATATGTTTGTGCATACCCCTTGACTACTAATCTTGCCTTGTCTCTGCTCACAGAACCATTTGCATTGTGCTTCACCTTATAAACCCACTTATAGCCAATTGCATTTTTACCTTTAGGCAAAGGTACCAATTCCCATGTAGCATTTGCTTCCAAGGCATCCATTTCTTCATCCATGGCTTTCTCCCATTTTTCTTTTCCCATGGCTTGCTCAAAAGAAGTGGGTTCTGGTTCCTGTATCACTTTGACCATATATGCATAGTGAATGGCTGTAAATCCATCATATTTCAGCTTATCCACAGGATACCTAACTCTCGTAGACCTGCGCAAAGTAGATTCACTCCCAGGTGCTCTCAAAACATCCCTGGTCTTCCTTACTCCAAGTGTAACAATAGAAGGAATACCCAGCTCATCATCAATGCTCTGCTCTGAGCCACTGGATTCACCATCCACATAAGAGTGACCTGCATTCACATCAAACATGGGCTGATCGACCTTCTCTTTTCCTTTTCGTGATACGTGCATACCACTATCTGCATTGCTTTGAGAAGATTCTCCTCATCTTAATCTTCCTGTCCATGGCGAAGAATGTGAACCACTACTAGAGGACGCTCCAGGTCCACTAATATTTTGTGACTGCTGCTGTGAATTCTGTGCAGCATTACCATTTTGTGCATCTACATCATCAATCACATTTACTGGTTTATACCAGCCACTCATCTCATCAAAAACAACATCTCTGCTCACTGTAAACTTATGAGTAGAAGGGTTATAGCATCTATACCCTTTTGCCTGCAGAGAGTAACCAATAAAGATGCACTTCTCAGCTTTTGGATCCAACTTGGATCTCAACTCATCTGGCACATGTACATAGGCAATGCAACCAAAAATTTTCAAATGAGAAATATCTGGTTTCCTACCAATATACCTCTCCTATGGAGTCATCCCATGTATTGCTGCAGTGGGAGTCCTATTCATTATGTAGACTGCTGTAGCAACTGCTTCAGCCCAATAAAAATCTGGCAAGTCTTTTTCATTGAGCATGGCACCAGATACCTCTCCAATATGCTTGTTTTTCCTTTCTGCAATTCCATTTTGTTGTGGGGTATGACTGCATGAATATTGCTGCTTTATGCCATGCTCATGCAGGAACTCATTTGAGAGGTACTCTCCCCCTCCATCTGACCTTAGGCATTTTATCTTCATGCTTGTTTCTTTTTCAACCATAGTTTAAGAGTTTTGAAGTGCCCAAAAACTTCACTTTTCTTTTTCATAAAATACACCCAAACTTTTCTGCTATAGTCATCAATAAAAGTGACAAAATAATGACAGCCTCCAAGAGATGCATCTTTAGTAGTCCACACATCAGAGTGGATTAATTCCAATGGCTTCTCACTCTCTTGAACATGTCTAGGAAATGGTTTCCTTGCCTGTTTTCCAAACTAATAGGCTTCACATATCTTATGCATTTCTGCAACCTTGAATTTGGGCAATCATGCAACAATATTTTGGGCCTGCATTGATTTAAGTCGTTGTATATTAACATGACCAATGCGTTTATGCCAGATATCAATATCTGCAACTACACCGGTCCCATGTGCAAACATCGCTGCACTCAATTGAGACATGTCTGCATCCAATGTAAACATTTTGCCCTTCTTCTTTCCTTTTGCTATCAAGCGACCTTTATTCTTTATATCCTCAACAAAGCATCCATGAGGATTAAATCTGACCTGCAAGCCCTGCTTAACCATTTGACCAACATAAACCAGATTCTTGGTGATATTCGGGACATGAAATACATCGGACATGTATTTCTTTTTCCCATCCTACATAGACAAAGGAATTTTTCCAATCTGCACAATAGGATGTGCAGTATCATCACCAGTCTCCACAAATCCTGGTTTTTCCATTTTCCTTGCATCCTCCATCCATTCTGCATGACCTGTCATGTGGTTTGATGCACCTGAGTCAACATACCATACATCATTGCTTTCTTCTGCACTTGTCACAGAATTGTTCATGTACTGCACCATAAACAAATGCTCATTTCTGTCATCACCCTGTCTACTAGAAGATGCATAATTCCCTTGTTGCAGTTTTCCATTCATGATGTCATTCTGCTTTTTATAGCAGTCTTTAGCCATATGACCCATTTTACCACAGTAGTAGCATTCAACATTCCTATTTGCATTTTGGCCTCTTTGCCATCCACCACGACCTCTTTGGCTCCCCCTGCCTCTAGAGTTACCACGTCATCCTCCATAGGACTAGTTTTCTTGAGTTTGCTGCATATTCTGATTTCTGCCACGGCCTCCAAATCGGCCTCCTCTACCTCTGCCTCTACCTCTTCCAGCATTTGAGTAGAAGACAGCTTCTTTTGAAGTTCCTCCTGAAGAAGATGCACCACCATTTCTCTGCTCCTCAGAAATTAGAAGAGCAATCAACTCCTCAAAATCAGGAAATCTTTCACGGACGAAAATGGAGGTTCGTAACTATGCATAATCCTTTCCTAGACCATTCAAGGTCACTAAGACTAAATCATCATCTTCCACTGGCGACCCAATGGAAGCAAGTGCATCTGCAATCTTCTTCACCTTCATGTGGTAGTCATTGATGCTCATACTTTCTCTTTGCACATTTTGCAACTCTTGCTTGAGCTACATTTTCCTGGCTTGGGTATTTGTGTTATACATTTTTGACAAAGTATCCCATGCCTCCTTTGGCGTACTTGCATCTTGAATATGCACAATCATAGAGTCTGAAATGCTGATAGACAACCAGTACATAACTTTCCTAGCTCTCTCATGCCATGCTTTAAATGCCTACATTTGCTGTTGATTGGGAACATCAAGAAGAACTGGTTTTTCTTCATTGCCTGCAACAAATTCCCAATATCCTTTTCCCATAAGGAAATTCGTCATTCTAAACTTCCATGCTTGGAAGTTGTTCTTGTCAAGCTTTTCAGTGACAATCTGTGAAAGAGAATCAGATGCCATTACGGAACATTGCAAAAAATTCTGTCACTGCAAAAACACAGCTTCACCCTCACAAGGGAAAATCTGCAAACCTGGCGAAAGTGGTATTTGACCACGCAGTCACTTCCTAGTGACGATTTTGCATAAACAGAAACCAATGATGATTCTGTAACTCCAAATGTCTCTGCACACAAGCATACGATGCAATTTCTATGGTAACTGTTCACCGACCTGTAGAACAGTGGTCACACAGCATAAAACAGGGCCTTTTCCTGAGTGCGTGCAGAAAACTTCCGCCTCCAAAACAGGCCCCGAAATGGCCTAAATCAAAAAAACAAGGTCACCAAGGGCTAAAGCCCTTACCTGCAGCATATATTGCCCTCTTGCTTCACCGCGAAGGGCATCTCAACCTGAGACAATGCACTCCTGCACTTTCCGGCTATGCTACCTGCAGAGATCTGCTCCCAAAACAGAAAATGAAAGAAACACTACTCCTCTTACCAGAACACCGCGAGCTTGGCTTGCTTCCTTGAGCTCCTTACCACGAACAAGGCTCTGATACCATGTCAAGATTGTGGGAGATAAGGAAGGAGTCTCACTTGAAGCTTTCTTGCTTGCACAATGGGGGAATACACACAAGGGTGGAGGCTGAAAACAGTTTTCCTCTTCTTAGTTGTGTAAGCCAAAAGAACTCAAGTACAAAGAAATAGAAGAACCCTATATATGGGTCTCAAACCAAACTCAACTAACTAAGGTGGCATACTAACTGAGCCAAGAACTAGAGTAGATAAGGATAGCTATCATGTAGCTATTATTCATGGGCGGTGTACCAACCGCGTCTGCAACTGACAAGTCGGTGACATAAATACACAATGGTCACCCTGGGATATCACGAGTGGAGCTCGATATCTCAACAGGCCTCCAGATCGACCTCCTCTACCTTTGCCTCTACCTCTTCCAACATTTGAGTAGAAGACAGTTTCTTTTGAAGTTCCTCCTGAAGAAGATGCACCATCATTTCTCTGCTTCTCAGAAATTAGAAGAGCAATCAACTCCTCAAAATCAGGAAATCTTTCACGGACAGAAATGGATATTCAGAACTGTGCATAATCCTTTCCTAGACCATTCAAGGTCACGGAAACTAAATCATCATCTTCCACTGGAGACCCAATGGAAGCAAGTGCATCTGCAATCTTCTTCACATTCATGTGGTAGTCATTGATGCTCATACTTTCTCTTTGCACATTGTGCAACTCTTACTTGAGCTGCATTTTCCTGGCTTGGGTATTTGTGTTATACATTTTTGACAAAGTATCACATGCCTCCTTAGGCATACTTGCATCTTGAATATGCATAATCATAGAGTCTGAAATACTAATAGATAGCCCAGTACATAACTTTTCTGGCTCTCTCATGCCATCCTTTAAATGCCTGCATTTGTTGTTGATTGGGAACATCAGGAAGAACTGGTTCTTCTTCATTTCCTGCAACAAATTCCCAATATCCTTTTCCCATAAGGAAATTTGTCATTCTAAATTTCCATGCTTGGAAGTTGTTCTTGTCAAGATTTTCAGTGACAATCTGTGAAAGAGAATCAGATGCCATTACAGAACACTGTAAAAACACAGCTTCAGCCTCACAAGGGCAAATCTGCAAAATTGACGAAAGTGGTATTTGACCACACAGTCACTTCCTAGTGACAATTTTGCATCAACAGGCAACAAGGATGATTCTATAACTCCCAATGTCTCTGCACACAGGCATACGATGCAATTTCTACGGTAACTTTTCACCGACCTGTAGAATAGTGGTTGCACAGTATAAAACAGGCCCTTTTTCTGAGTGCGTGCAGAAAACTTCTACCTCCAAAACAGGCCCCGAAATGGCCTCAAATCAAAAAAATAGAGCAACCATGGGCTAAAGCCCTCCTCCACAGCATATACTGCCCTCTTGCTACACCCGAAGGGCGTCTCAATCTGAGACAATGTACTCTTGCTCTTTCCGACTGTGCTACCTGCAGAGACTTGCTCCCAAAACAGAAAAATAAAAGCAACACTGGTCCTCTTACCAGAACACTGCAAACTTGGTTTGCTTTCTTGAGCTCCTTACCACGAACAAGGCTCTGATACCATGTCAAGATTGTGGGAGAGAAGGAAGGAGTCTCACTTGTAGCTTTCTTGCTTGCACAATGGGGGAATACACACAAAGGTGGAGGCTGAAAACAGTTTTCCTCTTCTTAGTTGTGTAAGCCAAAAAGAACTCTAGTACAAAGAAATAGAAGAACCCTATATATGGGTCTCAAACCAAACTCAACTAACTAAGGTGGCATACTAACTGAGTCACGAACTAGAGTAGATAAGGATAGATGTCATCTAGCTATTATTCATGGGCGGTGTACCAACCATATCTGCAACTAAGTCGGTGACATAAATGCACAACGGTCACCCTGGCATATCATGAGTGGAGCTCAATATCTCAATAGCCTTTTCACCACTTGACCTTCATCCCATGATTCAAGCAATGCCCTCTCGAGGTAATCTGTGGTGCGATCTTGGGGATGATCCATCCATGCAAAATATATTTCCTTAATTAATGCAATTGAGAATCAAGCATAATCAAGGTAATCCACCTAATATCATCTTCCAATGAAACATTCCTTTATTTCCCATGGCTACTTGTCATTACTAACCTTTGCCATGCTTTTACCATCCAACACAAGTTTGACTCTCCCAGTCAACTCTAGGAGTCAAACCAAGACATAGTGATCCAACTTCAAACCTAACGGTGCAACACGATGATTTTTGGCTAATTTCTCCTAGTGCTCATTACGGTCCCCCTGTCATACCTTCCAGATCACATCAATGGCATATAAAGAAGATCCTTATGTACGTAGATTGGTCGAAAATACCAGAATCAAAGCACGTGATCTCCTCTATTATCAGCAGATCTCTCTCTCTCTCTCTCAAGCTCTCCTTAATCTCTCAAATGTGAAGTGAGGTCTTCCTTGCCACTTCTAGCCTCTCATTGCCCTGCCTAGGTCTACATTCACCTTAACCTTACTCCTCTTACTAGCATTTAATCCCAGATTTCATTTTTGTCCTTCTTTTCCCTATTTCAGCCTATTATATAGCAGCAAAAACCCTATTGTGTGCTCACACTATTTTGCTCCTATCCTACCTAAATGAAAACAAAAATCACAAAGAAAACACCTACACTACTCCAACCTACTTTTTCAAATCCATAAAACCCAAAACCTACTTTCTCAGGAGCTAGAACACCTCTTCAAACTCCCTCACTTCCTACCTATCTACCTCAAGTACCGGTTCAAGGAAAACCCTATTTCAATGCTCGATTGAAAGCGCGCAAGCACTTAAGGCTTGAATCCATTGGTCTCGACAACAAAAGCAAAATGGAGAGACGAACTGCCAAGTCCCATGGACTGCTTATTGTTCAAGTGCTTCAAGCCGATAATGGCTACCTCTCACATAGCCAATGCGCTATCTCTCTCTACAAGTGTAGTGAGCTTACCTCCATGCCCAATCAAGTTTCCTCCTCTCCCAAGCACTCCCGTAGCTCCACAATCCAAGTGCAAGCTTCAAGCAAACTCAATCCTCAAGCTCCACGCTCCAAGCTCCATTGCCATGAGCAAGACAAGACAAGAGAAGAGAAGAGAAGAGAAGAAGAGAGGAGATGATGGAGAACTTCTCCACCACGATCCCTCCCCCTCACACACTCACTCCCTCATACTCTCACGCTCCCTCTCTCAAGCACAAGCTCAAACAAGCAAGAACAAGAAGAAGAAAAAGAAGAGGAGATCTACTTTTGGCCATACACAAGAATGAGCTTCTCATTCAATTTTCAACTTTATATACAAAACCCTAAATCCCTTTTGGGCGGTCATCCCCTTATTTCCTTTTTTACATGGGCAACCGTGGCCTAGGCCCTTTTTCCCATTGTCCTCCTATCTTCCTAGCTTCCTTCCTACCACCCATCTACCTTTACAATGATGCTCTTAAAATAAATCATGATGCGCCTTGCGCTCTTTTATAAAAGTACTGACTTGCATTTTTTCTTGTACGCCTTTCTCCTTGATTTAGGAATTTTTTGCACTTCTTGTGTTTTCATATTTTTCTTGGCGTGCCTTAATCTTCAGTTTCACTTTTGCCTTGGCTTTGTCTTCTGCTTTAGATTTTTCAACTTTTCCACCTTTTTCATTTGAGGGTTAACCAGCCTGATGTGTCACACTTAAAATTGTTTAGCTGTATTGTATATGTTCATGTGCTGCAAAAGAAGCTTGATTCAAAGACTAAAAAATGTATTTGTATTGGATGCTCTTTAGAGCAGAAAGGGTATCGTTGTTATAGCCCTATCAAAGGTGAGTTCAAAGTGAGCAAGGATGTTATTTTTATAAGATGAGCAGTTGGTATGCACCTGTTGGTGTGGTATTAGATGATGATAATGATCATGATAGCTATGTACAAAAAGAAAAGCAAGAACTACAAAGTCTTAGTGGACCAAAAATATCATTTGCTACTACACCTATAGTTAGCCCTTAGTTCGTTGGGAGACTAATAAGTAGCTATGCATCTTCATGTGGATCTACAAGTGTACCAAAAATATCATTTGGTACTACACCTATAGTTAGCCCTTAGTTTGTTGGGAGACTAAGAAGTAGCCGTGCATCTTCATATGGATCTACAAGTGTTGCAGGTAAAGACAAAGAAAATAAGAAAGTTGGATAATAATGATGCATCTACTAGTCATTTGGGATTTGATGGAGATTCTAGTGGTTCAAAGTGTTTGGATGATGAGCTTGATATTCCTTCAATTAGGACACCATGTGTACAGAGAGAACATAGTAATGTAAAGGCTCCACTGAGTGATCTAGTGGTACGCAAGTCTAGTAGCAAGGTTAGATACCCTATTAAAAGATTGTGTTTTGAAGGTTATGCATCTCACCATTATACTTATATGGTGAAGGTAGTTGAGGATGTTGAGCCCACTTGTTTTGAGGATGATATTGGTCATGCTTATTGGGATGCATCAATGGATGAGGAGATGGCTGCATTGGAAGCCAACAAGACTTGAAATTTAGTACCCTCACTTAAGGGCAAGAAAGGTATTGGCTGCAAATGGGTTTACAAAGTCAAGCATAATATAGATGGTTCAGTTAGTAGGTATAAGGCTAGGCTGGTTGTAAAAGGCGATGCTCAAATATATGGCATAGATTATGAAGAGATATTCAATCCAATTTCTATGATGGCAACTATTAGATGCGTGAATGCCTTAGAAACATAGCTAAAGGTTGGAGTTTGCAGAAAATGGATGTTAAGAATGCCTTCTTGCATGGTGAATTGCAAGAAGAGGTGTATATAGAGTAGCCAGTAGATTATGGGAATTTAGAGCATCCCACATATGTGTTCAGGTTAAAGAAGCCACTCTATGGGCTGAAGCAAGCACCTAGAGCATGGTCTAACAAGATTGGAGAGTATCTTGTCAATATTGGCTTTTATATTTTTTATGTTAATCACTCACTTTATGTAAGAAGGGGAGATGTAGGTTTGGTCATCATCGTCATCTATGTGGATGACTTGATTATTACAGGTGACAGTGATAGTGGGATTGTTGAAGTTAAGGACTTCTTGAAGAAGAAGTTTGAGATGAAGGATCTAGGTGAGCTCAGATACATTCTTAGTATTGAGGTGATTAGATGTGATGATGGTGTATGGCTATCCCAAAGGCAATATGTCTTGGATATGTTATCCAACTATGGTATGACAGCAAGTAAACCTCTTTCAGTACCATTGGAGCAAAACATGAAGTTAAGTGTTGACGTTGGGGATGAGATAGAAGACCCTACTATGTTCAAGAGGATAGTAGGTAGTCTGATTTACATGACTATCAGAAGGCCATACTTGAACTATGCTGTTGGTCTTGTCAGTTAGTTTATGAAGATGCCTAAAAAGCCTCATTTGAATACAGTTAGATGCTCATTGAGGTATGTGAAGTCCACTTTACATTATAGAATTTTTTATGAGGCAAGTAAGAATGTACAAGTGTTTGGATACACATATGCAGATTGGGCTAGTAGCATGTCTACCAGTGGATTCATGTTTTCCCTTGGTAGTTCAATAGTTTCATGGAGTAGCAAAAAGCAACCTATAGTTGCTTTATCGAGTATAGAGGCTGAGTATTATAGAGCAGCATGTGAGGTGGTATGGCTACAAAAGTTACCAGGTGATTTGGATGTGCAGGGAGATGGTCCAGTTGTCATTCATTGTGATAACATGAGCAGCATATAGCTAGCTACTAGGAACCTAGTGTTCCATGCTAGGACAAAACACATTGAAGTGCACTACCACTTTATGAGAGAGAAGGTACTTGTAGGAGAGATTGACTTCGTATAAGTTAGCACACATGATCAAATAGTTGACATTTTCACAAAGGCATTGGGTGCAGAGAAGCCTCTAAAGTTCTGAAGCGTACTTGGAGTTGCATAGATAGAGTTGAGATTGAGGGGGAGTGTTGAGATGGAAAGCTCAACATGTGCGGACATTGATGATGGACCACCTAGCTAGATGGGTTTGCACATCTACACATAGCACATTAGTGGTCTTTATGATCCTCACGTGGCCACTAACTTATCACTTATTATATTCAGTTTGTTACACCTACCTACAACTGGCATGGATATAGCACCAGTCGATTAGTGAAGTCTGATATGCACTGTTTGACTTAGTAGGCCACTTTCCTTTGTGTTGAATCTTCTCTATACTTTGTATGCATTATATTGTGGGTGAAAGAAGAAGAAAAAACCAGCAAGAAATTTTTTTGGCCTCCATCTCTCTTCTTGTGTCCATGAGTGAGTTTCCTCTTGTGTATACAGTGTGTGTTTGGCATAGCTGCTCAAGCAAGTCCCCCACCATGCAATTCTTGACAAATAACAGGCATAAGACTGCATTTGCTACCGAATGGAGCAACTTCGCCGCCTACATAATCATGCCTTTTGGACTAACAAATGCACCAGCCACATTCCAACAGCTCATGTGTGTGATCTTCAAGGACATGCTTAGGAGAGAGTTAGAAGTGTTCATTCGATGATCTGTGTGTTCACTCAAGTTGGAGGGAACACCTAGACAGAACTCCGCGCAGTCTTTGAACAATGCAGATTGTATCATCTCTCCTTGAACCCCCTCAAGTGCCAATTCTAGATGAAACATGGATGCATCCTAGGGCACGTGGAAAGTCCAAGAATGGCATTGTCACAGACTTCTTGAAAGTCAAGGTTATTGTCAATCTTCCACCACCAACCAACTACAAGGGAGTTTAGTGCTTCCTAGGACATACAGTGTCAAAGGGTTTTCTGTTCCTAGCATAAAACATGGAGTTCCTATGTTTGTAGAAGAACTTCATTAGGATCCACATAAGAAACTTTCATACATAATTCAGTCATTACTCCCTTACATTTGACTTAGATGTCATTTAATCTCATAAGTTCCTTTGTAACTTGACATGCAATTTTTAGTTTGTATCAAGAAAAATGGCAATGATAGTGTATATGAGGACCTTCAACTTTATCAATAGGTGGTAATTGATAGTTTACAAGTTATGTCACATTGGTTTATGAAGTTCATTAGCTTGGAAGATCCAATTGTTGTCGAGAGCCCTCCAAAGTTGACTAGGTCCACGAGAGACATGAAGTAATAGTTGTACAGGACTTATATGACTTGTAAATGACATATGTGAACTCTTTTTTGTGTGGAAGAAGGAGAGGAATGCAGCCTGCATTTTGCGGCACATTTTTTGGGCCTGCACACCTATGGAAGATGGAGGGAGAGTTGAAGACTATGGTGAATGCTCCAAAGCATGCAAACACAAAGCAAACTAAAGATAAAGAGGAGATACAAACAAAGAAGGTAAGAGTCCTTTTTGCCCATCCATTTTGGTATCACGAAAATGAGTTGTATGATAGTCCATGAAAGGGAAAAATAGAGAAAAAGTATTCAACCTACTCTTATGAACGTCTTCTTCCATTCTCTTACCATATTCATGTACCATTGAAGCCCTTCTTGTGCCCAAGTACCTGAGTGACTTTGGGGCAAGTCAAGAGGTGATTTTTGCCAATGTATGGGCTGAATAGGCTCTCCCAAAACCGTCATAAACAAAGCAGCCATTAAAACTCATTCATTTGAAGGGGTTTCTTGAAATCTAGTCACTTCCTTATGTAGACAATGCTCTCAAAACAATAGGGCATTGGTTGAGATTGTAATGAGAGATTTTCCCATGAGTTTGTATACATTTTTGAGTCAAGTTTGAGGGCTGGAAATTACTATTTTAATGCAGGGCTGAAGTACATTTGTGGTTCTATTGATGCATTTTTATCATCCTTTGGACTCTATGTCAGTTGTAATGAGTTCTATCTCTCTATACCTTGTATCTTGAAGTCTCAATACATGTATCTTCATTAAATGGAGGACATTAGAGCTTGAATTTGTTGTAGGAAATGGAAAAAAGTCTAATTTAGATCTATGCATAAACCTCACGATTATTGATGTAATCGGATCCAAGTTTATTATGGTAAACTTGTATGACATGGCTATGTAAGAAATTGGTTACTCTCTATCTCATCTACTCTCTCCATAACCCGAGAATCCATCAAACCCCAATCATTTTCCTCTCTCCCCTTTGAATCTCTCACTCCTCTTCTACTCTAAACCTCAGTGGTAGACCTTCGACCCCCAACATGACGACAACGGGATACTATCAATGATTCATGTTGAGCTATACATTAATCGCTAGAACACTCTACCAACTAGTAGTAATATTTGAATGGACCGAGGAATGCCAACTCACACGAAGAGTTGAAAAATGTGTTAAAAACTGCATCCATTCTACGAGACTTGTACTGGACCATCACCTTCCACGTACACATTGATGCCTTGAAGTTTGCCATGGTAGTTGTTTTGTGATAGCCTGGAGAACACAACTTAGACTATCCTATGAGGTTTTCTAGTAGATAGCTCATGGATATCCAGATGAACTATTCTACAATTAAGAGAGAGGTTTTTGGCCATGGTCTTTGCTATAAAGAAATTCAGACATTATCTTCAGGCAATGCTTTTCACCTTCTTTGTTGGCCATCAAGCCTTTCTTTATCTTGTAAATAAACCTTGCACTACAGGATGCATTGCTCGATGGTTACTTTTTCTCTTTTAGAATTTGACTTCTCCATGATGGTATGCAAAGGAAAGTAGCACTACATGGCTAATCACATGTCCTGCATACCCATGGGAGAAGCAGTTGGATAGGGCATAGCAAAACACTTACCAAATGTTCATCTCTTCAACCTGTCTAGTGAAAGGACCTATTTAGAGCCGACTTGATGCCATACTGGGCGGATGACATAGTCCAAGTACTAGAGTACAAACTACCTGCAAGACCTATTGAGAAGGCTTGGCTTAGGCGACGTATCATTAAGATACAACCCTATCAGTTGATAGCTGGTCAACTCTATAGACTAGGACAAGATGGCTTACTACAACGATGTGTATGTGAACATGAGATGCATGACGTACTCGCAGAGGCACACAACGAAATCGTGGGAGGATACTTCAGTGGAGATACGATAGCACACAAGGTGTTGCAGTCCCAACTGTGGTGGCCCACGCTTTTTCATGATGCAACATGATTTGTGAAGCATTGTGATGATGAGTGCCAACAAACCAAAGTCTTGATTCATAAGGATAAGATGGAGCTCACCCCAATCATTACAAAACAACCATTCAAAACATAGAGGATTGACTTCATTGGACCGATTAGTCCTACATCACAATACTTGCAAGTAAAGTACAATCATAGTCGCCACATACTACCTCACAAAGTGGGCAAAATCATGAGCCATGGGAAAAAACAATGCTTGGACCATGGCCAAGTTCTTGTGGGAGTAAGTAATCTCACGATTCGGTTGCCCCATTGAACTAGTCAATGATCAAGGCACACACTTCATCAACAAAGTGATTGCCCACCTCATGTCTACCTTCCTAATCATCCATAGGAGATCTTCACCCTACTACCCTCAAGTTAATGGCCAGGCTGAGTCCACAAATAAGATCTTAGTGAATGTCTGACCAAGGTAGTCTCTCTGCTTCTCACAGCAGCAACTAGGACAACAAGCTGATGGCAGCTTTATGGGCCTATCAAACAACCTATAAAATAGCTATGGAAAAACTTTCTTTAAGCTCACCAATGGAATTGAAGTTATTCTACCAGTAGATTTCTTTGTCCCTAGCTTGAGAGTGGCTATCCAAGAGAGATGGAATGGAAAGGATGCATGGACATGATACCTAGTTGAGCTAGAGTCAAAGATTGGACTTCTAGCAACCCATGCGCTAATTTGCAAAAAAGCACTACGTAAGAGCTGGTTTGACAAGCACATCAAGTAGCGAGACTTCAATTGGGGTGATCTAGTGTTGTTATACTCAATGAAAGGCCATAAACAGAAGATGAATTTTAGGGGATTAAGGTCTTTCAAAGTTTGCACCATCAGTCAAACCAACAATGTTGAGCTCAAAACCCTAGATGATGAGGGCATAGGCTTCTTCAATGGTAGCCACATAAAGAAGTAGTACCCTCTCACACATCTAGTGCATGGGATTTTGATGCTAGAGTCGCTTGTCAATGTACAAGTTTCCACGATCACACAGATTGAGGACAAAGTTGAGGAAGCATTATCACCTGCTTACCTATGCATAATAGTCACCACCCCACAAATGCATACCTTCGATGCCTTGATCGATGAGGGACCTGATTGTAATATCCTAACTCACTATCATTTGACTTGAATTGGTCAACCACAACTACAATCCATGAATGCTAAACTCAACCCATTCGGGGATCAATCGTACGCGCTTTTGGGAAAGTGAAAGTCGTAGTCTCTGTCAAGTCTGAGACCATACCCATGATATTTTATGTGTTTCCAAACACAAAGGACAATAAGGAATCACTCTTAGGATTTGTGCATTTAAGAAGAAAAAAAATTTCAATGTTGATTATGAATCACTATGCATTCACCTTGCCATCGACAATGTACGCATAGTGATAGCTTTCAGCAAGGGTAGCATAGCCACACCAAAGCCCGCAAAGCCACTGATAGAGAAACCTACAACCAAGTCTAAGGAGGGGGTTGTGACTTGTCACAACCCACCAAGCCTCAATGCTAGTGGGCGATTAAGAATGCAATCAAAGAAAATGAGCCCAAATTGAAATGGGTACCTAAACACCTAGAACCACCACCTAGAAATTATAAGACACGATTTCGCAATGCTAGAAACTCATACTCAAGACCTAGGAGGCAAAAAAGGCACTATAGACATCGACGCACGGTCAAGCTGCGATGGGTTCTCAAAACCCTATTGCAAGCACAAGGTTTTATGAGGGCAATATGTGGATGTGGATGCCTAAAGCCAAGACTACCAAGGGCACTACTCAAGCACAACCCTCAAACTTGTTTAAACATGCCAGCACAAGAGTCAAGGAGCTGAAGCCACAAAAGACTCAAGTTGCAAAGCCCATAAATCCCAAACCCACTATGCCAGCAAAGCCTCAACAAGTCCATCAATTGAACATGTAGCTTGCTGCCTCCAAACCGCCTCAACCTAGCACTACTAGCATTTCAAGAGCCTCACAAGAATTTAATAACACAATGACAAAATTACAAACCACGCTTATGTTGAGAAATGAGAAATGATGTATGCTCTAGGAAGAGGTGTCTTGAATCCCACAAGCACAGTGGTGTAGAATGCTACCTACTTAGCTACTATAAAGCATTGTACTTGACTATCACTTTCATATGGAATGAATACAATATCATGATGCTTTCCTCTTTCAGTTATAGTGTCATTTTCATTGTTAGCCCATTACAAAATATTTTCTTTATGAGTCCAAGCTTCCATCTTAGAACCTAATTCACTTGTGTAACAGTTGTCTACATTGTCTATGTCAACATGAATCTTGTATTCATCTTCCATCCTCCATAGCTCTTGCCATGCTCTAGATCTGTGTTTTTCACAGTCTAGTGCTGCCCCAGAATTAGAACTGACCGTGTCAACTCCACAGAAGCCACAGCCATTAGCTTGTTGAACTCTCCAGCCCACTAGTCAAACCCCATCCTCCTGCCAGCCTTAAACCCTCTTATGAGCGGCAATCTATCCTTACCTTGGCCTTGGTCTTAGCTGAGAATACATGGGATGACTTGGTCACTTGTATTCAACACTTATATGCTACATTCACCATGCTTGCTAAAAGTTATGACCAATTCAACTTAGGTCTTTTAGATGAAACTTCAACAACTGAAGTGCGCATGCTACCTTGCTCTTGGGAGGAATCTAAATTCGTATTTGTTAAGGCTCTCACGGTAGTTGAAGAATTAATCGACAATGAGATCTCTTGTGAGCAAGCACACAAACAATGACTCATCACATCTTATGACATGGGCACGATCTCTGCCCCCACCACAACCCCAAAAATTGAAGCGTTAAAAGCCCTAATCAACACTCAGTCTACATTCTTGTGTAAATGATATGCTCTCCGACTCCAATGGGAATAGCAGGACTGCAGCATCATGACCAATATAGAGCAAAGACATGCAATTAAAACATTAGAGTATGATCTCACTTACGCAGCTCCCACCTCATTTAGAGTCTTAGTCATTACTCATATGATCGGACTCTAGATAACCACGAACTCTCCCATCCCTACCTCAAACACATCCTGACTAAGGAGGAATTACATATTGCTAGCCAAATCGCCTTCGGCTACCTTTGAATGGATGTTCTGACCTACATAGCACGCGTCTGCATTTTCAACCTTTCAACATGGACTGCCACACCCACTTGGAATACAACACACACTTCTATACTTGGCTTATGCAGAAGTAAAACACTGTGAATGCATGCTAACTACCCTCAACCCTTCACCCTCCAATCCTAGGAAGGATTCTTCTCATTTCCAAGGGAGGAGGGGGTAAGGTGGAAAAACATACTTTTTTTAAAAAATCATGGATTTTTATTGGATTGTGAAAACCGCATAATTCTCTTTCTGTACCTAAGCATTTCATGCTCCTATAAACGCACAATCATTCCTTACTCATCTTCCTGCAAGGAATCATCTAAGAAAACTAATGGTGAGATGTGATGTTATGACAGGGACACACAATGGTAGGTCTTGAGAAAAACAACAAACTTCCGTTCTCGGAAGAGGAACAAGCTAAGTATGGCATATCAATAGAGACAAGGGTCTTCAACCAGTTCTGATTCAAGCATGTCCTAAATTTGGAGGATGTAGCCATGAAAGAGCAGGTCATAAAATAGATAGTGAACCAATGCAATCTGCAGAAGTATATGGAGAATTTCAAGCAAGCCATGGATAATGAAAAGTGCACAGAAATCCTTTGAACCTTCAACAAGAACTGTGGCACTGTAACAGTGCGATAAGAAAAGGAAACCCACCAAAGTGGAGGTCAAGCTGAGCCCTAAGTTGGCGGAGAGAGCATTGGGCCTGGCCAACAAGGTCGAGAGAGAGGCGGCCTAGAAGGGATGTGTATAATATGTTGGGATGGACAAGATTCTGTCCACACCAATGATGGCATCAACCTTGCCGACATCAAAGATCTGGAAGTCTAGCTACAAAGCAAAGATGGTGCATGCCTTGTTCTCCAATCATACATACAATGAACTAATGAGTCATATCAACGTACCTATGCTAGAATGCATTGCAACTAAATCCCTGGAAGAAGTGAACCTGAATGGCTTCATGTGAAAGACGATAAAAACTTCAGAAAAAGCACTGGTCACAAGTGGAAGACCAATGAGAGGAGAGTCTTCGACCTCCAAGGCAAGGAAGAAGTCGTCCTCCAAGGCCTCAACGATAGGATTTGGTGGGGTATTAATGGCCATAATCTAAGAGGCAATAGGACAGGTGCAAAGCAAAGAACAAGTTTGGTAGACACCTGATAGATCACATTTCTACCGCAAGAAAGCACAATCCAGCGAGAGAACGATGAGTGAGGAAGGAGAGCATGAGACAGAATCCAACCAAGGAGGGGCTAAGAAGAAGGAAATGACTCCCCAAAAGAAGGTGGAAGAAGAGAGAAGGAAGAAAGAAAAGGCCGACTTCCTCAAGGCACAAAAGGAGTCCAGGATGGCTAAAGAGTAGAGAAAGAGAAAGGTAGATGAAGAGGCTGAGGAGCTTAGAAGGAGAGAAGAGGAGGACATAGCCAGGGCCATCTACATGTCAGTAGAGTAGCCCTCCAAGGAGGAGGAGTTGCATGCCATGAGCCCTCTTAGAGAAGAACACCCTGGAAATAGTGCTCAAGTGCCAAACAATATACCACCCCCAGTGGTGGCAGAAGGCAAGGGCAAGGGCTTACTTCACCCAATCTCCCCCACGTTCGTGCCACCTACCCCAACTACTACAACCACCCAGAGCATGACGCCCAAAGTAGATGCTAGAAATTTCATGGCCTAGGTGCAGTTCCTAGTGGACAGGGCACAAGAGGAGACAACCCTAGATGTAAGCACAATAACCCTACTGGTTGGAACCAAGAGACTGGCGGTTGCAAACGTCAAGTCGAGACAGGACCCCAAGAGGAAAAAGATAAAGGCCTCCGCCACCTCCATCCCCACCACCGTGCCACCTCTTCTATAGGCTACAAAGAATACATCAAAGAGCTTCTCTTGCAACTAGAGAAAGCAAAGGGGGATAAGAAGATAGCAGTAGCCAAGTGAGAGGCTGAGATAAGACGATACCAACTCGAGAAAACACGCCAAGTGGCAAGCTACCAGAAAGAAATAAGTGAGCTAAAAAAATATCTCAATGCTAAAAAACAAAGGAGTGTTATTTGCAATGAACATCACCATCATTCCATATATTAAAGTCAAAATACCTTACATTATGCAACAAAAGACTATAGAATTTGACAATTGAATATATTTTTTACAAGTTTATTGATGTAGGGGATGCCCTTTCTCTTTGTTTCAACAAAGCAAAGGATGCTAAGAATGAGTTGGGAATTATTGATGAGGAGTTCAATTGCCTTCAAGACCAACTTGAATTTCCAATTTTGGAAGAGAGGATTCGGAGTATGTTAAATAATTGCAAGATACCAAATGAGGCACAATCATCAATTAATATATGGAATCCAACTAAGCTAGAGAATGATGAAAATAAATTGGTATGATTATCTCCAATGTTGTAAGATACATTAATATGTTTGATTTCAAATTTCATTTGGCATTCACCTTTTTTACAATTGTAGATTTAAGATTTTGATAACTTCTTGGGATGGGGGAAAGGGTCGATAGCTAGTGCTAGTTCATTCAAAGATGTTGCAGTTGGCCATTACTTGGCAAGGATTGATCCCCATGTTTTCTTAATGCTCCATAACATCTTCATAGAGAGGAATCAACATGGCCTATACTATGTATCAAGGCACTTACAAAGCTATTTGGTTTCTCTGGGTTACAATATAATGCACACAATGTGATATTTTTGGAGAAGGCAACAACAATTAAGATTTTTGATTATGGTCATACTTTCTCTACTTCTAGATCAAGGATACTTTTTGGCCCTCTCATCTTATGCTTTGGCAACAAATCGAACTAATATAAAATCAATAGTTGGCTATAAGAGAAAAAAATTCTACATTATAGAGGAGGGGGAAGATGCAAAGGCTCTTGAGAGCTAGCTTTGTACTTTTCTATCATGAAAAATACTATGAATTCTCAAGTCCATTGTCATCTTTAGTATTCATTCTTTGAAGCTGTCGTCGAAAAAACCAATTGAATAGCTCCTCAAGAGCATTGCTTTTTGTAACTCCTCCATGTCTTGTGCTTTGAAAAAAACTTCTACGTGCTTGATAGTGAGATTTTTCCATGCTTTGGCAACTATAAGTTGCTAGGGGGCCTTGCTCCTTCACAAAGTAAGGCCCATGGATATGAAGGATATGCTACAAATATAAGAGAGTAACAATCATTTTACGCCATTGAAAATTTTATCAAAGAAAACTTGGATTCAATATATTATCTCTTACCAAATAAAATGTGATATCATTTTCTCCTCATGCCTCCTTTATTGCTTGAACAAGATTTGTAATCGAACATTTGATCTCTTCTAGATATGTGTAGGTTGTCTTCTATAGCTTGAGGAGCTTTAGAAAGACATCGAGGTGTCTCCAAACCTCCATTCTTAGAATGCAAGTTGTGGTGTGCTTACAACATTTGTCATTATCCCACATAGCTCTCTTCAATGCTGGCTTTTGAGCCTCCCATTGAGACATCAACCAAGACATCTCTTATTCTCCCTGAAAGTGTTGAATCTTTTCTTAAGTGAACTTAACCTCCATGAAATCCCATTTTGGAGAGTGATGCCTCACATTTGGAGCACATTTGTCAATACACTCATTCGATAAAGACAAGGGCTAAATCGAGTATGCATAGTCAACATGCAACCTAAGAAGTTTGTCAATCATTCTAATCTCTGCATGTAAAGTACATATATTAACATTTCTAAGAGGAATTGAAAAAATGGGATTCCATATATATTCATTGTTTTTAAATTTACTCAAATCTATAGAGTCTCTAGTTGGGCCTTTTCTTGTAGGGTGCAAGTTGCTCCAATCTTTAAACCCAACACTTTCCATGTAATAAATACAATGATATTTTGCATTTATCCCATTACATATTTCAAGCATACGTTTGATAGTTTTTAAGTTAGCGCTCATGTACCATTCCATATTAAAATTACTAGTCCCATCAACCACCAATATTTCTCCTTCACTTTGAGACTTAATAATGTTTGGAATACATGTATGAGTAAACAACCATTTCTGTATTTGATGATTCTCAATTGGTACCTAAGCTACCCACCAAATCTCCAGCTCAGACTGGAACTTATGCATTGATGCTTAACCCCCACCATTGCTATAGTTCAATACCCTATTCATGATGCAAATGCTGAATTTTTTCATCTTTTGTCCTTTTTGAATATGTGCTCCATCTAAATTCAAGGCAAACTTCAAAACACTATGACATTCCTCTAATGTGAGTCTATACATGTGAACTATTACAATCTACACTCTTCTTAGATCAACCCATATATTGTTAAATGCATTGTATTCAAAACTAGATTTTCTTTTTGTCTTTTTGTATGCCATAAATGCTTCAATATGTATGTATTCCCCAAAAACATGTGGAATCTTACAATTCATAGTAGTCCTTGAAAAATTGATACTACAAGGGCTCGAGACAACCCAAATGCATTTATTCTATTACATTTAAGATTTTTAAACCATAATCTAGAGATAGCACGATAATCTTTTTGACTAATACCCACAGTATCACATGTCTCTAGAATTTCGTTTAGTTTTACTATGTTCTTTAAGTCCTTTACCAATTCTTTGAGAGTTGGGCCTCTCAAGTCCACATTCTGAGGTGACTTAAGATTCATCAAAATATCATTCTTATTCATGGTCTCATTTAAAAGATTGATTCTCTCCTCACTCTCTTGAATACTAATGCCCAATATGTTAGAGGCATATTTCTTTGCAAGATTCAATCTTCTTTTCTTTACTCTCACACACAAGCCAAAAAAAATTTTAATGGTCTCTTCCTCTCTCTGAATCCTATTGGAGTTTCCTTCAAGTGTGCTCGCTTATCTTGTAGTGACTTATTATCATTTTCTAGAATGTTAATCTTTTTTATAAGCTTAGAAATGCTTGTATGTGCAATTAATAATGCCTTTCACATTTCGTTCATTCGAGCCATGCATGTACAAGATCCAAAGCATAACCTTATAAAATAGCCAAGTGTCTCATTATAACCTTCCCCAACATATCTTACGTAGTCATGAATATTAAAAAAATTAGGAAGTTTACATGTGGAAGAATCCTTGGGATAAATATTTCCATCCACCCACAAATCTATATGTTTCTTTCCTTGAGTTCACAATCTGTTAGTCTCTATCTCATTGTCAAGATTGTGGGAGAGAAGGAAGGAATCTCACTTCTACCTTTCTTGCTTGCACAATGGGGGAATACACACAAAGCTGGACGCTGAAAACAATTTTCCTCTTCTTAGTTGTGTAAGCCAAAAAGAACGCTCATACATAGAAATAGAAGAACCCTATACATGGGTCTCAAACCAAACTCAACTAACTAATGTGGCATACTAACTGAGCCACGAACTAGAGTAGATAAGAATAGCTGTCATCTAGCTATTATTCATGGGCGGTGTACCAACCGCATCTACAGCTAACAAGTCGGTGACATAAATGCACAATGGTCACCCTGGCATATCACGACTGGAGCTCGATATCTTAACACTCCCCCTTGAGCTCAACTCCAATTCCTGCACACCAAGCAGGTCTCTGAACTTGTGCAGCTTCTCTGCACCCAATGCCTTCGTGAATATGTCAGCTACCTGATCCTCTGTGCTGACATAAACTAGATCAATAAGACCTAGTAAAACCCTCTCCCGCACATAGTGATAATGCACCTCAATGTGCTTTGTTCTAGCATGATAGACTGGGTTATTTGCCAAGTGTATACTACTCATGTTGTCACAATAAATGACAACTGGCCCATCTGTAGGCTAATGCATATCATAAAGTAGCTTATGCAACCAAGCTACCTCACATGCAGCCATTGCTGCACCCTTGTACTCAGCCTCTGTGCTCGATAAGGCAACTGTAGGCTGCTTCTTGCTGCTCCAAGTGACTACAGCACTCCCAAAAGAGAACACATATCCACTAGTAGATCGTCTATCAGAAATACTACCAGCCCAATCAGCATCAGTGTATCCATACAACTGTATCTGAACCCCAGTCTCATAAAAAAGTCCATACTGCAATGTGGACTTCACATACCTGAGTATGCATCTAGCCACATCCAAATGCGGTTTCCTTGGAGCCTGCATAAACTGACTTACCAATCCAACAGCATAGCTCAAATTTGGCCTGGTAATAGTCATATAAATCAAACTTCCTACTATGCGTGTGTACATAGTAGGGTCTTCGAGAAGCTCGCCTACATCTGCACTCAGCTTCACATTCTGCTCCAAAGGAACTGAAATAGGCTTACAGCCTGTCATCCCATATTTGGACAGCATATCCAATCCATACTGCCTCTGCAAGAGCCGTATCTCACTTGGTGATCTAATCACCTCAATGCCCAAGAAATAACGCAGCTCTCCCAAATCCTTCATCTCAAATTTCTGCTTCAATAGCATTTTCACATGAAGGATATCTTCATCACTATCACCTGTCATAATCAAATCATCAACATAAATGACAAGTAGCATAATGCATTTCTCTGTTTTTCTCACATAAAGTGAGAAATCTGCCTTGGAAATTTAAAAGCCAATAGTGACAAGATATTGTCCTATCTTGTCAGACCATGCGCTAGGTGCTTGCTTCAAGCCATACAAGGCTTTCTTCAACCTGCAAACAAACTCAGGATGAACAGCATGCACATAACCTGGTGGCTACTCCATATATACCTCTTCTTGCAAATCACCATGCAAGAAGGCATTCTTTATATCCATCTGATGTAAAGACCATTCCTTTGATGTAGCCATAGCAATGACTGCTCTTATGGTTGCCATCCTTGCGACCGGACTGAATGTTTCTTCATAATCAATACCATATGTTTGTGCATACCCCTTGACTACTAATCTTGCCTTGTATATGTTCACAGAACCATCTGCATTATGCTTCACCTTATAAACCCACTTACAACCAATTTCATTCTTATCTTTAGGCAAAGGTACCAATTCCCATGTAACATTTTCTTCCAAGGCATCCATTTCTTCATCCATGGCTATCTCCCATTTTTCTTTTCCCATGGCTTATTCAAAAGAAGTGGGTTCTGGTTCCTGTATCACTTTGACCATATAGGCATAGGGAATGGCTGTAAATCCATCATATTTCACCCTATCCACAAGATACCTAGCTCTGGTAGACCTGCGCAAAGTAAGTTCACTCCTAGGTGCTCTCAAAACATCCTTGGTCTTCCTTACTCCAGGTGTAACAATAGAAGGAATACCCAACTCATCATCAATGCTCTATTCTGAGCCATTGGACTCACCATCCACATAAGAGTGACCTGCATTCACATCAAACATGGGCTGATCTACCTTCTCTTTTCCTTTTCGTGAAACTTGCATACCACTATCTGCATTACTTTGAGAAGATTCTCCTAATCTCAATCTGCCTGTCCATAGCAAAGAATGTGAACCCTGCTAGAGGACGCTCCTGGTCCACTAATATCTTGTGATTGCTACTGTAAATTCTGTGCAGCATTACCATTTTGTGCATCTACATTATCAATCACATTTACTGGTTTATACCAGCTACTCATCTCATCAAAAACAACATCTCTGCTCACTGTAAACTTACGAGTAGAAGGGTTATAGCATCTATACCCTTTTTGCTGCAGAGAGTAACCAATAAAGATGCACTTCTCAGCTTTTGGATCCAACTTGGATCTCAACTCATCTGGCACATGAACATAGGCAATGCAACCAAAAATTTTCAAATGAGAAATATTTGGTTTCCTACCAGTATACCTCTTCTCTAGAGTCATGCCATGTATTGTTGCAGTGGGAGTCCTGTTCATTATGTAGACTACTGTAGCAACTACCTCAGCCCAGTAAAAATCTGGCAGGTCTTTTTCATTGAGCATGGCATGAGATACCTCTCCAATATGCCTATTTTTTCTTTCTGCAATTCCATTTTGTTGTGGGGTATGACTACATGAATATTGCTGCTTTATGCCATGCTCCTGCAAAAACCTTGCAAACTCATTTGAGAGGTACTCTCCCCCTCCATCTGACCTTGAGCATTTTATTTGCAGGCCTATTTCTTTTTCAACCATAGCTTTAAGAGTTTTGAAATGCCCAAAAACTTCACTTTTTTTTTCATAAAATACACCCAAACTTTTCTACTATAGTCATCAATAAAAGTGAAAAAATAATGACAGCCTCCAAGAGATGCAGCTTTAGTAGTCCACACATCAGAGGGGATTAATTCCAATGGCTTCTTACTCTCTTGAACATATCTAGGAAATGGTTTCCTTGCTTGTTTTCCAAATTGACAGGCTTCACATACCTTATGCATTTCTGCAACCTTGAATCTAGGTAATCCTACAACAATATTTTGGGCTTGCATTGATTTAAGTCGTTGTACATTAACATAACCAATGCGTTTATGACAGATATCAATATCTACAACTGCACCGGTCCCATGTGCAAACATTGCTGCACTCAATTCAGGCATGTCTGCATCCAATGTAAACATTCTGTCCTTCTTCTTTCCTTTTGCTATCAAGCGACCTTTATTTTTCATATCCTCAACAAAGCATCCATGAGAATTAAATCTGACCTGCAAGCCCTGCTCAACCATTTGACCAATAGAAACCAGGTTCTTGGTGATATTCGGGACATGAAATACATCCGACAGGTATTTCTTTTTCCCATCCTGCATAGAAAGGAATTTTTCCAATCTGCACAATAGGATGTGCAGTATCATCACCAGTCTCCACAAATCCTGTTTTTTCCATTTTCCTTGCATCCTGCATCCATTCTGCATGATCTGTCATGTGATTTGATGCACCTGAGTCAACATACCACACATCATTGCTTTCTTCTGCACTTGTCACAGAATTGGTCATGTGCTGCACCATAAACAAATGCTCATTTCTTCAACACCCTGTCTACTAGAAGATGCATAATTTCCTTGTTGCAATTTTCCATTCATGATATCATTCTGCTTTTCATAGCATTCTTTAGCCATATGTCCCATTTTACCATAGTAGTAGCATTCAACATTGCTATTTGCATTTTGGCCTCTTTGCCATCCACCTCTTTGGCTCCCCCTGCCTCTAGAGTTACCATGTCCTCCTCCATAGGACTGGTTTTCTTGAGTTTGTTGCATATTCTGATTTCTACCACGGCCTCCAGATCGACCTCCTCTACCTCTGCCTCTACCTCTTCCAGCATTTGAGTAGAAGACAGTTTCTTTTGAAGTTCCTCCTGAAGAAGATGCACCACCATTTCTCTGCTCCTCAGAAATTAGAAGAGCAACCAACTCCTCAAAATCAGGAAATCTTTCAGGACAAAAATGGATGTTCAGAACTGTGCATAATCCTTTCCTAGATCATTCAAGGTCACAGAAACTAAATCATCATCTTCCACTGGAGACCCAATGGAAGCAAGTGCATCTGGAATCTTCTTCACCTTCATGTGGTAGTCATTGATGCTCATACTTTCTCTTTGCACATTGTGCAACTCTTGCTTGAGCTGCATTTTCCTAGCTTGTGTATTTGTGCTATACATTTTTGACAAAGTATCCCATGCCTCCTTTGGCGTACTTGCATCCTGAATATGCACAATCATAGAGTCTGAAATACCGATAGACAGCCAGTACATAACTTTTTTGGCTCTCTCATGCCATTCTTTAAATGTCTGCATTTGCTGTTGATTGGGAACATCAGAAAGAACTAGTTCTTCTTCATTTCCTGCAACGAATTCCCAATATCCTTTTCCCATAAGGAAATTCGTCATTCTAAACTTCCATGCTTGGAAGTTATTCTTGTCAAGCTTTTCAGTGACAATTTGTGAAAGAGAATCAGACGCCATTACAGAACATTGCAAAAAATTCTGTCACTGACGATTTTGCATCAATAGGCAACAAGGATGATTCTGTAACTCCCAATGTCTCTGCGCACAGGCAGAAGATGCAATTTCTACAACAACTTTTCACCGACCTGTAGAACAGTGGTCGCACAGCATAAAACAGGGCCTTTTCTTGAGTGCGTGCAGAAAATTTCCGCCTCCAAAACAGGCCTCGAAATGGCCTCAAATCAAAAAAACAGAGCAACCAAGGGCTAAAGCCCTTGCCCGCAGCATATACTACCCTCTTGCTACACCGCGAAGGGCGTCTCAATCTAAGACAATGCACTCTTGCACTTTCCGGCTGTGCTGCCTGCAGAGACTTGCTCCCAAAACAGAAAAATGAAAGCAACACTAGTCCTCTTACCAGAACACCGCGAACTTGGCTTGCTTTTTTGAGCTCCTTACCACGAACAAGGCTCTGATACCATGTCAAGATTGTGGGAGAAAAGGAAGGAGTCTCACTTGTAGCTTTCTTGCTTGCACAATGGGGGAATACACACAAAGGTGGAAACTGAAAACAATTTTCCTCTTCTTAGTTGTATAAGCCAAAAAGAACTCTCATACATAGAAATAGAAAAACCCTATATATGGGTCTCAAACCAAACTCAACTAACTAAGGTAGCATACTAACTGAGCCACGAACTAGGGTAGATAAGGATAGCTGTCATCTAGCTATTATTCATGGGCCGTGTACCAACCGCATCTACAGCTAACAAGTTGGTGACATAAATGCACAACGGTCACCCTGGCATATCACGACTGGAGCTCGATATCTCAGCACTCATACGTTAGTACTTGATGATGTATGCTTCTCCAAGATGAATAAATTGGATCTAGTTGGATGGTAAGTTTGTACTTGCATAGACTCACATCTATATTACTTGTGCAAAGGTATTGCTAAACATTTTAGCATATCAATCACAAATGAATCTCACAGTAATAAGAAAGTGAGCACAAAGATGAGAAGAGTGAAAGAGAATGGTAAAAGAGTGGTTGGCATGTGAAAAGAAGATGTGGGAGTAGACGAACACAATTTTGGTGGACATATCTTGAAAATACAAATCCTCCCAAGTTCCATGACAAAACGGCTGAAAAGGTGGCTGTGACATAAATTAAAGATGAGGGGCAATTAATGGCTAACCCCTTCAATGAAATAAATATTCTCTCATTAATCACATTAGAGCAACCAAATTTGGTGGTTTTATTGTTCCAAAATCTCAACTAATTAGCAACTTAATCATGTTCTTACAAGTGCCTTTTTTGAAGTGTTTTTGGCCCTAATGAAACATATTAAGACCTTGCATAAAAGTGTAGTATTTCTTATTTTGAATTCTAGGAGATTAATAAGTATAAATACTACTAAGAATCATGATGGAGCTTTATAGTCAAATCATTTCCATGACATTTTAGTGTTACCTATAAGAGTGAAAGTAAGTGATGGCATAATACTTGCATAGCAAAAGTAAAGAAAATAATGAGGTGTGAATAGTGTCATCACTTAAGACATGGTAAGTTGCATGGGATTTTATAGGTTTTATTTTCATAAGTAAGCATATCAATGAGAAAATGGTTAGTGAGAGGTGCCTCGAGGAGTCCTTTAGTAGTTGGCCAAACCCTTAGTCCATGCAAGGTGCCTTCTCTAAAATCCAAATGAGTGCCCTTCGATAACAAGGTTTTAAAATATTTTCCTTCTCTTGAAAGTCAAAATGCCTCTAGAAGGGCTTTGCAACAACCAGTGTTTATTTTTGAAAGTCCCCTATGTTTTTTCCATTGAAGAGCTCGTGAACAAGTGCCTTTCTACTGGAAGGGCTTTTTCAAAATTTTGACCTTTGACAGACATGTATTCTAAAATTTGCATTTCTAGCTAATGGAAGAGTATTTGAGAAAAAAAAATAACTACGACATTTATATAAGCCATCTTGTTGGTTTTTTGTGACCATTAATTTACAAAAATCTAATACTGACATGATATGGTATAGAATATTTAAAACTTAGTACAACATATGAGTAATTATTTAAGCATTTAAAAATTATAATGATATCACCAAAAATAAAATTTCAATGCTAGGTTGAGGCTAAAGTTCAATCAATTGAGATATTCTAGAAAGGCAACAAGATAGCTCTACAATCATCCATAGTCTCAAATGAAATAGCAATACAATGAAAGCACATCATTACTTATACTTTCTTATAGTAGTCAATCAAAACCCTAAAGGCCATGCACAAAACCATATAGTCCCCCCTCAAGAATGGTGGATTTTGTTGGGAATGAGAGTTCTTATTCTAGTTCATAAGGAAAACATGGAATAGTCACCCCTAATAGCAATCTAATGCTCACATAATAACAATCACATTGCAACCAATCAAAGGTGAGAGTAGGATAACTCTACACTTGGTTCATACAAAGTGGAGGACTCTTTTAATCTTCCATGCCCATTGGGACCAATACTAGAATGTGCTCAATTTTCCTAAAACAATATGAAGCTAGTTTTGTCCAATCGAAATTGGGGGGCCATGATCTACTAGCTCCATCTAGTGTTAGGAAAGTTTCTTGACTACTAGTAGAGCCACCTATCCATAGAATTTCAATCATTGGGACAAAATATCCCACTTTCCTTGAGGAGTTTGTTTTAGTTATCTAAGGCATACTACCACACTATATGAACATATAAAAGTAATTTTCTTTTATTAATTTATTAGGTGAGATTCATTAACACAAAATTTAAGCACATGAATAGAAAATTTGAAAGAAATAGTATACTAATCAAAAAAAAAAATCTATAACTATCACTTCCACAAAAGTAGCCAAAATTGTTCCATTAAGGGCGCAACCTTTCAATCCTCTAATGTTAGGCCATATGTGACCATGCTCCTTTTATTATCGTGCCAGATTTATGAGCTTAGAGCCCTGCTAAGATCTCATGCATCACTAGAGCCATCCTATTTCATGGGGGCACTTATCACTCAGTCCTTTGGGTGCCTAACAAGTATTTGAGTAGTTAAAAACAAACAAAATGACTACCACTCTCACAAGAGTATATGACTCTCCTTGGTATGAACTTTACCATTGGTATGGGGATTCCAATTATATTCTCTTTTCTATCTAGCTATCATAAGCATTGATTCAAGATAAGATACTTTCAAGCACAAACAAATCAAAAAGTAGTCATACCACAAATAGAAAATGTCATTTAATCATGCATGAACCTACCCTTGCTTTATACCTATCTTTCATTCCAAAAAAGTAGAATGAATTCTAAAACACTACAACAGAAGCAAGGCATAGACGGGCACGTTAGACGCGCAAAGTCAGGCGTGTCTATCAGAGCGTCTATAAATGTGTGTAAATGTGCGTGTAAATAGACGCGAATTTTGCGTCTATATATCCGCGCAAATAGAGGCTAATATAGATGCACTACCAGACGCACAATTATTTAACCACCTAAAATTAGCAATTCACATAATTGAAAAACCAAAAATAATTATTTAACCACCTGAAATTGATTTTTGAGCATGCACATGTGCGCATGATAAAAACCATAGAATTAAGAATACACATTGAATCATTTAATTAAAAAAATAGAGTTAATAATACTTTTTCATTGCTCTCTAATGAATGGCAGTTCCTCTAGTTGACAAGCCTGATATAAGTAATTAGCGGCAAGTGATAGAAACCTTACAATTAGTAGCAAGCATTGCAATATGTATCTCGTAATTTCTCTATGTACTTGAAGATGATAAAAAATACTTCCTTTTTATTATGGAAAATTCAATGCTTGCTTTAAAATTGACTATTGATTCTTGAATATGCACGTGTGCGCATGATAAAAAGCATAGAATTAGGAATACACATATATTGAATCAATAAGCGAATTAAGTATGTTCCAATGAATGATCCATCTCATCTTCAATGAGATCAGCCCTTGCTAAACTATCTACTTCTAGGTCTATGTTACCAAGAGGTAACGAAACAAATAAGTCTATCCCACTATCAGATGTGTTGCTATATTGCTCAATAACTTCATCAATATCATCAACAATCACATTATTGTCTTCTTCTGCGTTTCCTTGAACATCATCGCAAGGTTTATCTTGTACTATATCACGCATATCATCCATTATGGTGTCATCATGCACATAATCATTATTTGTTGGATTGTCATCTCTATCTCCATGTCGGTAATATTACATATATTGGTTTTGAACGATTAGATATAGGGATAACATACCACCATCGGTTATTGTTTACCATTGGATGATATACAACCTGTATTTGAAAAATAAAAGCAAAAAACTTAAGTACTTATTATATTGTGTATATGCATCACATGTATACGTATAAAAAAATTAGTCTTTGCATATATACATGCTCGCATTGTTGAGGTAGTACTAATGTGTCATTCTTGTTTTGGTGAAATTTTGTAGAGTCAATGATTACAAAACCACTTGGATGACGTCTGATTGTGCAATGCTCACCATTTGTTACCACTTCTTTAGACCACTTCACATCCAGTACATATATAAAGAATCGTCTGAAGTCAAGCTTCTGAATATCTTGGATCAAGCCACAATAACCTTCCATGGTACCATTGGCAGCCTCGAAGTGAGCAAGGACACCACAATCTTGTGTATTTCTCTTTTCATCTATACGTTGAGTTCAAAGATGTTTACCCTCACACCAAAGTGCATTGAATAATGTGCACTAGTAGTAAAAGATAAAAGATCAAACATGTCAATTATTTATATAAAAGAAAACTTATAGAAACAAATTAATTGATAGTATGTCTCACCTTTGATAAGCAACCTCGTGCGTATTCCCACTCTTCTTGAGATATATTAATTTCCTCCTATTTTTCCATTCTCTCCATTTCCTCATATAACCAATCTATGTCAATATGATGTGGGAGCGCATTTAGATGATCTGGAAATGAGACATTACGTCCATATCTAGTGCGAAATTCTTGTCTTTTGCTTTTTCTTCTTGCCCTTGCTTCATTATATAGTGTCACCCATTTGCTCATAACATCACTATTGAGCACACAAAAACTATTTAACTTACAAAGTTCTTCTTTTGTTAGCACTTTACTCGTTCCTTTTCCTTGAGGTACTATAGAGGTCATCCTCAAGTCTTCATCATCTTTCCATAGTCGTGGTTGAGAGGGATCCACTTCAGCAAGATATTCAGAGATATAAACAAGGGATGATTGCACTAACCAACCCTCAGCCATGCTTCCCTCAGGCCGTGCTTTTTGCCTCACAAAATCTTTCAAGGTTTTCATGAAGCGCTCAAGAAAAAACATCCACCTTACATGAACTGCCCCACAAAGTGCGATCTCATCAATCAAATATACGAGTAAATGTAATTGAGTAGTCAAAATGGATCGAGGAAAATTTTCCTCCACCAAACAAACCACCTCAATAGATAATACTCGAGCATCTTGCAATGTGTTTGGATCAATTTCCTTCGAGCACACGTATCTGTCAATATGTATTTGAGAATTGTTTATTTTTGTGTAGAAATTCAAATATATATAATGAAAAAATACAATGTATACACACCTCACAAGCTCTCCCATCTTGTAAATGATATCATGTACATCTTTGGAGGCACAATGGGATATACTAGTAGGAAGTATGAACTGAATGTAAACAATATTCATAGATGCAAATGATTAGTTGAGGAAAAAGTCATCATACCCCAAAGTTTACACATAGTTACGCCACTAATTACTATATTCATGGTTAGAGATACCCTTACTTGAATCATTTTGTGCTAATCGTGGGACTTCAAACCAGATAGTTGCTCCACACCTCTTTTCTTTTTCTTTATGAAGGCTCCCTTGAGACATCTCACACATCCTGTGGGTGTTCAAAAGCTATATATTTGTTCCTTCACTATTTTTTCCTCATTCTTTGACAATATCCAAGGTGCATGCGGTAGCTCATTCCTCTGGGTCCAATTCATGGCCAGGCTCGTCTCATGCGACCAATGCTACGTAAATCCTCCCTTACATTAACTGAATCGTGAGCCCCTATCAAGTGATCCCATAATGTAGATACAACATTTTTGAATATGTGCATGGGGTCCAATAAGTGATTGATCTTCAGTCCAGTACGGAAGACGAAAGAATATAGAGAACCTAACAAACAAATAATATATTATGTAAACATTTCATCATGCTAAATACTTTAAAGTTAATCGAGATAAATGCACTTCTTACCGACTCATGCCATGTGGAGGGTGGCTGTCGGCATTAATCCATCTCTCCTTCCAATCTCGAATGGTTAGAGATTGTGGAGTCATTCCATTAGTACGGAGAACATATTTGGGATGGTCAATAGGAATAAATCGATGATGATTGTCATAGATAACCTTCTTTAAATGTGCCGGCCTAGAGGAAACTAGAGAGGGACCGCAAATAGGACATGCATGATATCCTGATGTGGTTAAACTTGAAAAAACAAGTGAATTAATAAAATGCAATTAATTCAAGTCTTGAATTTCAAATATAGAGTTATATACATGTACCTGAACACTCTCCGTATCCTGAAAAGTCGTGCATGGTCCACAACAACATCATGGCCTTCAATGTGAAATCTCTAGAGGATGCAGATGCACTTGTATCTTGCACCTCAATACCTTCCCATAACATTTCTAACTCTTCAATCAAAGGCTCTAAGTAAATCTCCATGTTTTTTTACCTTGTGCTTTCCAGGAATCAGAAGGTACAACATCACATGTCCCTTTTTAATTGCCATGGATGGAGGAATATTATAGTTCACCAATACCACTGTCCATACACTGTATGATGTGCTTTTGATGCCAAATGGATTGATTCCATCCATACCTAAACCAAATCTCAAATTTCTTGGCTCTTCTTTGAAAACAGGCCACAAATTATCTATATGTTGCCATGCGGGTGTGTCTGCAGGGATCCAATTGATTCCATCCATACCTAAACCAAATCTCAAATTTATTGGCTCTTCTTTGAAAACGGGCCACAAATTATCTATATGTTTCCATGTGGGTGTGTCTGCAGGGATCCTCCATTTTCCATCACTTGAACGATGACTAGCATGCCATGACATGAGCTTTCCAATAGACTTACACTTGAACATAAGTTTTATACGTAGAACAATCGAAAAATGTCGCAAAACCTTACGAGGCACATCGATTGACTTCATCTCCACTTTGTATCTTGATTCACCACAAACAGGACACTCTCGTGCGAACTCATGAATCCCATGAAATAAGACACAATCATTGACACATGCATGGATCTTGACATAATCGAGGCCTCCCAGAGATGTCAAGTAATGTCTTGCTTGCTCTCTCTTAGTTGGCAATTTGTTTCCTTTTGGAAGCATTTGTGATAATAACTTACATATATTTTAAAAGTGAGTTAAAAAACCACCAACATATATTTCTGTCTGATTTCAAAATAGAGAGGTTAACAATTAATATTATGATTCATATATAAGCCAAACAGAATTGATACCTACTTCAATAACGCATCCAAACTGACATTACTCCATCCATAAATTGTTTGCAAGTTAAGTATCTCGAGGGACGCACGAAGAATGGAGTACGTACAACCTTCATACAACGGAGTAGATGATGCTACATATAGTGGATCATCTGGCTTTGTAGAGTGACCTTCTCCCTGAACCAGTTGTGAAAATAGATGGTGTACCATGTTGTCCAAAATCTCATCCTCTACAACTTGATGGGGCATTTCATGAGGGCTACTATCATGGTCGTCAATCTCTACTCTTCTTGAAGACTCTGCCTCCTCATGTCGACGTTTTGCAGCCTCTCAACGCCCGAGAGGGAGCATATGAGGATGTGGCACCGCATCCTGCTCAACCACAAAAGGGAGTTTCATGTACGTTGATATATAATTCCCGTAATATAGACTAGCAATCTTAGTGGTAAAAAAAAACAATGAATACCGATGATTTTTCTCGGTCCCATTCTCCATACAAGCTGAGGTGTGACATTGCAATTCGACGTGCTCGAAAAATACGCCCTCGACAACAATCACACATGCATCTAATTTTTCGTCGTAGCCATGCATCTCGATTATGAAGACGCAATGTTTCATCCTCACTTGAGGATGTGCTTATTGACTCATCAACTTACACCGCACTAGGTGATGACGACGTCGACATGATTAAACCTAATTCATGACAACATCAAAATATTTGTCATTCATATGTTTACATAAGATCTTAATTTTAAATACACAAAAATCATCATCTTAAAACTTATCTTAACTTATCAAAACTTAAGAAGAATTCACTATCAAAACTTATCTTAAAAACAAAAAATTATGATAAATCCCAAATGCGCGTCTAAATTCGCATCTACCTACACGTCTATTTTCGCGTCTATGTTCGCGTCTATCCTTGCATCTATCTGAACAATAGACGCACATATACACGCGAAAATAGACACACATGTCAAAATTCAAACCATACTTAAATCATTTCTTTTCAAACTGCGCCTTTCCTTTCCTGCATTTTTTGCGGTTCTGAAGCTTGAGTTTAGGCGACATGCAGTCTCTTTATGCCTCACCTAGTCTCTTCATGCCTCACCTCCTCATGACTCACCTCTTCTTTCATTTCAAATACACAAGAAGGGAAAAAGGAAAGCCAAGGAGAGGAAGAAAGAGAGAACAAGAAAGAGGAGAACAAGAAGAAGCAGCAAGCAAGCAAACAAGCATCAAGGGAGGGTAACTTACCAAGGAGAGGAAGAAGGAGAAGGAGAAGCGCCACCACCCGCCACACCAAACACCCAAGGTGACTCTCTCTCTCTCTCTCTCTCTCTCTCTCTCTCTCTCTCTCTCTCTCTCTCTCTCTCTCTCTCTCTCTCTCTCTCTCTCTCTCTCTCTCTCTCTCTCTCTCTCTCTCTCTCTCTCTCTCTCTCTCTCTCTCTCTCTCTCTTTGTTTCTCTATTTCTCTCTTTCTCTCTTTGCTCTGTCTGTGTATTTAGAATTTGTGATTCCATTATAATGTACTGCATTATGTAAATCGTCAATGGCTCTCGTCGGCCTAAAATCGGCCGACCCAATGCGTTTGCTAGCGCGTCTACATCTCAATGTAGAGGCGGACATAGACGTGCAAAAATGTCTCCTCTCAGAGCGTCTGAGAGCGCGTCTTAGAGCGCGTGTGCTGGCACGTGTGCTCTGCAATGTACACGCGATGATACACGCACTGCACAGAAGGTTGACCTTCACTCTACACGCAATTTTAGATGCGCATTGACCTGCACTCTACACGCAATTTTAGATGCGCAAATAGACGCGCTGGATAGAAGATGAACATCAATGTTATGTCAAAGTCTTAAAAACTGCAATGTAGTGTTTTTGTATGCAATAGGAAAGCTATGCTATAATTTAGGATACCCTAGTCATAGTCTTTTATAAAATTTCCTATATTCAAGTTTATAAGGCTACAATCAATAATAAATACTTTTGAGCAAGGTCCTATTGTGTGACATCACCTAGAGCAGAATCTTGTTGCGTGGTATTGATTAACTCCTAAATAGAAGTCTAGTTAGATCTAAAAGTGACAAATTAGGAAATGGTATACTTTTATACACATTTATACAAACATTACATTCTTTACATAAAGTGAGATTAAAACTTGTATATTCTCCATGTGGATCTCGTGAATTAGAGCCCTCACCTAGGCATATAGGCCTCAATATGCCCTCTAGTCTATGGATAGTCACCTCCACCCCTCATCCATGAGTTGCTTGTACTGCACAATATCCTCATATATTTTTTGTATGCAAATAAATTTGTCTTTTTCCTGTGTTTTTTTTGCAGATGTCGTATCCTGGTTCATCTAGCAATGACCCAGATGTGGATCTCATGAATGATACATTGGCCTCCTTTGGCAGGGAGGTCAATGCATTTTTTGGAGTTTTTCCTAATAGGGAAGACTTCATGGGAGAGATAACCAAACACCTTGGCCGCTCTCCCACAGCGAACGAGGTGTTCAGTGTCATGTCTGGGACGCCTCTAGCATCTTTGCCTGGCACTACTTCCCAAACTCCACATGCAGGTACTCCACATACAGGTACTCCATTTGCAGGTACTCCACGTGCTCCACGTGCATCGGCTGAAGCACAAGCATCAGCAGAAGCACATGCATCTGCAGAAGCTTGTGCGTCCAGTGAGGCAGAGGGCAGTCGACAGAGAGGGAGGAGGGAGAGTCCAGGGGGAGGACGAGGGTTGTGTGGGGGTTGCCTAGGAGGTGGCGAGCGATCACCCTCACCAGTAGATCATGTAGAGGAGGTTGTACGCCATTACTATAGAGTTACAGATGCCGGTGGCATCTTTCATGATGATGAGGGAAGGGATGTAATGGCGTACATGAGGAGCGTCGTGCATGCGATGTATAAAGATTGTTTCATTGCCTTCAAAAATCAGAAAAGTGGCTTGTGGCAGGAGGTTTTGAGGGCAGTCCATAGGAGGTACCCAAATCCTAAGGATCAACGATTCTCGAATGATTGGGAACGTACAAAAGTGAGGGATATGCTTCACAACAAAAGATCCCACCTCATGACACGGGCCAGGGACTCAATGCGGAGGTTGGAGGAGGGGCGTGGAGCCTACAGCCAACCACCTATGTGCCACCGCCTAGAGTGGAAGAAAGCCAAGAAGAAAGCAGCTAAGAAAGTGAAGAGTCGCCAGCACGCAGAGGCGCGACGGATCCAAATGGAAACAATGGGATCGTCGCATTACGGATCGGGCGGCAGAGAGTCGTGGGAGGCAAAGTTTGTAAGTATATTTTGATTTCTAGTTTTTTTTAATTTATATTTCTTTAAATTATTTATATATTTTAGTCTAATATATTATGACGTCTAATTGTTTGTATATCTCTAAATATTTTACATACTACCATCGTTGATAGGACACCTACCCCTAGAGAGGTAGGTTACCATCGAGGCCATAACCGCGCAGCGACATGGCTTCACTTTTATGAGGAGGGTCTCATCACTGAGGACCAATACAACCGGGCCATGAGGATTCGACAGCCAGAGGAGGTATGTTTTTCTTACTTTCCTATTAAAAGTATAACTAATTATAACTTTTTCTCCACCTTGTCTATGTAAGCAACCCTGATCTTTTGTGTGTGTAGGCGAACCCGGATGTGGAGCATAGCGAGGAGGGGGATAGCAATGCTAGTAGCCATGGTGGTACTAGCGAGGATGTTTCCTCTTCAGATTCGTAGAGAAGCACCGTACCTCCTCATGAGGCCTTCTTTTCTTGTATATGTATGATATCTCTTTGAGCCTACTGCTTGCGGCAACGCTTTAGGTCACAAGCACTCAAAACTTCCCTTGTAGATGCTTTGATATATAATGAATACATGGACTTTTACTTTCAATTCTCGTGCCCATAAGATACATTGTCTTTTTTCCAAATACACAATCTGATGTATGGGAGGGGGAAAAAAAGAACCAGCTCTCTGGTTTATTTTTTCCAGTTCTGTTTTGCGCGTCTAAATTGCAGGTAATTTGTGTTTATTCGTGCGTCTATAATGCAGACTACACGCGCTGCATAATTCAAATTAAAAAAGAAAATTAAATATCTTTTTTTTAATGATATTTTTTGTTTTTCGTTCGTGTCTATCGGTGCTTGTAAAAGCGCATCTAAAAGCGTGTATATGTGCATCTATTGCGCGTCTATTTGTGCGTGTAAATTCGTCGATACATGCGATTATAGACATGGAACGATAGACGCGCAAATAGACGGGAGGATAGACGCGCCCGTAAGTTTTTCTCTATATTCAAAAATCGCGTTTAAATGTACATGTATGAGGCTTTTTTGTTGTAGTGAAATCAATTCACTTTTTATTTATTTGATTTAATACTAAGTTGATATCATTGTTTAGATAATTTATTGTCTTTAGTGTACTTTTCTAAGACTCTTGGGTTTCTTCTTTTTTCTTTCACCTTTTCAATATGTGTGTATACCAATACCATGAATTTAAGTTATAAAATGGTGGATTTAGAAGTAAATTTAAAAAAATGGTTTATATTTAAGTTGTCTTAACTTGGTTATTATCATTAAGCCAACCATGGTTGCATGAAATTACTACAACCTCAAGTTGATGCATGACCACCACAACTTGAAGTTGTGGAACTTCCATGCTTCCTCGAGTTGTGCTTCAACTTCATGTTGCACCTCATCTTCAACCAAGGATTTCTTGTTGATGGGCTCATGTACAATCTTTCTATATTGCTTCAAGTCATAAGAACTAGTCTTTGGGACACCTTTGATCTACACATAAGGAAACGACCTCCAAATATTAGTATGTTATTACACAAGGTAGAGCAAGGCTACAAGAACATGCTTCAAGACATAAGAACTAGGCTTCAGGATGCCGTTTAATTGCAAACAAGGAAATGACCTCCAAATATCATTTTGTTATTACACAAGGAAGCAGCAAGGCTACAACAATATGCTTAAATATTTGTGGGTCAATTAGACATCGTTTTGGTGTCCCAATGATATCCAGATGCCCTCCTGGAGAATAAGGCTTACAACAAGTGAGTAGAAAGAGTTTATAGAAAAATTTTGGAAAACAAGGCTTATAGTAAGTGAGTAGGGAGATTTTGTGAATAGATTTTAGGAATGAAGTACCATGGATTTTAGGAATGAAGTAACATAAGATGTTTAGGGAGAAGAGAATATGTGATAAGCAAGAATGTGAAAATTCTTTTGATGCTTGGCTATAGTGGTTGTAAGGTCGAATGCAAGGCTTTGTTCATAGCGCACCGATAGAGTCCTTTCTGACTCGAAATTGTATGGCTACATGGGTTTAGCTTGATTCAAAATGTTGGCACGTGTAGAAAGTTTCCCAAAGAGAGAATGTTATATACAAGCAGGAGAGGGAAAGGACATGATATGCTTTCTTTATTCAAAATGTTGGCATGTGTAGAATGTTTCCCAAAGAGAGAATGTTATATAGAAGCAGGAGAGGGAAAGGACATGATATGCTTTCTTTATTTTTAATATTTCTTCTTCCAAATAAGACAAAGCTAATTTGAATTTTTCTTATTAGTCATGCTTTCTACAAAAGCTAATTATTTTTCACCTGCTCTCTATTTCTCCAAAATCAAATTAGAGTTTTTCTTTTTCCACTATTTTTCTATCAATTCACCCATTATATTATTGCACGAAAAGCATGTTATTATTTGTTCCTCTTATAGGTTTAGTTTTATACTCTCCCAATATGATCTTATGAAGATGTTATAAAATCATGAATGGCCAATTTTTTTAGATGAGCTCATCTACACAAATGGTTTCACTTGGCTTTGAAGCTAAACATCCCTTTTTCATTTTTTATATTTTCTCATTTTTAAATGTATAAACTAAAATTTATTATTTACACTCATGCTTAATGTATGAATGTGCACGTGTGCTAATAATTCACTTTTTGTTAACAAAATCTTTTTTTGATGCATTTTTCACATTAAAGTAATTGTATCTGAGTTTTCACTTCTTTTTATTGGTAAAAAATCATGTAATGGAAATATTTTAGTTAAGAATCTTCACTATGGTCAAAATTATTTTATAGTAGAACTAATGTTCTTTTCCAAGTCGGAGTGTAGATAGGGAAGTTTAAGAAGGTGGTTAGATCAAGTGGAATGGAGAACTAAGGTTCTCATAGAAAACAAGAAACCCCAAAATATCACGTGGGGGGGATTTTCAATTTTCATGAAAAATAGGGGGTTTTGTTAAAAACACCGGAGGGGGTGATGTCTCCTATAAAGACCTTTGCCTATTTTTAACAAGCAGATGTGAACCTTTGGTTGTTCGACCCAAAAAAGGCAAATGCACTACCCTCTTCCCTTTCCCCTTTTGCCCCTTTCTTAGATGGCTTCGAAGACGAAACCAATCATTTTAATGTGGCACTTGACTCCAACAACACCAACCTCTCTAGCATGCTCGACTTTCGCCATTTCAACACGATTCTTGAGGGAGATGATTTGCCCTTGTGATAGATCTAGATCACATAGGGTAATGGTCCGCTTCGAATCAAACAACTAGTCTTGCATGCATTTCTTCATGTGTCTCTTTGTCGATGGCTCTTAGCATTTTCATGTGAGAATGACTTGCCATGCAAGGATTAGGGCTTTTCACGGGAACAGGTCCTATGATATAATTATGTTCTTTTGAGCCCCTCACAAGTTACAACTTACAAGCCCGCGAGAAGCTCACTTGTATGGACATTAAAGTCGAACGGATTTCACGCATTCTTGACTTCGTTGACCACGTGCGCCAGCTTTGAGGACGGAAAGGAATCACGTTGATCCGATTGACACGTGGCGGGAGAGAAGCCATGGGTTGTGAGACAGGACAGTGTACTGCCTCGATCTCTCTGTCTCTCTCTCCCGCGATGAGAATCATAATTCTCTGCATGCGCGACACGATCCCCCCCTCTCTCTCTCTCTCTCTCTCTCTCTCGATGAATAATGAATAGACACCGATCAATGACGGACTGCAGCAGAAGCGCATATCTAGCTGAGTGACGATGGCGACACGCTCCTGATGTTCTTTGCTCGGCTGCTGAGGCCATGGCTGCCATGGCGCTTTAGGATGGCTCTCCTCCTGGCCCATGCCCTGTGGGAGCGCCTCTCCTCCTTCATGCACTCCGCCATCCCCCCCCGCGACATCCAGGTCTGGATCTCCATCACCGCATGACTCATCATCCATCTGGGTCTTTCTCTCTCATAGCGGCAGGATTGCAGCACCAGCATTGTCAACCTCTTCTACATCACAGCTCTCATCCATGGTTTCTCTCTCTCTGGTACTGAACGGGGCGCGGCTTATCTGAGTGTAGTCTCCAGCTCTCACCCCAACATAATTGCGAAGGATGTTAGGATATATTGTGCATGTAAGGCTTACTAGACTCTCTTATGAACGATGTCCCATACAAGAATGTGCATACAAGTACACCCCCTACATGCGAGATATCAAGGTTCCTTTGTCCATGGCATTCTACATTATCTAATCTCAAGTAATTTTCACCAAGGTGTCAAGGCTCATTTGTTCATGGCTCCCCTTACCACGGCATTCTACTAGGGGTCGCCCCATGACATGGGCCAGGACTACTCGAGACCTATAATAGTATTTCCTAGATTTTTTGCCACTAGTGTTTGGTGATTCGTATAAGACCAAAGTGGATACAATCCGCTCAATGTACAGCTACAAAATAGCCCCAAATCATAGAAGTACTATGTTAGCTTTAGACACAAGCATCACACTATGTATCTATTGTAGGGACTATAGAAAGGAAGTCTTGAAGAGCTTACATAAGACCATACTAGCAACAATAAATCTATGTTTGCCATTAAAGTGGAGGTTGTAGATATGATGTAAATATATGACCCAAAATGAAATTTACTAGTTATTGTTGTGGTAGTAGAGAACACTACAAATCTACTTATTAAGCTTAAAATGTAATATTTGGTACTCTCTTTTTCTTTGAAAGCCTTGATTAATCACGTTGTCTATTTTATAGATGAAACACCTCCTTATGCCATAAGGCTCCACAACCAACCCTTTCTCTTACAATGTGCTTTCATATTCAACATACTTAGATTCTACTTGTGTGCTTGTTGGCTATGTTCATCTTATGTGCTTGTTGATTATGTTCATCTTGCACTTCAGCATAATGAACTTGAGCTAGAGTAAGATGGGACATAGTATCTCCTAGACTTTCCATTGTCAATTAATATGAATATAGTTTTACAAGGAGATTCGTACGTCTAGTTTCAATTCATCCAAAAATTTGAATCGAATTTTCACATTATCCATATGAAGGTGTAATGCACAACACTTGCTATATTATCTTGAAATTAAATAGTGAAAATTATTCCACATCTGAAAAGTTTATAGTCCGAATAGAATTGGAACTTAATGCCAATAAAAATCTTGACATCACTTTCATACACATATCTTTATGAATTTGTATATGCAAATTTATGTGATTTTTAAGCTTAATTTTCTTTTTTTTCAAAATCTTTACACTACCATATTTATAATGTAATAGTTCTTTACTAATATTTCTATATAAGAAACAAGTGGTCCATAGTAAGATGAATTACAGAAATAAAAATTTGGAGTAGACATCCAAATAAAATATTCATTATCGCACATCCAAGGCAATTACTCTTCGATATATTGTCAAAAGATGAGTAATCTACCTTGATTTATACATATTTATGCCCTTTTTATTAGCAGGATCATAAATTTTGGGGCATAAGAACTTTTGCCAAATAAACATAAAATTGTTTTGTATTGTTTTCCACTTTGTAGGAACACGAAACATTAACAAAAGATAAGAAAGAAATACATGCGAATTAAATTCGAAATGTGAAGTCTTGCCTTAGAATATGTGTTAATAAATCTTTGGTCTCTACATGCTATTATGATGCAATTAGAATTATCGATGCCAACATTATCGCTTACGTTGGCATATATATCAATGCATACATCGACATATATACTTATGTAAATATCAATGCATGTAAAGAATATTTTCAATGTATATACTAGCGAGTGTAGAGAACCATTCCAATAGATATATTGAGAAAGAACACTAAAAGGGGTTCCTTACAAATCCTTGGTTTCCAAATCTATTCTCTTATCATGCATAGAGTACTTACTTTCTTATTCAAGATCTAGAGAATAACCTAAAATGCTTGATCTCAATCACCGCATTGATGAGGGGACACTTTTATCATGGGTCAAGCACTTATTTTCTTGTTCAAGATCTAGAGAATAATCGAAAATGCTTGATCTTAGCCATGGGCATGGATAAGGGGACACTCTTGGCTTGTGAGTCAAGGGACTAGATATCAATTTTTTACTATCCCTTAGATAGCCCACCAAGTCAACTCATACCAAATTAAGTGAGAATGTCATATAGGCAAGCATGCCATGAAAAGAGGTTAAGTTTAATGCATGAGTTGGGTTCAATGAAGATGAACACTAGGCTAAAGAGATGTCATAGGATTTTTGACAAAATATGAACGCGAGATATGCTTTGTCTTGTGGAAGAGTTTATCCTTTGTCTCTAGAATTGTAAGTAACAGACATCTTAGTCAATGGACTTTTCTTACTTACTCATTGTCCTAATAATAGGAGTTAGTCTAGTGGAGTGTTGAGAGTTAATGACCATGTGGCTTTGAATAGTGATTAGTAGACATTTAAGTGACTTCTTTTGTGGGCTATTTGGTGGAGAATGAAGTGTGAGATTAAGAAGACCATTCAACACACATTTAGAAGCACCAACATGACTAATTAGGTGGACGTTGTCCAACGTGGCCACAAATGTGAAGGCAATGGCATGCCAACTAGAAGAGAACACAAGGGAAATGTGGGGGAAAGAGCAAAAAAAAAAAGTGGATTGGAGGTTCATGCATTGGAGATGAGAGCAAAGTATTGGGACTATTTTGAATTAAAAAATTTAGGAGAAGAGAAAGCAACAAGCTATCCTTGAATATGTTTATCTCTTACAAGGTCTTGGAGGCAATCTCTCATTTAATTATTGGTTCCCAATATTAGGGGAGCCTTCCTTGATCATCAGAGAGGAGTTTTGATGGATTTATGCTCTTTATGTGGATTGTTTTGGGTTGTGAATAACAACAAAAAGTAGAGAAGAAAACTGAAAATAGATATTTGATACTCAAATAGGGTGCTCCTTAAGTTTTGTCGCTTGATTCTTGATCTCTACCTTTGGTAAACATAGTATTGATAATAAAGATAAGAGTTTTTCTTGAATTTAGAGTAGTATCTGTATTATGTTTTACTGTTGTAGTAAATTTATAATTACAAGTTTGAAGGACTTTTGAAGCCCTCTAGAGGGTATTTACAAGGATTTATGCATTCCTATTCATGTGTCTTGTCTACGTGGTACCATTTATCATTTTCCATCAGCAAATTGATGTATGCGTGATATTTTAAGATGTTACGTACAGCTTTTGGATTATATTTAGCATAGATTACTCATGTATTAGTGTGTACACTGAGCCAAAGTTTCAATTTGTATTAGGCTATCATCTCAAGTGTGTGCATGTGCCTTTGTCTTGGCATATTTATAAGATCTATCATATGTATTGCAAATTGATTGCTCTGGTGAGCTTATGAAATAAAATCACTGGGATTTACCTTTTTGTCTCACTTGATTCCACCCATATTCTAAATTCTTTCTCTTTCATCTTCCATCTCTAAATTTCTACACTCTTTTGTCTCTTACCCTTCCAGTAGACCTTCAACCTTACATGCTCCAACATTGTTAGATCTAGTGTAAAGGTCGATGAAAGTAGTGTAATCATGAGGGATTTATGAAGTGTTGGTTGAGGAGATATTATGCAACATGTGGTCTTGTTATTGCAGTCACAGCAGAGCAAGTCCAACAAAAACAAAGAATGCAGGATTATTAAAAACTCAATGCTACAGTTGTGTATACTTTGCAGGATGTGGGATATGAGATGAAGTAGTTTAATGGGAAAAATGTATCTGCCTATCTATGGGTAGATGTAAACAAGTTTTTCATAGGGTTCCTCAGTAATATGCATTGAGCTGGTATTTCTTGTCTTATCGTGCATACATTGCAAAAATGATTGGCTAAATTATATCTAAGAGATGTTGATTGGGTTGCCTTTAAGAAGGCCCTTAGAGAGTTTTTCCTTGAAGACATAGAATTAGTTACACATAAGACATTTAAAGATTGGGTGGAAAAACCTAACAAGGCTCTTGGTACTATAGGCTTGTTACATGAATTTGAAAGACACTCTACTCAATTCGATGTGGATGATCAATACTCATTGGAAAGTCAAAAAGTTGAGTTGTTCTTGAAATCTACTGACCTTGTGTTGTAGGAGAAATTGATTAATCGCCTTGGTGCACAGATCGGATGCCGTAAGCGCGCGTAGTGAGCGTCAGAAGATCCCCAAGAACAAAAGAACTCTACTTTTTGCACAAAACTCAATGTAGAAAGCATGCACGACATGAATAAGAGACCAATTGGGTGCAATCTCCCCCCATGCCTTGTGTGAGCGCTCCACAAAGCATGTATTTTATGTATTAATCATCTTCAAGCTCAAATAATAGTCCAAATTACAAAATAGCACACTTTTGGCTTTTGAGTTTGCTTTAGTGCCAAATAGAAATAAAGCTAATGAGCGGGCCCAAGAAGTCAAGCATACCCAATACAATGTCCAAATACAAATATCATAATCGTGTGCCCATGTGCATACAAGAATAATAAATAAATATCCAACGCCTCAATAAATAGGCGCGACAAAATATAGGCACCATGCCTAAGGTATGCGCCCATCAAAATATAGATGATAACTCGAATACATGCTATCCTCCAATGCTTTCCTCCGCCACTGCTGCTATCTCTACACATCAACTGAAGCATTCACAATCGTTAGTAAAATAATACAATTAAACTGACAAAAGTGAATACCTAGCAGTCTTCAGCTACATAAATAAATCAATTGGTTAGAAATCAATCCTAACCTTAATTTATCATGAGTGCGCACTCTAAACTCATAAACGTTTATTAATTTAATATGTATTTTGTGGAATCACCCGCTATGGAATTACCCACGTACACACTAAATTAACGAAACGCCCGAAAAGGATAGGCATCCCCATCGAATTCTCGCACAAAGAATCCACTTTGTATGAGCCCCGGTAATCAAAGTTTACGGAATCCACTGTAAAACCTCACAGGGTCCATCGTGGCATGGAATCCACTGTTGCACAGAATGCACCGTGTAATATGCCTCCTGGCATCATACCCCTGGGGTGGGATAGCAATTGTCCTCAATTGCTATTAGTTCAATGTGGAGCTAACAGAGTGGGGAAAGCATTTAAGTATCTAGTGTGCATCCATTGGGCCTCTTCAACAGGATGGTTTTTAAATTTGATCAAATATCTAAAATATCTACGGCCAGTTCTAGTGGTCATAAAGTCAGTATCTATAATAGCTTTAGGCTCAAGGATTTCAGTCTCTTCATCTAACAAAGGTGGGTTTTCATAGACAGGGTGTACAGGTAATTGGCCTCTAAAGGGTCGTAATAAACTAATATGAAAGGTGTTGTGAATTTTCCAATGTGGTGGTAGTTCTAGTTTAAATGCATTGTCATTGATTTTGTGAATGATCTTAAATGGTCCATAGAATCTAGGTGCTAATTTCACAACTAGGTGTTTACCTACACTTTGTAATCTACGTTTTTCTATTCTTAACCAAACATAGTCATCAACTTTGAAATTCATGGCTTGTCTTTTCTTATTTGCTTGCTTTGTATATGATTGCTGAGCTTTGGCAATCATATCTTTAACTTCATCAAAAATAGTAGCGTGCATGTTAGCAATATCATCAACACTCTGAATTTTATTTGATAAAGATGCAACAGGTGTAGGCAATCTATAACCATAAATAACTTCAAACGATGGTTTCTTTGTAGATGTGTGTGGTGTATTGTTATATGCAAACTGAAGTAAATGTAGATGTGTATCCCATGTATGTGGTTTTGAAATAGTGTAAGCACATACAATATCTAAAATAGTACTGTTAGTAGCTTATGTTTGTCCATTTGTTTCAGGATGAAATGCAGATGAAAAATCAATCTTTGTTCCTAAGCTAGCAAACAAATTAATCCAAAAATTATTACAAAATCTAGAATCACGATCAGAAATAATAACTTTTGGTAAACCATGATTACTAAAAACAGTTTTCAAAAACAATTGAGCTGCTTGAGATGCAGTTAGAGTTTTCTTGCATGGAATGAAATATGCTTGTTTACTAAACCTGTCTACAATAGTCCAAATCATATCATGGTTAGCTTTAGTGTTAGGTAAACCAGTAATAAAACCAATCGAAATCTGTTCCCATGGTCGTGATGGAATAGATAAAGGCATAAGTAAACCATACTATTTACCATGATGTCTCTTAACTCGTTGACAAACTAAACATTCAGAAACAAAGTTAGATACATCAGTGTCCATATGTGGCCAATAAAGATCTTCAGTCAATGTACGCAAAGTAGATATAATACCTCTATGACCTTGATATGGAGGACAATGAATCTCATTTAAAACAAAAGATCTAAATGGAACTGTAACACATAATCTCTTTTCATAAAACATGAATCCATCATTGTAAGATAGTGAATCAATAGGAATCCAGTTATTTACAACTAATTTATTCCAATCAGCATGAAAAGTAATATCCTGATGATAAGCATATTTCATAGGGATAAGAGAATCAAATGATATGACAGAAATATTATGAATTGTTGGTCTTCTACTTAAAGCATCAGCTACTACATTCTCTTTACCTGGTTGGTATTGGATAAGGGGATGAAAACTCTGAATGAAAGCTGCCCATTTGATATGTCTATCAGATATTTGGGGTTGACTAAGGAGATGTCTAATGCTTTGTTGGTCAGTCTTAATCATAAACTCAGAACCCATTAAGTAATGTTTCCATTGTCGTAAAGCTTGTACTACAGCTAACAATTCTTTATCATATGTAGAATATTTAAGCTCGAATGGTTTCAGTTTACAGCTAGAATAGGCTACGGGATGATTATCTTGCACAAGTACTGCTCCTATTCCAAATCCACTAGCATCAGTAACTACTAAAAAGAATGGTCTATTAAAATCAAGTAGTTGTAATACATGAGCATGGGTTAATGCATGTTTCAATAAATCAAAAGATTTTTGTTGATTATCAGACCAATGATAAACAATACCTTTCTTTAAAAGTTTAGTCAAAGGCAAAGCAAGTAATGAAAAATTTCACACAAACTTTCTGTAAAAACTAGCAAGACCTAGAAAAAAACATAACTCATGCACATTTTTGGGTATGGGCCAGTTTAAGATTGCTTATATCTTCTTAGGGTCAACCTTAATACCTTCTGATGAGACAATGTGACCTAAATACTCGATTTTTGTTTGAAAGAATTCACTCTTTTTTGGGTTAGCATACAATTGATTATCTTTTAACAACTTGAAAACTAAAGAGAGATGTTCATAATGTTCTTTCTCATTTTTACTGAATACTAAGATATCACTAAAAAATACTATAACACAATGCTGATATTTTAAAAATATGCGATTCATCATTCGACTAAATGTAGCAGGTGCATTAGTCAATCCAAAAGGCATCACTAAAAATTCATAATGTCCAAATTGTGTTCTAAATGGAGTTTTGAATATATCAGATTTATCTAATCTCACTTGATGATAACCAGATTTAAGATCTATCTTACTGAATATGGTAGAACCTTGTAGTTTATCCATAAGATCATCTACCCTAGGAATTGGATATCTATTTTTAACAGTAATCTTATTCAGGGTATGATAATCAATGCACATGCGATAAGTATTATTATTCTTCTTTACTAACAAAACAGGTGCGCCAAATGGAGAACTACTAGGTCTAATTAATCCTCTATTTAAAAATTCTTCTACTTGATTTTGAATTTCTTTCTATTCAATCTGGTTATGCCTATATGGTGCTTTACATGGTGGTTGTGTACCAGGAATTAAATCTATTTTGTGATCTTCAGGACGTGAAGGAGGTAGTCCAGGTGGTAAATCATCAGCAAAACAATCTTTAAATTGTGCAAGGAATTGTTTATGCTTAGGATGCATATGTTTTTCTTTAGCTTGAAGTTTATTCACCCAAATTAAATAAGATTTACTACTTTTACGCAATGCACGTTTAGCTTGAGTATGAGTAAGCAGTGGAAAATTATTAGATGCATGCATACCATGTAATGTAATTTGTTTTCCTTGAAAATGAATTTTAATTGAATGCGTGGAATAATCTATGTCAAGATTATACTGGTGACGCCAAGGCATACCTAGGATAATATCACTGGACTGCAAAGGTACAACTAGAACATTTCTACGTTCAGTGTATTCGCCAATTTTAATTTCTAAGTCATGCACCTCTTGTGTTCCATTATATCTTGTGCCTAACAATGTTGCTTTAATGCGATAATGCGTAGAAACAGTTTGTAATTTCAATTCTTTCACTAACTTTGCAGAAATAAAATCATGTGTGCTACCATCATCATGCAAAATAATCTTTTCTGTACCATGCACAAAACATTTCATTGTCAACAAAGAATGTGGAGTTGGCATACCTGGCAAAGTATCCGAAGGAGTAGCAATATCGTCTTCATCTTCCGTAAAGTCAGGCATTTCCTCACGTTCTTCATCTTCCATTGCTTCAAGATAATTGATATGGATAGGTGGCTTCTTCGATTGGCAATTGGCTGCTAGATATCCAGGTTGATGGCATTTGTAACAAACTATAAGTTTAGCTTTGGATACATTGTTGGTAATGGTAGGAAGTCTAGGAATATTAGGATTTGGATGTGATGATGGCTTAGGGTTTTGATTGGTATTTGATGGCAAAGCAGGTGGTTTTGTCCAAGACTTACGAAAAGATGATAAAGGAAGACGACTTTGATTGAATCTTCTAAAATTTGAATTGAATTGCTTGGAACCATAGTTATCATTTGCTTGAAATTGTTGTGGACGCTTGTTTCTTCCTTGAATCTTGTCTTCAATGTCATGAGCCAAAGAAATTGCATCTTCAAGGGTTGTAGGCTTGAATATACTGACTTCAGCGTAGTAATGTCCAAGTAAGCCAGACATAAACTTTCGTTTGTGAGTCGCTTCAGGTACGTCTTCAAGCATTTGGAGTTGCAGTAGGGCATTCCAAAAACGTTAAGTGTATTGAAAAATAGGCTCACGATCTCTTTGCTGTAGAAGATCCCATTGCTTTATGGCTTTTTCATGGAATTGAGGAGGAAGGAAATTCTGCAAAAACTTCTTTTTGAAACTCCCCTAGGTAGTGGGACAATCAATGCTCTTGTGAACCACAGTCCACCAAAGAGATGCTCGATCGACTAAATGATTAGTGACACATTTAATTTTGTCTTTTTCAGCATATGTCTCTTCATGAAAGTAGTCATCAAACTGACTAATAAATGCAAGTACAGTCTTTCCATCTCGAGTTCCATTGAAAGTACGAAATCTGAAATTTCTTTTACTTATCTTTGTTTCTTTGCGGATGGATTGAGCTTCAAGCGTCGCATCGATGGTACATCGGATAAGATCTTCGGGTTATGGTCCATCTTTGTCGGTGGTGTTGAGATATCGAGCTCCACTCGTGATACGCCAGGGTGACCGTTCTGTATTTATGTCACTGACTTGTCAGTTGCAGACGCGGTTGGTACACCGCCCATGAATAATAGCTACATGATAGCTATCCTTATCTACTCTAGTTCGTAGCTCAGTTAGTATGCCACCTTAGTTAGTTGAGTTTGGTTTGAGACCCATATAGAGGGTTCTTCTATTTCTTTGTACTTGAGTTCTTTTGGCTTACACAACTAAGAAGAGGAAAACTGTTTCCAGCCTCCACCCTTGTGTGTCTTTCCCCATTGTGCAAGCAAGAAAGCTTCAAGCGAGACTCCTTCCTTCTCTCCCCTGATCTTGACATGGTATCAGAGCCTTGTTCGTGGTAAGGAGCTCAAGAAAGCAAGCCAAGCTTGCGGTGTTCTGGTAAGAGGAGCAGTGTTGCTTTCATTTTCTGTTTTGGGAGCAGATCTCTGCAGGTAGCACAGCCGGAAAGTGTAGGAGTGCATTGTCTCAGGTTGAGACGCCCTTCGCGGTGAAGCAAGAGGGCAGTATATGATGCGGGAAAGGCCTTTAGCCCTAGGCGACCCTGTTTTTTTGATTTGAGGCCATTTCGGGGCCTGTTTTGGAGGCGGAAGTTTTCTGCACGCACTCAGGAAAAGGCCTAGTTTTATGCAGGGCAGCCACTGTTCTACAGGTCGGTGAAAAGTTACTGTAAAAATTGCATTGTATGCTTGTGCGCAGAGACATTAGGAGTTACAGAATCATCCCTATTGCCTGTTGATGCAAAATCGTCACTAGGAAGTGACTGTGTGGTCAAATACCACTTTCGCCAGTTTTGCAGATTTTCCCTTGTGAGGGTGAAGCTGTGTTTTTTGCAGTGACAGAATTTTTTGCAGTGTTCTGTAATGGCATCTGATTCTCTTTCACAGATTGTCACTGAAAAGCTTGACAAGAACAACTTCCAAGCATGGAAGTTTAGAATGACGAATTTCCTTATGGGAAAAGGATATTGGGAATTTGTTGCAGGAAATAAAGAAGAACCAGTTCTTCCTGATGTTCCCAATCAACAGCAAATGCAGGCATTCAAAACATGGCATGAGAGAGCCAGGAAAGTTATGTATTGGCTGTCTATCAGTATTTCAGACTCTATGATTGTGCATATTCAGGATGCAAGTACGCCAAAGGAGGCATGGGATACTTTGTCAAAAATATATAGCACAAATACGCAAGCCAGGAAAATGCAGCTCAAGCAAGAGTTGCATAATGTGCAAAGAGAAAGTATGAGCATCAACGACTACCACATGAAGGTGAAGAAGATTGCAAATGCACTTGCTTCCATTGGGTCGCCAGTGGAAGATGATGATTTAGTTTCCGTGACCTTGAATGGTCTAGGAAAGGATTATCCACAGTTCCGAACATCCATTTCCGTCCGTGAAAGATTTCCTGATTTTGAGGAGCTGATTGCTCTTCTAATTTCTGAGGAGCAAAGAAATGGTGGTGCATCTTCTTCAGGAGGAACTTCAAAAGAAGCTGTCTTCTACTCAAATGCTGGAAGAGGTAGAGGCAGAGGTAGAGGAGGCCGATTTGGAGGCCGTGGCAGAAATCAAAATATGCAGCAAACTCAAGAAAACCAGTCCTATGGAGGAGGACGTGGTAACTCTAGAGGCAGGGGGAGCCAAAGAGGTCGTGGTGGATGGCAAAGAGGCGAAAATGCAAACAGTAATGTTGAATGCTACTACTGTGGTAAAATGGGTCATATGGCTAAAGACTGCTATAAAAAGCAGAATGACATCATGAATGGAAAACTGCAACAAGGGAATTATGCATCTTCTAGTAGACAGGGTGATGACAGAAATGAGCACTTGTTTATGGTGCAGCACATGAACAATTCTGTGACAAGTGCAGAAGAAAGCAATGATGTATGGTATGTTGACTCAGGTGCATCAAACCACATGACAGGTCATGCAGAATGGATGGAGGATGCAAGGAAAATGGAAAAACCGGGATTTGTGGAGACTGGTGATGATACTGCACATCTTATTGTGCAGATTGGAAAAATTTCCTTGTCTATGTAGGATGGGAAAAAGAAATACATGTCCGATGTATTTCATGTCCCGAATATCACCAAGAATCTGGTTTCTGTTGGTCAAATGGTTGAACAGGACTTGCAGGTCAGATTTAATCCTCATGGATGCTTTGTTGAGGATATGAAAAATAAAGGTCGCTTGATAGCAAAAGGAAAGAAGAAGGGCAGAATGTTTACATTGGATGCAGACATGTCTGAATTGAGTGCAGCAATGTTTGCACATGGGACCGGTGTAGTTGCAGATATTGATATCTGGCATAAACGCATTGGTCATGTTAATGTACAGCGACTTAAATCAATGCAGGCCCAAAATATTGTTGAAGGTTTGCCGAAATTCAAGGTTGCAGAAATGCATAAGGTATGTGAAGCCTGTCAATTTGGAAAACAGGCAAGGAAACCATTTCCTAGACATGTTCAAGAGAGTAAGAAGCCATTGGAATTAATCCACTCTGATGTGTGGACAACTAAAGCTGCATCTCTTGGAGGCTGTCATTATTTTGTCAGTTTTATTGATGACTATAGCAGAAAAGTTTGGGTGTATTTTATGAAAAAGAAAAGTGAAGTTTTTGGGCATTTCAAAACTCTTAAAGCGATGGTTGAAAAAGAAACAAGCCTGCAGATAAAATGCCTAAGGTCAGATGGAGGGGGAGAGTACCTCTCAAATGAGTTTGCAAGGTTCCTGCAGGAGCATGGCATAAAGCAGCAATATTCATGCAGTCATACCCCACAACAAAATGGAATTGTAGAAAGGAAAAACAGGCATATTGGAGAGGTATCTCGTGCCATGCTCAATGAAAAAGACTTGCCAGATTTTTATTGGGTTGAAGCAGTTGCTACAGCAGTCTACATAATGAACAGGACTCCCACTGCAGCAATACATGGAATGACTCCAAAGGAGAGGTATACTGGTAGGAAACCAGATATTTCTCATTTGAAAATTTTTGGTTGCATTGCCTATGTACATGTGCCAGATGAGTTGAGATCCAAGTTGGATCCAAAAGCTGAGAAGTGCATCTTTATTGGTTACTCTTTGCAGCAAAAAGGGTATAGATGCTATAACCCTTCTACTCGTAAGTTTACAGTGAGCAGAGATGTTGTTTTTTATGAGATGAGTAGTTGGTATAAACCAGTAAATGTGATTGATGATGTAGATGCACAAAATGGTAATGCTGCACAGAATTCACAGCAGCAGTCACAAAATATTAGTGGACCTGGAGCGTCCTCTAGCAGTGGTTCACATTCTTCGCCATGGACAGGCAGATTGAGATCAGAAGAATCTTCTCAAAGTAATGCAGATAGTGGTATGCATGTATCACGAAAAGGAAAAGAAAAGGTTGATCAGCCCATGTTTGATGTGAATGTAGGTCACTCTTATGTGGATGGTGAATCCAGTGGCTCAGAACAGAGCATTGATGATGAGTTAGGTATTCCTTCTATTGTTACACCTGGAGTAAGGAAGACCAGGGATGTTTTGAGAGCACCTGGGAGTGAACCTACTTTGCGCAGGTCTACGAGAGCTAGGTATCCTATGGATAGGCTGAAATATGATGGATTTACAGCCATTCACTATGCATATATGGTCAAAGTGATACAGGAACCAGAACCCACTTCTTTTGAGGAAGCCATGGGAAAAGAAAAATGGGAGAAATCCATGGATGAAGAAATGGATGCCTTGGAAGCTAATGCTACATGGGAATTGGTACCTTTGCCTAAAGGTAAAAATGCAATTGGCTGTAAGTGGGTTTATAAGGTGAAGCACAATGCAGATGGTTCTGTGAACAGATACAAGGCAAGATTAGTAGTCAAGGGGTATGCACAAACATATGGTATTGACTATGAAGAAACATTCAGTCCGGTTGCAAGGATGGCAACCGTAAGAGCGGTCATTGCTATGGCTGCATCAAAGGGATGGTCTTTACATCAGATGGATGTAAAGAATGCCTTCTTGCATGGTGATTTGCAAGAAGAGGTCTATATGGAGCAGCCACCAGGTTATGTGCATGCTGTTCATCCTGAGTTTGTTTGCAGGTTGAAGAAAGCCTTGTATGGCTTGAAGCAAGCACCTAGAGCATGGTCTGACAAGATAGGACAGTATCTTGTCACTATTGGCTTTCAGATTTCCAAGGCAGATTTTTCACTTTATGTGAGAAAAACAGAGAAATGTATTATGCTACTTGTCATTTATGTTGATGATTTGATTATGACAGGTGACAGTGATGAAGATATCCTTCATGTGAAAATGCTATTGAAGCAGAAGTTTGAGATGAAGGATTTGGGAGAGCTGCATTATTTCTTGGGCATTGAGGTGATTAGATCACCAAGTGGGATACAGCTCTTGCAGAGGCAGTATGGATTGGACATGCTGTCCAAATATGGGATGACAGGCTGTAGGCCTATTTCAGTTCCTTTGGAGCAAAATGTGAAGCTGAGCACAGATGTAGGTGAGCTTCTAGAAGACCCTACTATGTACAGACGCATAGTAGGAAGTTTGATTTATATGACTGTTACCAGGCCAGATTTGAGCTATGCTGTTGGATTGGTAAGTCAGTTTATGTAGGCTCCAAGGAAACCACATTTGGATGCGGCTAGACGCATACTCAGGTATGTGAAGTCCACATTGCAGTATGGACTATTTTATGAGACTGGGGTTCAGATACAGTTGCATGGATACACTGATGCTGATTGGGCTGGTAGTATTTCTGATAAACGATCTACCAGTGGATATGTGTTCTCTTTTGGGAGTGCTGCAGTCACTTGGAGCAGCAAGAAACAACCTACAGTTGCCTTGTCGAGCACAGAGGCTGAGTACAGGGGTGCAGCAATGGCTGCATGTGAGGTAGCTTGGTTGCATAAGCTACTTTATGATATGCATCAGTCTACAGATGGACCAGTTGTCATTTATTGTGACAACATGAGTAGTATACACTTGGCAAATAACCCAGTCTATCATGCTAGAACAAAGCACATTGAGGTGCATTATCACTATGTGCGAGAGAGGGTTTTACTAGGTCTTATTGATCTAGTTTATGTCAGCACAGAGGATCAAGTAGCTGACATATTCACGAAGGCATTGGGCGCAGAGAAGCTGCGCAAGTTCAGAGACCTGCTTGGTGTGCAGGAATTGGGATTGAGCTCGAGGGGGAGTGTTGAGATATCGAGCTCCACTCGTGATACGCCAGGGTGACCGTTGTGTATTTATGTCACCGACTTGTCAGTTGCAGACGCGGTTGGTACACCGCCCATGAATAATAGCTACATGATAGCTATCCTTATCTATTCTAGTTTGTGGCTCAGTTAGTATGCCACCTTAGTTAGTTGAGTTTGGTTTGAGACCCATATAGAGGGTTCTTCTATTTCTTTGTACTTGAGTTCTTTTGGCTTACATAACTAAGAAGAGGAAAACTGTTTTTAGCCTCCACCCTTGTGTGTCTTTCCCCATTGTGCAAGCAAGAAAGCTTCAAGCGAGACTCCTTCCTTCTCTCCCACAATCTTGACAGGTGGTAGATTGTTGCAAATTGGCAAATTGAACTTGCAAAGCTTGTCGGGCTCTTCGTTCTTCATCAAGCTGTATCATAATTAAGTCCAACTTTTGTTCCATCGTAGGTTCAGGAAGATCACCTTCAGCCATTAAATCATCCATATTTTGTTCCGTCATCCTGTAAAAATTCAAAAGATCTTACACTCTCAAAATCCGATTAGCGGAATGAGTGTAGCTCAAAGTCAGGTATACAAGGCTTATAGATTTTTGTTTGGCTTTTACAGTCTTTGTCTTTTGCGGTTGCGAGATTTGTAATCTTCTTAGAAACTGCATATGACATTCTGCGTGTGCTGAAACTGGTTCAAAAAGTCTACGTATGTGAACAGAGTCTTCCAAGGAACAATTTTGTAGTTCTGTGCTTCTGCGCAGGAACAGTCCTTATGGGAGTTATTGAAGTTAGTTTGTTTTGATCTCTGTGGACTTAGTTGACTTGTAGAAGTTGTAGACTTGGAAGACTTTAGTGATTAAGCTTTTGTAAAGCTTAAGTGACTTAAGCTTGAGGACTTAAGGTGACTGTTCGACGAATTTTAGGGGGGGTCCTGTTTTTTCCGTCGATTTTGTCACCAGCATGCCACTTGTTTAGAATTCGTCAAATTTGTTGAGTAAGCTTTCTCAAAGCTTACTATTAAGCCTTTTAAACTTTTCAAATAAAGCTTTTTAAGCTATGGAGGTTACTGTCAGACTATGGAAAAAAAATGACTTGTAAAAGGAGCTTTCCTTGTGGTCCTCCGCTTCCTCAGGCCTGTCCTTCGCGATCAGAGGCTGTAGATAGAGGTTCTTGACTGCCAGGAATCCACCCGTATCAACTGTTCGCGATGAAACTCACTGTAGATCTCGATCATTCTAGAAGCTCCACCTTCGCGCAAGATGGGTAGCGATTGGAAGCTCTCAATCTCAGCTTTGCTCTGATACCACTGGTGCACAGACCAGATGCCGTAAGCGCACGTAGTGAGAGTCAGAAGGTCCCCGAGAACAAAAGAACTCTACTTTTTGCACAAAACTCAATGTAGAAAGCATGTACGACATAAACAAGAGACCAATTGGGTGCAATCTCCCCCCATGCCTTGTGTGAGCACTCCACAAAGCATGTATTTTATGCATTAATCATCTTCAAGCTCAAATAATAGCCCAAATTACAAAATAGCACGCTTTTGGCTTTTTAGTTTGCTTTAGTGCCAAATAGAAATAAAGCTAATGAGCGGGCACCCAAGAAGTCAGGCATACCCAATACAATGTCCAAATACAAATATCATAATCGTGCGTCCATGCGCATACAAGAATAATAAATAAATATCCAACACCTTAATAAATAGGTGCAACAAAATATAGGCATGGTGCCTAATGTATGCGCCCATCAAAATATAGATGATAACTCGAATACACGCTATCCTCCAATGCTTTCCTCCGCCACTACTGCTATCTCTACACATCAACTGAAGCATTCACAATTGTTAGTAAAATAATACAATTAAACCAACAAAAGTGAATACCTAGCAATCTTCAGCTACATAAATAAATCAATTGGTTAGAAATCAATCCTAACCTTAATTTATCACGAGTGCGCACTCTAAACTCATAAACGTTTATTAATTTAATATGTATTTTGCGGAATCACCCACATACACACTAAATTAACGAAATGCCCAAAAAGGATAGGTGTCCTCATCGACTTCTCGCACAAAGAATCCACTTTGTGTATGAGCCTTGGTAATCAAAGTTTACGAAATCCACCATGGCACGGAATCCACCGTGTAATACACCTCCTGGCATCACACCTAGAAAATAAAACCTCAAAAACTTAACTAAAATCTGAGCGGACACATTTCATCAATGTTGTAAATATAATTGTGAAGCAAGAAAGGATGACTAATATTAAAAATATAGTATACGCCTACACTTTCTATAAAAAGCCCTAAAATTGCAACAAAGTCATCTATATCTATAGCTAAAGAACCTGTTATGCACTTGCTGGTCCAATGTAAAAGAGGGAGATGTTATGGATAAATAGGTGAAAATCCATTACTTACACTTAAATATGATAGATCTTCACTCAAAGTTTGTAAAATTGGATGAGAAAGTGAAAGAGAATGGGCCATCAAAAGCCCCAAAGGCTTGTTAGAAAAGGGTTTAAGAGATTATGTATATGGTGTAATAGCTTGCAACATAAAAAGTGGGAGTATATGGCCTATCATGATGCAGAAGAAATTAAACTTGGTATTTTGGAAAGATAGAAAAATTAATGCAACTAAAATAGGGTCGTCTCTTGAGCCAAACTTTGACAAAGGGGGTATATAGAAGTGATTGAAAGAATTGGTAGCAATAAATGCATTTGTAATCATACATGCTGCCACATATGGATTGGAACTTGAGTAATCATATGATTATGTAATTCATGTAAAGCTAATGCAAAATCTATAGTATAGTCATGTGCTTTGGCTTGTGCAAAGAAGGGAAAGACGGCTAGGGCCAATGAATTGATAGAAGTATATGAGATAAAACTCGACAGATGCTCCCATTCATTCATTTATTGCCTATATATTTTTGGCTAAGGTGCATAATATGGATGCTATTATCAAGGAAAAGAGAAGAAGGAATAAGGATGTAGATCCTTCCACTATAGGTCCTTTACAGTGCATGCCATGAAGCAAGTTGGAGCAATAGAAGGCTATTAAAAAAGCTAGTCCAAAACATGTAATGGAGGATGTCTCGCATGAAAAGAAGCAAGAGGGAAAAAAGAGAAGCAAGCAACTTAGTTATAAGTTACAGTCTGGCATAGAGACAATAACTTATATAAAGAAATTTCTTAAGGAATACATTCTTAGAAGCAGGGTTGAATTTATACTTGAGATTCTTAAATAGCAAAAAAAAAAGATATCCACTTAAAGATGAATTGTACCGTGGTGAGGAGTAAAATAAAAAAAGGAGAAAATTTTCAATATTTACACAGAGTACAACAAAATGAGAAAGGGATCATCTCATCATATACCCATCAACCTCCTGAGAAAGATGATATTGTTCCACTAGGAGACTTTTAGTGAGCAGATATGTACTATTCATATCCATATATATATTGACAAGCTCAATGGACTTATCTTCTTCTATCACCTCTCTAATGAAGTGATAGCATACCTCAATGTGCATTGTCTTTGCATGGAAGATGAGATTACGAGTCAATTGAATATCAATTATCATATCTAAATGTAGTGTAGGACTTATTAATCATACCAAGATTTGCAAACCAGACACCCTAATCATAGGGTCTTCTTGCAAGCCTTAGTGGCTACAATGTATTCATCCTTGGTAGTAGACAAGGCTGACATTTTTGTGCCCTAGATATCCAATAAACATCACCTTCTCCAAAAGTGAACACATATCTAGAGGTGGACTTTCTACTATCTACATATCCTATATAGTCGAAGTCACTATAACTCACGGCTGTAGTATCTTAGCCACCATAGCAAATGCACATATCTGCAGTGCCTTTTAGATACCTCATGATAGCCTTCACAACATCCCAATGTCACATGCCAAGTGTAGCCATATAGTGTGCCACAACTCCCATTGTAAATGCTATGTCAGGATGTGGTTATCATGGCATTCCACTATAGATACATACAAAACCTTGGCTATCTCAGCCCTCTCATCATCTAAATGTAGATAATTGGCATGACTAACCTTCACATGAGAAGATAAAGTATAGTCAATAGTCTTACCATCCTATATATGGAATTTCTCAAGTATTTCATGTATATACTCCTTTTGGGACAAGTAGAGAAGTTATTTAGAGTGATTGTGCATAATGCACCTACCAAGTATGTGTGAGGCCTATCCTATATCCTTAATCTCAAAGTTCTTCTTGAGTTGAGTTTCTAAAGTATCTAGTCTAGTATGAGCACTCCCAACTATAATCATATCATCAACACAAAACATCAAGATAATAAGGCTATCATCACGAGCCTCGTTTGTGTATAAATATAGACATATGTCACTCCAAGAATACCCCTATGACTGTATGAATGCATCAAACTTATGGTACCATTCTCTAGGTTCCTACTTAAGTCCATAAAGACTATTCTTCAATTTGCACATTAGGTGTTCCATGCCTCTTTCAAAAAAGTCCTCAAGTTGTTGCATATAAATGCCCTCATGGACGTCTCCATATAGGAAATCCATCTTAGCATCCACTTGATAAAGATCCAAATCTAACTGAGCAACCGAGAGCAAGACCAAGCATAGCCTAGTGATCTTGAACACAGGAGACAAGATCTCATCAAAATTAACTCTATTTTCCTTCTTAAAGCTCTTAGTAACCAATATGGCCTTATATGCTGGCTTAGGGTGGCCAAGGTACTCTTCAACTTGTACACCCACCTACATATGGCAATGCACACTTTCCATCAAGCAAGGAAACTAAGTCCCATGTATGGTTCTTTTGCAAAAAATCAAACCCAAACTAAGCCTTCTCCTAAGAATATGAATCATATTTGTGCATAGCCTCCTCATAGGTAATTGGCTCAATAGACTTTGTCACCATGACATAATCATAGAGGGCTCATAGTGATGATCATGAGGATGTGAAGCTCTAGAAAATTTCCTCAAAGCTAGATGTGGGGCTTGTATGACCTAATATCTTTATCCAACACAAGATCCTACAAAACATGTAGTTCCTGGAGCACTACATCATTAACAACTATAGCAAGCTACCTCATTGTGGATGGCTATACTATAATAGGAGGCTCCTCCTAAAAGATCACCCTGCATACCTCAATCACCTACTTTGGTCTCATATGCATATTATCCTTATGGAAGATGATATCATTGTTGTGGATAACCTTCTGAGCTTGTGGATCCCAAAGAAAATAGGACATCTCACATGCATCCCCATTTCCAAGAAAGATGCATTTGAAAGACTTCAAATCCAACATATTGTACTTGTCTTTGAAAATATGGCAAAAATCCTCATATCCAAAGACTCATAATTGTGCATATGAGGAAGGTTTCCCATACGATACCTCTTTCATAGCTCTACCACCAAGAGTAGTGTATGGGGATTTATTCATGAGATGCACAATAGTCGTAACTACCTCAATCCAAAAGTGTTGTGATAAGCTTGTTTGACTAAGCATACTATGAACTCTTTCATGAATAGTCACATTCATGTGCTCTGTAATACCATTCTAGGGTGGGGTGTATAAATTAGTTAGCTGAGACTTAATACCCCTCTTATCACATAGTTACTCAAACTCCTTAGATACATATTCACCCCCCATTATTCAAATATAGATATTTCAGTCTATACCAGGACTGATTCTCAACCATGGTGAGAAAGCATTGAAATGTAGGCAAGAGATCCAATTTTTGCTTAATGGAATAGACCCAAAACTTATACAAAAAATTTTCTATGAATATAACAAAATACTTCACACCACCTAAGGTCTAACAAGGCATGGGGCCACAAACCTTATACAAAAATCATCTATGAATTTAACAGAATACTTCACACCACTTAAGGACTGACAATGCATGGGGCCACAAACATCAAAATGCACAAGAGCCAAAGGTTCATCCACACACTTTGAACAAGACTTCTTATACAAATTACAAGTTCTTGCCATAAAGACAATGGCCACATGAATCAAAACAAGAGTAATCCAAGGGTGAGAAATACTACAAACAAGTAAACACTTTCATTTCTTTTCAAAGGAAGGCACCTAAGGCAATGATGCCATAAAAATACATGTGAAAGATTGGTCATAGCCAATACATGGTTAACTAACCGAGAAACAAGAAAAATGATAGAGGCTATCAACCTTGGTGCCTCTAACAAAAAAGATTACCACGAGTAATCTTTCATGAAGAATTGCAAAAGGATACATGGTACATATCATTATCCAACTATCTAGCTAAAGTAAGGCTTTTCTTCATACCCAGGACATAATGTAATACATGAAGCACAAATGGAGCACCAATACCAATGAATATAACCTATGCTAATAATATCCAATGTAGTGTCACCTCCTAGGCTAACTAAATCCATAATAGTATGGTAGCTATGAAACCAATAATGATTCAAGGTAACATGAAATAAAGCCCATGAATCAAGAAGCTAACATTGAGAGTAAGTGGATGGTACATTGATCAACTGGGTGATATCAAGAGATAAAGTTGCAAGAATGTAGTCAACAAAATCATACTCCAATGTATTTATCATCAATGATGTAGTGCAATGGACTTATCTCCTCAATCCTCACATTGGAGTTAAGCACAATCTTAGTGGACTTTACATTTTCCTATACTTTTCCTTTGCATGTCTCATTGCATCTATCGTTGTGCATTTTATGGAACTATGGTCTAATGTGACCCTATTGCTCACAATAATGACATGTTAAAGATGACTTACAACCACATGACTTACTACGAGATTTCTCACAAGACTAAGACTTGCCTCTATTGGGGTGTGAGCCTCTACCATGGTTATTTTTACCATTTTCACCATTTCTGCCTCTAACATTCAATGCATGGGAAGTTTTGATTGTATCAATATTCTTCATGCTTACTTCCTCTGCTACTAGAATAGTATCTATGTCACTGCATTTAAAACCACCCTCAAGGGGATTAGCACTCATAGCAATACTATTAACCCCAACATGAGGAAAGCAAAGAAAGTGGAAAAGACGCAGGGCAAAGGCGAAAAAAAGGTAGCCAAACTGAAGAAAGAAAAGGAGAAAAGGCCAAAAGCGCAAGGACAACCTTAAAAGTCCAAGGCAAATACAAAAGGGGAAAGGCGCATTTTTAAATAAAAAGGCGCACCCTAAAATCTTGTAAAAGAGCGTCGGGCTCTCACCCGTGCAATTTGTAAATGTAGAGGGGCGGTGAAAAGGAAGCTAGGAAGATAAAATGACAATGGAAAACAGGGCCTAGGCTCGGCCATGTAAAAAGGGGAAAAGGGGATGACCGCCCAAAAGGGATTTAGTGTTTTGGATATAAAGTTGAAAAGTGAATGAGGAGCTCATTCTTTGGTGTGTGGCAAAACTAGTCTTCTTCTTCCTCCTCTCTTCTTCTCCCCTTCTTGCTTGTGTGTGCTCTTGAGAGAGGGAGTGTGAGAGTGTGAGGGAGTGAGTGTGTGTGAGAGTGAGGGATCAAGAGGGTGAAGCTCTTCACCATCTCCTCTTCTCTTTTTCTCTTCTCTTCCCTTCTCTTCTCTTGCGCATGCGGCTATGGAGGATGGAGCTTGGAGATGGAGGAGGCTTGAGGATGCTTGAGCTAGCATCTAGGATCGTGGAGCTACCAGAGTGCAAGAGAGAGGAGGGTACTTGATTGAGGATCAAGGTAAGCTCACTGCATTCGTAGGATCGACGGCGCATCGGCTAGGTGAGAGATAGCCATTAGAGCTCGCTTGGAACGCTTGAATCAATAAGCGGTCCGTGGGTCTTGGCGGTTGAGCAAAAGCTCCCACATTTTGGTTCCATTGCCGGGACCATGAATTCAAGCTTGAGCACTTGCGCACCTCATATCGAGCATCGAAGTAGGGTATTCATCCCCGAACCGGAGCTTGAGATAGGTAGGAAGTTGGGTGTTTTCGATCTTCAGAACAAGTAAGTATTTTGGGATATTCTGGTTGTTGATGATTGGAAAACATGGAGAAACTAGTTCAGTGTTTTGCTTTCGATTTATGTTGTGTTTAGGGTAGATTAACAGTAGGAAATCACACACAAAGAGGCAGAGGGCTGTTGCTATGAAACAAGGGAAAAATTGCAGGAAACAAGGGGAAAAATGGAGTAAATGCGAAGGTAACTGCGTAGGAAACGCCAGGAAAGGGATCTGTAGTGTTCAGGGAAGAACCAGCAGGGTATAAACTCTGGGAGGGCAGGAGAACCCCCATTTCCAACCAACGGAGAGAGAGTGAGAGAGAGAGAGAGCTTGGCAACCGTCTGATCGACCAGGGCACGGAGGACATTGCGTGGCGATTCCCAGGTAACCGATCTCCCCCTCACCACTCCAACTCCATCGTTGGTGAATCTTGTGGTCAATAGGAATAAACATCTGGAGATAGTTGGGCAAATCTGCGTGCACAAACTCATCGGACCGGCGAACTCGGACGTCCAACCCAGTGTCCGATTCCCAGAATCGGACACTCGGACAACCGTCTGATTGGAACAACCTGTCCGACTACCAGGATCGGACCAACCCGTCCGATTCTGAGAATCGGATGCTCGGACCACTCGGACACTCGGACTCGGACCAACCCGTCCGACTCGGACGCTTTGACTCGGACCCACCCTGTCTAATTGGACGAATTAATACACGTCACCAATCGGACCACCTGCCCAGTCCGATTCCCAGAATCGGACCCACCCATAATCGGACCACTAGGATCGGACACTCAGACCAGCCTGTCCGATTCTAGAAATCGAACTACCCTGTCTGATCGGACCATTTGGACGAATCGAACCACCCAAAATCGGACCAGCCCAGAATCGGACCCCCTTGTCCGATTTTTGAGAATCGGACACGCGGACCTTAAGACTGCCACTCAGCCCTGATACACCTGGTCTGATTCCCAAAATCGGACCATTGGTAAATCGGACGTCCGATTCCCCGAGTCAAACCAAAACAAAACCTGACCCATCGAGGGACACACTGGGGCACTCCCCCAGCGACCCACCCCCTCATGAACAACAGGAAGCAGCACAGGACCCTAGAACCCGTAGAATGGCCAGAACTGGAGTAGCAAAGCCTATCAGGCCCGAAACGAGTGAGAGGGAGTGAGACGCCGGGGAATTGCTCACAGCACTCAGGTTGAATTTCCGCACTTGAAGTACACTTAGGAAAGTTGAAAGCCTGATTGAGCACAAGTGCACAATGAACAATACACTCACGAGTGACCATAAGTTGAGCACTGCATTCAAAAATTAAAGGAACCCACTCAGATAAATCGCCCAAAAAACCCACCAATAGGAGAAGACCCAAGATATAGGCAAACGCGTGGAGCGCAGGGTAGGATCAAGCAAGGAGCATCAACAACGAGGATCTGACTCACGACCAGGCGCAAGAATTCAACCATGACAGAGGGAGGCTCAGACCATCGGTTTACAGGGGAGCTCGATGTGAGCGCATTCCCAGACGCCATACAACAGATGGTGAGCAGTTACGATGCGCATGCCCAGTACGAGCACCGTGGCAGGACGGTAGATGCAATCATCGCGGACCTAGAGGAGGAGAGAAGGCTAGCCCACAAGGCATTGCAGGGCATAGCTGAGTATAATAGGGACCAAAAAGCCAGGAGCCTAAGGCAAAGCATGGAGCTGCATGAGGTGCAGCGAGTGCTGAACTTGGCTGGCCGGAACCGGACAGACCAGGAAAGAGCACTAGAGGAAGACCTGAAGCTGGGCGAGCTCCTCATGAAACGGCTGCTCGATAACACCGCGGTAGAACAGAATGCCACTGCGCTAGCAACCTCGCTACTTGCAAGGCTGGGGGCAAACCAGGGCTCAAAGAGCCAAGCCAAAATACCTATTGTCGCCAAGCAACTCGACAAATACCAACCACCGGACGACCCGTATAGCTTTGTCGAGCAGTTTGAGCAAGTCTGCGAAGCCAATGGCCTCAACGACCAGGCTCAATGTTTGCAAGCATTTGGACTTTGCTTAAGCGATAAGGGTAGGACGTGGTATACAAGTCTAGATGCCATAGAACGAGCCAACTTCAATAACCTCAAGGACCTTTTTGTCAAGAGGTTTTCCGAACCCGGATACTCTGACAACCTACTAGTACGCCTAATGAATGTCAAGCAGAAGGAGAAGGAGGGCATCCGCGACTATGTGACTCACATGAGAAGCCTCCTTAAAAGAATCCCCTTAGGGGAGAGACCGACTGACAGGGCAGTGTCGACCGTATTCATCAGTGGGATTCGAGATGAGGAACTATACAAGGCACTGGCAGGAAACTCAAGCTTGCAACGAGACGTGGTGGCTAGGGTTTTTGAGGAAGCCATTAGGGTCGATGACCAGCTGAAAGAGCGGAGCTCCAGGAGCCCAAACCTAGAAGAAACCAACCCATGGAGTTTAGAGCGAACGTCAACCTCTAGCGAGAGATCAAACCCATCATCCCAAGATAAGGGAAAGGCCACCAAGACGGACCATAGCTTGGCCAAGGTCAAGACAGAATTGGCCAAAATACAAGACATGTTGAGGCGACCGACGCATCAGCACATCCAGTGCGTGTACTGTGGAGAAAACCACCTGCCAGCAGAGTGTCAGGACCCTAGGTCAAGACCCTGCGCTAACTGCAGTAGGTTCGGCCACGATGCCACACACTGTAGACTACCATGAAGACTACCATATGCGCAACCCTACGGCCAGCTTTATCCGGCTAATAAGCCACAGCCATTCTTCGAAAGGGGAGCCCCAGTAGCCCTACCGGCGCCTAACGATATGAAACCAACAGTCCCTAGGCTGGACATAAATCCTACCGACATTCCTAGACCGCATGGTCCCTATGTGACCCACCCAACGAGCGATGCTCCCATACACTACGTAGAGGAGCCCAGTGACGAAGAGACCTACATATACCCTTACGTCTCGCATGACAACAAGGGCAATGCGGTCCTCATGGGTTACCGACCCGTGCCGGTGATGGCATTAGGAGGAGGACGGGGTAGGGGCCTAGGAGGGCAGCCACAGGATCCGGTCACTTGTTGGACTTGTGGACATCCTAGTCACGTCTCATCACGCTGCCCCGAAAGAGAGCAGCAAAATAGGGATAAAGCTGACCAAAGGTGCGCAGAGTGCGGAATCACCCATCTTTTCATAGACTGCCCAAAACGGAAGTCACCTTCCGGTTCAGCTAATTTGCCGTCTGTCCCGCTGGGGCTGTTTGGTGTTGAAAACCCCGATGGGGAGGCCACACCTATTCCCTTGTGAGTTATGACCCGAGCACAAACAAAGCAGGCCGGCATCTCTCTGCCAGGACCTAGCAATCTTGACGCGACCTCAGTAGGAAAGAAAAGCCGTAGGCGGAAAAAGAAGAGATCGGAGGCTAAGGTCGCACTAAAAACCGACAGTGTTACAACCTTACCCCAAGGGAAGAAAGTCTCAGACGCGGAGGCAGAGACTTCAGCCCCTAAAACAGCCCAAAAGGGAAGCGCTAAGGTAGGGGAATACCCACACTCCAAGCGGCAATTAGAAGCCATAGAAAAGGTGAAGGAATGGGTGAGGGAGGCGCAACAGCACCTCAAGGATGTTGAACCCATTACGGAAGACGAGATTGATGATCTCTCCAGCATAAGCACGCCAATATCACCGCCCCAACCTAAGTCTGCCGAGGCTACTATGCCACAAGCGGTGCCATCGAGGCCAAGCCTAGATGCAACAGACCCGCAAATCAGCCGCGGCCATTGGCCCGGACAGTCTGGGCTAAGGGAAGGACGAGTGTTTAGCAATCTCCTGACCACACTAGTAATCACCCCTGTAACATTTGGCCTGGGAGATCTGCTTAAGCCCTATGGCAAGACCTTAAGCAGTGGGTCGAGAGACCGCGAGAGCAGGCCCCAATAGATCCTCAAGACCAGGATGCGGAAACACACTTGCCAAGTTTGACGCTACACTCCGGGCCTAAATCCTTGCACGTCAACGCTTTCTGGGAGGGCTCGGAGATGCAAGCAGTCCTGCCGGTCCTAGCCCTGGGAGACGCAACGAGGAAGGGGATTGTAGACACAGGAGCTGGGGTTAGTGTGCTTAGCCACGCAGTGCTACAGGCGTGGGGAAACACACTTGCCAAGTTTGACGCTACACTCCGAGCCTAAATCCTTGCACGTCAATGCTTTCTGGGAGGGCTCGGAGCTGCAAGCAGTCCTAGCCCTGGGAGACGCAAGGAGGAAGGGGATTGTAGACACAGGAGCTGGGGTTAGTGTGCTTAGCCATGCAGTGCTACAGGCGTGGGGAAACCCGCCTATCGAAGCTGCTCAGTTTAATGTCACGCTAGCAAACGCTATGTGAGTGAAGCCATTCGGGGTCTTGAAGAATTGGCCAGTGAAGATTGCAGGAGTCCAGTTCTGTGTCGACTTTATAGTCATGAAGGGAGTGGACTATGATATCTTATTGGGTCGACCCTGGATGCGCAATGCTAGAGTTATCGAAGACTGGGGTAACAACCTGATCTTCCTTGGCAACCGCACTAACGCTGTGAGAATAGAGGTGGACACTTGGAAGACCTCGCTAGTCGACCTAGACGCCATCTCTACTCTGCTCAAGGGAAACACTCAGGACAAGGAACCCTATGGGTCCTTAACTAAGTACATCCCATGCCCAGAGGACAAGCGGGATTGGATGCACGTTCTCGCTACACTTGACCTGCCGTTCTCAGACCATGAGGCGTACGAACAGGCCATCAAAACAATTGGCAAGCCAAAAGAAACACTCCCTACATCTGTCTACATGATGGCAGCAAGCCTCCATGAAGGGCCTAAGCCTGTCATCTTCCAAGTGCCTACCAACAAGAGGGAACTCCAGGGAATACTAGAGCACTTAACAGACCGACTGGCAGGCAACGCAGCCGCCAATCTCGAGCCTCTCCAGGACCTCTTGGAAGAGTTCGAGTGGAAGTGGACCAGAGTACATGAACTAAACCTCAAGTATAACTGGGCTTTGGTTCCTGACCAACAAGACGAGGCAGAACAAGCCTTGGGAGATGATGAACAGTCGAGCGATAAAGATTCCTGTGATGAATACAAAGATTGCCAATCCTTCGATGATGAAGTGAAGGTGAGGTAGATACCATAGAATATGACACCGAAGGGCAAGAAATTGAGCAAATCTGGGCAGATGCTAAGCCGCAGAAGAGACAGGCCCTTAGAGTGGACCAAGGAGTTATGTGTACGAAATGTGATCGTGCTTAGTTGGAACGAATGGGAGCAGTGGACCTTGAGCAAGCCGGCCTAGCCCAACCAGGAACGGCAGCACTGCTTAGAATCGAATCACCATCTGAACTGCGGCCACCAGGGGAGACCACCTCCTCTAGTGAAAATGGGGGGTTTAACTCTGAATCGGAAGTTACTTCGGAAAGTGACCCAAAAATCCCTAGGCCACCCATGACCAGATGCACCAAGGGGGACTTACCTGTCCACCTGAGGTGCAAACGGTTGCGACAAGATGAGGCAGAGCATCCCAAGGATGCACGAACAGAGGAACAAAGAAAGCCCCAAGACCTCCCTAAACGTTTCTCTAAATTCAAACAAGGGGATAGGGTAGTGGTTCTGCTAAGTGCCAAACGCCAAGGGCAAACTAGCAAACCAATCAAAGGGCCAGCCAAGGTCAAGGAGGTAAACCTAGCCCTGGAAGGGGAAGTACCCCGACCAGTGTTCATTGCCGAGGACTTGACCACGGAAGAAGAGTCCAGTCTTGTCACTCTTTTGCAGGAGTACCGGGACGTATTTGCTTGGTCCTTAGAAGAGCTATGAGGGGTAGATCCGAGTGTTGTGACTCACAACATACCCATGACGACGGATGCAACGCCAGTCAAGCAGCAACCATACCCCATGAATCCAAAGCACGCTCATGCTATCAAGGAGGAAATCGACAAGCTGATGAGAGCTGGATTCATTTACAAAATTGAGCACACAGACTGGGTATCACCCATAGTCATCGTGATGAAGAAAAACGGCAAGATTCGAGTGTGCGTCAATTACAAGAAGGTGAACGCCGCTACAAAGAGAGACAACTACCCCTTACCATACACCGAGCACATGCTTGACAGAGTGGCAGGTAAGGAAGCCTACAGTTTCCTGGATGGCTTCTCGGGGTACAATCAGGTGCAAGTGCATCCTGCAGACAGGCACAAGACCGCCTTCGCCCACTGAGTGGGGCGTCTTTGCATACGTAGTCATGCCCTTCGGGTTGACCAACGCCCCCGCCACCTTTCAACGCCTCATGTGCACCATATTCAAGGACATGCTTTGCAAGGAGTTAGAGGTCTTTGTCGATGACCTGTGCATCCATTCAACCTGGATCGAACATCTAGACAAACTCCGCACGGTCTTTGAACGGTGTCGCTTGTACCGTCTCTCCCTGAACCCCTTGAAATGTCAGTTTTGGGTGAAGCACGGATACATCTTGGGACACGTGGTGTCCAAGAATGGCATTGCCACGGACTTCTCGAAGGTCAAAGTTATCGTGGACCTTCCACCCCCAGGTAATTACAGGGGAGTTCAATGCTTCTTAGGTCACACATGGTACTATCGACGGTTTGTACTGAACTACGCGCTGATCGCTAGGCCATTGTACAAACTGCTAATTGTCTTCGAGTGGACTGAATCATGCCAACGGGCGTACGAGGAATTGAAAAAATCCCTAACAACGGCACCTATTCTATGAGCCCCAGAGTGGACCATTACTTTCCACGTACACATTGATGCCTCTAAATTTGCCGTGGGGGTAGTGTTGTGCCAACCGGGTGAGCATAACCTAGATTACCCAATGAGTTTTGCTAGCAGGCAACTCACTGAGACAGAGATGAATTATTCGACAATGGAAAGGGAGGGATTAGCCATGGTGTTCGCCGTGAAGAAGTTCCGGCATTACCTATTGGCCACCCCCTTCACCTTCTTCGTGGACCATCAAGCCCTGCTCTATTTAGTGAACAAACCGTGTGCTACAGGACGTATAGCTCGATGGCTTCTCCTGCTCCTAGAGTTCGACTTCTCAGTGGTGGTGTGGAAGGGAAAACAACATTACATGGCTGATCATCTGTCCCGTATACCCACAGGAGAAGCCGCTGGACAAGGCATCATGGACGAGTTATCGGACAGCCACTTATTCCATATGTCCAGAGAGGGAGACCTATTCAGGGCCAATCTAACACCATACTGGGCAGACGACATAGTCCAAGTGCTCGAGCATGGGTTGCCCGAACGACCAATAGAACGGGCACGGCTTAGGTGCTTAATCTTGAAAATCCAGCCCTACCAGCTGATTGCAGGCCAGCTCTATAGGCTGGGGCAAGACGGATTGTTACGTAGATGCGTATGTGAGCATGAGATGCACGATGTGCTCTCAGAGGCGCACAACGGTATTCCAGGAGGACACTTTAGCGGGGACACTACAGCACGGAAGGTGCTGCAGTCCCAGCTATGGTGGCCCACACTCTTCTGCGATGCCACACAATTCGTCAAGCATTGTGACGAGTGCCAACGGACAAAAGTCCCGGTTTGTAAAGATCAGATGGAGTTAACCCCTGTTATTGCTCACCAACCCTTCGAAAAATGGGGGATTGACTTCATAGGACCCATCAGCCCCGCGGCACAATACTCACAAGCCAGGTACATCGTGGTGGCCACAGATTACCTCACCAAATGGGCAGAGGCGAGAGCTACGCAGAGAAACGATGCTAGGACGACTGCCAACTTCTTATGGGAGCAAGTAATCTCGCGTTTTGGTTGCCCCATCGAACTGGTCAGCGACCAGGGAACGCACTTCATCAACGAAGTGATAGCCCATCTCCTATCCACCTTTCTCATCATCCATCACAAATCCTCACCATACTACCCTCAGGCTAATGGCCAGGCTGAATCAACCAACAAAATTCTCATCAATGTCCTGACTAAAGTGGTCTCAGCCTCACGAAGTGACTAGGATAACAAGTTGATGGCAGCCTTGTGGGCCTACCGAACAGCTTATAAAACAGCCGGTTGTCAAACACCTTTTCGGCTAACCTATGGGACCGAAGCCATTCTCCGATTAGAATTCTTTGTCCCTAGCCTGAGGATAGCACTCCAAGAACGATGGGAAGGGAAGGAGGCATGGACGCAACGCTTGGTTGAGCTGGAACGCCCTGTCAGAAGTTCGTCTCCTAGCCACCCACACACTTATCTGCGAGAAAGCCCGACGCAAAAGCTGGTTTGACAAACATGTCAAGCAACGGGATTTTGAGCAGGGTGACCTAGTGCTCCTCTACTCAGTTAAAGGACATAAGCAAAAGATGAAATTCAGAGGTCTCGGACCCTTTAAGGTCCGGGCAATCAACCAAACTAGTAATGTCGAGCTGGAAACACTGGATGGTGAGGGAATGTGCTTTTTCAATGGTAGTCAGGTCAAGAAGTACTACCCGCCCACTCATCCATTGCACGAGCCACCAATGGTAGAACCACCTGTCAAAATAAGAGCAGCCACAATTACGGAAATCTGCGAAAATGAAGAGGAGCCTGTAGAACCCGCCTACCTCTGTGTCACGGTCACGGCCAAGCAGACGTGCTCCTTCATCGCCCTGATTGATGAGGGGGCGGATTTTAACGTTTTAACGCATGAGCATTGGACCCAGCTTGGCACGCCAATACTTCATCCCACAACAGCCAAATTAAGTCCATATGGGGCTCAATCCTACCCGATCCTCGACACATGCCGAGTCGCCGTTTCTATCGAGTCTAAAACTATCCCCATGCTGTTTTACGTGTTGCCAAGTACCATGGATGCAAGCACAGAGTATTGCTCGGGCGAACTTTTAAAAAGAAGACCCGCTGCAATGTTGATTATGAGTCGCAACGCATCCACTTAGCGATCGAGAACGTGCCTATTGTCACGTCTTTCAGCAAGGGACTCGTAACCCTATCACCACTCACAGGGCCACCGATAGAAACAGCCGGAGCTAGGACTAAGGAGGGGGGCCATGCATATCTACCACACCCAGATTCCCATAAACCGCGGCCTGCCGCACCCAAAGCAAAACCTCAACAGACTCACTTGCAATGGGTACCTAAGAAGCCCCGAGAACTGCCTAGAACTAGATGCACATGTCCACAGAAGACCTACAAATCTAAACCTAGGAAACCAAGACGCCATCATCGCAAGTGCCGCGTGATTAAACAAATATGGGTCCCTAAAGTCCTCCAGCATGCACAAGGCTACTATGAGGGGAATGCCTCGCTGTGGATCCCTAAAATCCCAACCGTCAAACGCACTAGTTCTGCGTCGACCTCAAGTCTAATCAGTCCTTGTTCCCCGATGCCTCAAGACCACGAATTGCAGGGCTCAACCCACTCACCCGACTCCTCTGCGTGTCAACCCACGAGTGTCGCACACGCCCATCGGCCCAAACAATGGTCATCACCACAAGTGGCATCATCCAACCAGCCCCACCCGCCCCTCAACAGCCTAGCTGACTGCAGCAGCATTGTCAAGATTGTGGGAGAGAAGGAAGGAGTCTCACTTGTAGCTTTCTTGCTTGCACAATGGGGGAATACACACAGAGGTGGAGGCTGAAAATAGTTTTCCTCTTCTTAGTTGTGTAAGCCAAAAAAACTCACTTACAAAGAAAATAGGAGAACCCTATATATGGGTCTCAAACCAAACTCAACTAACTAAGGTGGCATACTAACTGAGCCACGAACTAGAGTAGATAAGGATAGCTATCATGTAGCTATTATTCATGGGCGGTGTACCAACCGCGTCTGCAACACCTGACAAGTCGGTGACATAAATACACAACGGTCACCCTGGTGTATCACGAGTGGAGCTCGATATCTCAACACTCCCCCTCGAGCTCAATCCCAATTCCTGCACACCAAGCAGGTCTCTGAACTTGCGCAGCTTCTCTGCACCCAATGCCTTCGTGAATATGTCAGCTACCTGATCCTCTGTGCTGACATAAACTAGATCAATAAGACCTAGTAAAACTTTCTCCCGCACATAGTGATAATGCACCTCAATGTGCTTTGTTCTAGCATGATAGACTGGGCTATTTGCCAAGTGTATACTACTCATGTTGTCACAATAAATGACAACTGGCCCATCTGTAGGCTGATGCATATCATAAAGTAGCTTATGCAACCAAGCTACCTCACATGCAGCCATTGCTATGCCCTTGTACTCAGCCTCTGTGCTGGATAAGGCAACTGTAGGCTGTTTCTTGCTGCTCCAAGTGACTACAGTACTCCCAAAAGAGAACACATATCCACTGGTAGATCGTCTGTCAAAAATACTACCAGCCTAATCAGCATCAGTGTATCCATGCAACTGTATCTGAACCCCAGTCTCATAAAATAGTCCATACTGCAATGTGGACTTCACATATCTGAGTATGCGTCTAGCCGCATCCAAATGCGGTTTCCTTGGAGCCTGCATAAACTGACTTACCAATCCAACAACATAGCTCAAATCTGGCCTGGTAATAGTCATATAAATCAAGCTTCCTACTATGCGTCTGTACATAGTAGAGTCTTCCAGAAGCTCACCTGCATCTGCGCTCAGCTTCACATTCTGCTCCAAAGGAACTGAAATAGGCTTACAGCCTGTCATCCCATATTTGGACAGCATGTCCAATCCATACTGCCTCTGCAAGAGCTGTATCCCACTTGGTGATCTAATCACCTCAATGCCCAAGAAATAATGCAGCTTTCCCAAATCCTTCATCTCAAACTTCTGCTTCAATAGCATTTTCACATGAAGGATATCTTCATCACTGTCGCCTGTCATAATCAAATCATCAACATAAATGACAAGTAGCATAATACCTTTCTCTGTTTTTCTCACATAAAGTGAGAAATTTGCCTTGGAAATCTGAAAGCCAATAGTGACAAGATACTGTCCTATCTTGTCAGACCATGCTCTAGGTGCTTGCTTCAAGCCATACAAGGCTTTCTTCAACCTGCAAACAAACTGAGGATGAACAGCATGCACATAACCTGGTGGCTGCTCCATATATACCTCTTCTTGCAAATCACCATGCAAGAAGGCATTCTTTACATCCATCTGATATAAAGACCATTCCTTTGATGCAGCCATAGCAATGACTGCTCTTACGGTTGCCATCCTTGCAACCGGACTGAATGTTTCTTCATAATCAATGCCATATGTTTGTGCATACCCCTTGACTACTAATCTTGCCTTGTATCTATTCACAGAACCATCTACATTGTGCTTCACCTTATAAACCCACTTACAGCCAATTGCATTCTTACCTTTAGGCAAAGGTACTAACTCCCATGTAGCATTTGCTTCCAAGGCATCCATTTCTTCATCCATGGCTTTCTCCCATTTTTCTTTTCCTATGGATTGCTCAAAAGAAGTGGGTTCTGGTTCCTGTATCACTTTGACCATATATGCATAGTGAATGGCTGTAAATCCATTATATTTCAACCTATCCACAGGATACCTAGCTCTGGTAGACCTGCGCAACGTAGGTTCACTTCCAGGTGCTCTCAAAACATCCCTGGTCTTCCTTACTCCAAGTGTAACAATAGAAGGAATACCCAACTCATCATCAATGCTCTGTTCTGAGCCACTGGATTCACCATCCACATAAGAGTGACCTGCATTCACATCAAACATGGGATGATCTACCTTCTCTTTTCCTTTTCGTGATACCTGAATACCACTATCTGCATTTCTTTGAGAAGATTCTCCTGATCTCAATCTGCCTGTCCATGGCGAAGAACGTGAACCACTGCTAGAGGACGCTCCAGGTCCACTAATATTTTGTGACTGCTGCTGTGAATTCTGTGCAGCATTATCATTTTGTGCATCTACATCATCAATCACATTTACTGGTTTATACCAGCTACTCATCTCATCAAAAACAACATCTACCAGTATACCTCTCCTCTGGAGTCATCCCATGTATTGCTGCAGTGGGAGTCCTGTTCATTATATAGACTGCCGTAGCAACTGCTTCAGCCCAATAAAAATCTGGCAAGTCTTTTTCGTTGAGCATGGCACGAGATACCTCTCCAATATGCCTGTTTTTCCTTTCTGCAACTCCATTTTGTTGTGGGGTATGACTACATGAATATTGCTACTTTATGCCATACTCCTGCAGGAACCTGCAAACTCATTTGAGAGGTACTCTCCCCCTCCATCTGACCTTAGGCATTTTATTTGCAGGCCTGTTTCTTTTTCAACCATAGCTTTAAGAGTTTTGAAATGCCCAAAAACTTCACTTTTCTTTTTCATAAAATACACCCAAACTTTTCTGCTATAGTCATCAATAAAACTGACAAAATAATGACAGCCTCTAAGAGATGCAGCTTTAGTAGTCCACACATCAGAGTGGATTAATTCCAATGGCTTCTCACTCTCTTGAACATGTCTAGGAAATGGTTTCCTTGCCTGTTTTCCAAACTGACAGGCTTCACATACCTTATGCATTTCTACAACCTTGAATTTTGGCAATCCTACAACAATATTTTGGGCCTGCATTGATTTAAGTCGCTGTACATTAACATGACCAATGCGTTTATGCCAGATATCAATATCTGCAACTACACCAGTCCCATGAGCAAACATTGCTGCACTCAATTCAGACATGTCTGCATCCAACGTAAACATTCTGCACTTCTTCTTTCCTTTTGCTATCAAGCGACCTTTATTTTTCATATCCTCAACAAAGCATCCATGAGGATTAAATCTGATCTGCAAGCCCTGCTCAACCATTTGACTAACAGAAACCAGATTCTTGGTGATATTCAGAACATGAAATACATCCGACAGGTATTTCTTTTTCCCACCCTGCATAGACAAGGGAATTTTTCCAATCTGCACAATAGGATGTGCAGTATCATCACCAGTCTCCACAAATCCTGGTTTTTCCATTTTCCTTGCATCCTCCATCCATTTTGCATAACCTGTCATGTGGTTTGATGCACCTGAGTCAACATACCATACATCGTTGCTTTCTTCTGCACTTGTCACAGAATTGTTCATGTGCTGCACCATAAACAAGTGCTCATTTATGTCATCATCCTGTCTACTAGAAGATGCATAATTCCCTTGTTGCAATTTCCCATTCATGATATCATTTTGCTTTTTATAGCAGTCTTTAGCCATATGACCCATTTTACCACAGTAGTAGCATTCAACATTGTTGTTTGCATTTTGGCCTCTTTGCCATCCACCACGACCTCTTTGGCTCCCCCTGCCTCTAGAGTTCAGAGGATAAACTACACCCTGTGCGCTGAGTTCTTGCGCACCTTCAACAAAAACAGGGGCACCGTCACGGTGCAGGACAGGGAAGCCACCAAACAAGTGCAGGTCAAACTGACCCCCGAACTAGTAGAAAGGGCACTAGGACTTCCAAACAAGGTGGAGAAGAAACCAAAAAGGGATATCTATGCCATGTTGGGGATGGACAAAGTGAAGGTCCACACCAACGACGGAATTAGCCTGGCAGACATCCCCAATCAAGAGATTCAGCTGCTGCAGGCGAAGATGTGCATACCTTGTTCTCGAGCCAGCGGTACAACAGCATCATGTCCAGAATCAATGTACCCCTGCTCGAAAGCATCACTGCTCAATCGCTGGACGAGGTGAACCTCAATGGGTTCGTAAGAAAGACAATTGAGGCTTCGGCAAAGGCCTTAGCGACAGGAGGAAGGGCCGTGGCAGGAGAATCTCCTTCACCCCAATCGACCCGCAAAGCCTCATCCTCCAACGCCTCCACCATAGGGTTTGGAGGTGCCCTTACCACGATCATCCACGAAGCAATAGGGCATGGACAAGCAGGAGAAGACAAACAGGGAGATGATGAGAAAAGTGGTGAATCGGTGTCACAGTCCCAGCCTCATGCGGAAGAGCAGTCTGATGAAACGGAAACGGACATCGACGAGGAGGGAGAACCCCAGGCTACACCAAAAAGAAAGGCAGAACAACAGACTAAGGCCCTACACGGAAAAAGAGAGGAGGAGCGAAGGAGGAAAGAGAAGGAAGAGCTCGAATGGGCCCAAAGGGAGTCGGTAAGGGAAGAGGAGGAAAGACAAAAGAGGGCTGAGGAGGAGCTGAGAAGGAGGGAAAAAGAAGATTTGGAGCTGGTGACCCGTCGCTCCATCGAGGAACAGCGAAGAAGAGATGAGGAAGAAGCAGGGGGTCCATACCAACCTAAGGCACCCGGTCCTAGTACTGGTGTGTTGGAAACTGTGCACCTGCCTCCTGTAGAAGGTAAAGGAAAAGACCCAATCAAGCCAGCCTCCCCTCTCCTCATGCCACCCGTGCAAGCCACCCCCATCATGGTGACACCCCCTGCCATCGCCACCCAGGGTCACACCCCAAAAATTGATGAGAGCAATGTGGTCACCTGGCTGCAGTTCCTGGTGGAAAGGGAGCTGGCAAGGGAAGCGGCCGGGGCCACCCCAGCTTCAGGGGCCAAAAGGGCAGCCACGGCAAAACTGTAGCCAGGGTCGGAAGTGAAAAGACAAAAATTGGAAGAGGTTGCCACCAATACAACCATGGCCCACCCCCCACCTCCAGCAGGCCACTACGACGAGTACGTGAAGGAGCTGCTCGCACAGTTGCAAAGCCAGGCAGGAAAGGAGGATAGCCGTGGAGGAGCTGGCAGTGGAACGCGAATCACAAGCCGCCCTCCAGCTGGACAGAGTGAAGCAGATAACAAAATATCAAAAGGAGATCATTGTGCTTAGGGAGGAGGCCAGCACTAAGGAGGCAGAAGAACTAAGAGCCCTGAAAGAATGCGACACTGCCTGGGAGGGAAGAAGGAAAATCCTGATAGAGCATCTCAACGGGGAGAGGGAAACAAATGCCCACCTTCGGCGCAAGAATGATCAATTATCTGTAGCCAACCTAGAAGCACAAAGCCAGCTTGACAAAATCAGACAGTCCTGGCTGCAGAGCTGGATCAATTAAGGGCAGAACAGGTGCGCAGGATGCAGGTGAAGCTTGACCAGCTCAATGCGCAAATCGCAGGGGAACACCAGGAGCAGTCCCGCCTGCACCGTGAGCTCGAGGCCCAGCAACAACAACTCATGGCAATGACCCTCCATTAGGGGGAGAGCCTGGAAGATATGGAGAGAAGGGCAAAAGAATGGTCCGATCATAACGAGCAGAGAGTACGGGACTTAGCACGCCGGCTAGCCAAGGCCAAAGGAGACAGAGTGCTGGCTGAGAATCAGGCAGAAGCAACCCAGCTCTCCATGATAGCTCAGCAGCACACCTTTCTCAACACGCTGCTCCACACCACCCGACCAGAAGGAGATGAAAACAATAATCAGCTGCAAAGAAAACTAACCATTGTGCGCAGAGCTCTCACAGCAGGCCTGCACGTGCCGCTGCAGCTAGGAGGCCCGCCGCAGAGCCTAGAAGAGCATAGAAGATATCTGGTACAGGTAGGCCTGACGGCACAAGAGATGGATGACCTCAGTTTCACAGAGGAGAAAACACAAGAAGATGAGCAAGCAGAAGGGGGTGAACCGAAGCTCGATCTGGGACCTTAGGAGGATGAATATGTCCCACCACCCCCTCAACCACAGCAAGCCGAAGTACAGCCCCCTGACACATCTGCCGAGTGAAGAGCGGCCCAAACCAACTGTAGGAAGGGGATGGTGGAGAAGGCAAGAAGAAAGTTGAATGCTAGACCTGTCCAAAGACAGCCTGCCCCTCTCCTACTGCGCACCCAAGACTCCCCTACTGATTCCGCGCCAAAATGATTATCTGGGAACAGCAGGAGTATAACCGCGACCCCTTCGACATGCGCTTTGAGTTTCCCACGGCCTTGAATAGGGTGCTTCCCATTCAACTGGTGAAGGATGTCATTGCCATGGGGGCCAGGCTCAAAGCCAAATGGTTAGCAGAGCGTGAGGCTCACCCAACTGCTTGGGGAGCCGAGGACCGCGAGTTTTGGCAAGATAAAGTCCTCCAGGTGCCTCGAACAGTGGAAGACTATAATTGCCAACCCACCTGGAGGAGGCCCATTTTTTACGTCAACCTAGAAGCATGGAGGGCATTTTGCAACACCCTCCCTTTAGAGAGAAACGACCCCACTTTTATGCCGTATCCTCGAAGGGTAGGAGTGGACTTCAACCCATCCATCCACGGCAGGTTCGATTTTCCCATCATCTATAACGCCAATACCACCTCCCATAGAAACGCCCTCCTTTTCACCCTCCCCGACTTGTATAGCTCTATAGACAAATTTCTTAGCGAATTCACCTCTTGCCCCGACCCCGCATTCATCACCACCTGTAATTATCTTAGGTTAATTAGGATCCTAGTCCACCAAGAACCCGCACCCCAAGAACGCTACCTCCCACCCCTCTATTTTGACCCCAACACCATAGACAGCAACACCATGACTCGCTTCATGATGCGTACTTCTCTTTTGCCATCCTTCTGTGGTGCACTACTCGAAGACATGAACGACAGTAAATTTACCTAGTGCAACCACCCCTTTCTTTCTACCACCACCCTCAAAACCCACCTCCACATCAAAGGCTACTTGTTAAGTTGAAAATTCCTTAACAAGGCCCCCCGCCAACCCTTACCCACTATTCGGATAACGAGGAGTAAAACTCCTGTCATGCTCTTGAACCGTTGCCTCCATGTATACGCCTCCTCATACTATTGTTACCAAAAAAAAAAAAAAAATCCTCTTCAAAAGTGTATTCCACCTCTTCATTAACACATTTTTCCATCAACTTAGCCCCCTGCTCTCCAAGGAACCACGCCGACAGTCTTCTAACTAAGTAATATCTAAGTATGCACAAGCACTCACATAATGCCGACATTGAAATATATTCATAGTTTGGGTCCTCAAGTGCAGGACAATACTCTCAGCTTTCTTAGAGTTCGACCTGTCTCCCAAACTAATCAAATATGTCTTGTGCACAATAGGGAAGACTAGCACTACCCTTAGGGAGAGACCACCTGAGAGGTTTTCAATTGCAGGTGTTGAAGACCACAACGAAAGTATCATTCATTCTTCATCAATGCCCAACTCTGACTGCTCACCCCTCATCATCTGACAAGCCCAAAAAGAATCATCCTATGCAGAATCCCCAACAAACCAACACATGTGCCGGCCACCAATGCACACCCCCGGCGTCCTTGTCACCCACACCTTCAGTGCATGCCACCACCTACTACCTACGACACTGAGTGCCATGGGACTGGCACTCATCTAGGAGGGGGGTAATGTTAACCCCAACACGAGGAAAGTAAAGAAAGTCGAAAAGACGCAGGGCAAAGGCGGAAAAAAGGTAGCCCGGACTGAAGAAAGAAAAGGAGAAAAGGCCAAAAGCGCAAGGGCAACCTTAAAAGTCCAAGGCAAATACAAAAGGGGAAATGCGCATTTTTAAATAAAAAGGCGCACCCTAAAATCTTGTAAAAGAGTGACGGCTCTCACCCGTGCAATTTGTAAATGTAGAGGGGCGGTGAAAAGGAAGCTAGGAAGATAAAAGGACAATGGAAAATAGGGCCTAGGCTATGACCGGCCATGTAAAAAGGGGAAAAGGGGATGACCGCCCAAAAGGGATTTAGGGTTTTGTATATAAAGTTGAAAAGTGAATGAGGAGCTCATTCTTTGGTGTGTGGCAAAACTAGTCTTCTTCTACCTCTCTTCTTCTCCCCTTCTTGCTTGTGTGTGCTCTTGAGAGAGGGAGTGTGAGAGTGTGAGGGAGTGAGTGTGTGTGAGAGTGAGGGATCAAGAGGGTGAAGCTCTTCACCATCTCCTCTCCTCTTCTTCTCTTCTCTTCCCTTCTCTTCTCTTGCGCGTGCGGCTATGGAGGATGGAGCTTGGAGATGGAGGAGGCTTGAGGATGCTTGAGCTAGCATCTAGGATCGTGGAGCTACCGGAGTGCAAGAGAGAGGAGGGTACTCGATCAAGCATCAAGGTAAGCTCACTGCATTTGTAGGATCGACGGCGCGTCAGCTAGGTGAGAGATAGCCATTAGAGCTCCCTTGGAACACTTGAATCAATAAGCGGTCCATGGGTCTTGGCGGTTGAGCGAAAGCTCCCACAAATACAAAAAGTATCCCATGATTTAGGCAATGTGGCAAACAAAAACAAAGAATTATTTTATCCTCAAACTTGATGTCCTGTGAAACAAGATGCTTGAAAATAGAGTGGAACTTATTCAAGTGAGTAGACATCGGTGTTTCCTCCTTCATACTAAGGTCCGCAAACTTCTTCAACCAATACAATTGATATGTATGACTCTGCTTGTCATAAAGATCACAAATATTTTTCCATAATGCATAAGCACCACCCTTGATGTCAATGACATTGAAGTACATGTATTTTGATAATGACAAAATAATAGTGGGCTTACATAGCTCATCAAGCTCTTCCCAATCCTTTGCATCATAAAGCTTTGGATTTATGCTCTCTAACTTCAATGGTTTAACCTACTTCTTCTGCACTAGGACAAAAAGGTGGCACTCGGATAACATACCTATAAGTTTCTCAAAACCATATGATGTGACCTATCATTGGAAAGCACTTGAAAAATGGAATCTACTAAGCTATAGAGTGCTCAATTTTGAGTTATAGTATTCAAGTTATCACAAATCCAAATATTTGACCACATGTCCCAAACTTATGGGAAATTCCCATATTCCCCAATATGGTGTTTTTTTATGTTAAAAGTAGCATTGTCAATTAATGCATGAGAAGTACTTTCTATAATGACTACAAAGGACTGCAAATAATAAGTGTATGTGATTCTATAATTATAGCAAAATAGTCCCAAAATTGATCCGAAAGCCAGGAACAAATGATAGTATAGATGTACACAAAGTGCAATCAAAAGAGTGCCAAAGCAAAGTATATGATCTCCCAAAGAATGCTTAAAATAGTAATTACAACACTTTGTAATAAATCCAATAGTGTATGTCAATCCAACTATGGGAAAATGGACAAGATAGCAAGCTCCCATTGCTAGTGATATCTAGATAGCAGCCAGGATATAAAGAATGCAACTAGTAGTGAATTGATAAAGATTACTGGTACCAAAGATTATCACAAACTCAAACTATCAATAAACAATATATCCTATAAGCAAATACATCACTGAAAAACTAATGAAATAAAGGTAATTGTCAATGTCCAAAGCATATGGAATCAAATAAGCCCATAAGCAAAAGTATTTGCATTAAGTAGCATACATGAGAGCATAGACATAAATTAAGATAGTCCCATTATATCAAAGAGCTAAGCTCTACCAAGTAGATAATGTCTCCCACTAGAAGTGAGTTCGGAATGATAAATGAGCAAATCAAGCTCAACACATCAAGTATATAATATCCAAGCACCTAATGACATGAATCAATACATCTAGGAGCATATATCCACAGTACTCCTTCAAATCTGTAAATGAAAAATCACGAAAGAAAATAGCCATTGCAAGTATATATCCAAGGGATCTCAAAACCAAGGCTTAGATCTCAACATAAGCATATTCGGGCATAATATTGAATGCCAAGCATCAATACATCTATGTAGCATCCCAAAAGTGCATGTATGCATGCAATACATAAGCTTTCAACCTATAAACTTGCTATCCACATGGTACAATAGAAACAAAGAACCATCCAAATACTAAGCTAAACAAGCTTTAATTGATCCAAAAAATCTTTCTTGAGCATCAATATATGATATGGGCATAACAAACTTACCCCATAAGCATCAATAGAGCGTAAAACTGGTCAAATACTTATCTTTATAGTATATAGCAGGTTTGTCCGTAACAATAATAAAAAACATGCCTATCCTAAACACAATGAACAATAGATCTATCCTCAATGCAACGAATAATAGGTATGTCTACAACACAATGCATTGCAAGTCTATTTACAACACAGTGAAGAGCAAGTTTGTCTTGCACAGGGTAAACAATAGGTTTGCTATCCTTTACAAAGTGAGCTACATGTTTGAACAAAAAAGTATGTCCTAACAAAGCGAACAATAGGTCTAAATAGCCGATTTATTGTCCTACATATAGTGAACAATGAGAGTTGGAAGGGGTAAAAAATATTGGGAACAAGAGCAACAAATTAGGTTCAGAGCATACTGTTGAGTTTTTTGTTTGTTTGTTGCTACTACTGTGCTCAATGCTCACTCGACAAAGCTCAAAAGTCTTGGAGAAAGGCCTTAATCAATGCTAGAAAGGGTGGGAATGATCGGAGAAGCAACATGACTAATGCATACCTCAATGAATGGCTACCATGGAAGCTATGAATGAAGCTTTCTTATTGGGATGAAGCAAATGCCACTGAAGCTCCTTGAATGCCTACTCTAATACCAGTTGAAAGGTGAGCTAAAGATGGAAGCACAAGTAGAAGCAACAAGAAGAGTACAAGAGCTATGTAGGTTCAAGCAAGAAGAGAGAGAATATTGTGTCAAAACTCCAATAGTCACAATATGTGACCCACCTTCTCTTATTCTATTTTTCATTGAAAGAATAAAGAATAAAGTGACATTGATGGGTGCCCACCACCTACAATGTATAGGTGTGTAGGTCTATATACAAGTAAATGTAGGTGACTAGGCACAAACTGCCTTTAATCCCCAACAATCTCAGTAGTCTAGAAATTTGAGGGCAGAAGTATTACTAGGTTCCTTTGTGTTTATGTAGAAAAGCTTGAGAGGCTAGAGTTCTAACAAATGATATATTGAGATATTTTTGCAGGGTTGTGGACCAAGAGTTGAGGACCTGAGTGTATGCAATTTATCCAAATAATGGCCAGACATGGGCTACGTTCAAAAGCACTTTGAAAGAAGAATAATATTTTGAATATTTTGATTGGGTGACTGAAAGGACTTTTGTGGAGTGGATTTCCAAGCCTACAAAGGGGCGTATAGCTATAGAATTACAAAGAGAGTTTGCAAGATGGTATGACCAGTTAAGCAATATAGAGAAGTTGACTTTGGAGAGACAAAGAAGATTCTTCTTTTCTTACAAGCAACATATCCACCACTTCAAATAGAATTGGAGAAACTTCTTGAAGATGATGCTATAGAGCAAGGATTAAAGATTGATTGGGCTAAGGTATAGAAAATTGTGTCCAAGATAGTTAAAAGACAAATAAGGATAGAAGTTTTGATTGCACCATGAGCTTTGGTTTCCCCTACACAACCTAAGCCTTTACCTAAACCACGGCCTCTTTCACCTGCTTTAGCACTAGCAAAGGATGAAGTCATGGATGAGCTTACAAAGAATATGAGAGATTTACATATAAAATTGGCTAAATTGGAAGATCTTGAGAGAGCTGATCATTTGCAAACTCTACCTAGGAGTGATTTGTTCACATATATATGTGGTGTGATGGCATTGAGCATGACATAGGGATTATGCAACCTATAGAGATATTATGAGGGAAATTTTTATTTTTTGGAAGGATGGGAGAATCTGTGCTAGTAAGACAAGTCTACCTATTCCCACAAACTTTGGTGAGGGTGGCACAAAGAAGATTTTACAGGATATGTTTGCACAATCAACTTATGCCATAATAGAAGCTTCAGCTTATGGATTGCAAATTGAGAAAAAGCCCAAAGCCAAGAAGGTAGAGCTTTGAACCTATGCCTCAAAAATTGTAGGTAAGGGCAAGGTGCCTTTGATGTAGTTGTCCTATTGCGAGCCACTATTAGATTGCAAAGGGGGTGGGATTCTCCAATAGATATCTACTCTATTTATGCTTATCTAGCCAATACTCAAAACACAAAGGTGATTGTTGGAAGAGAAGAGAAAGAGACCTTGGCACTTCAAAGAGAGTAACTAGAGGGGATGAGTAGTTTGCATCTCTTGCTAGGGTTGAGCTAGAGCAAACTATGGAATATGCTCAAAAGAAAGGTAAAAAGTGGGATCTAAAGTCAAAAAAATAGCCATGATATAAACTACTCTCAAATATAGAGTTAACAACATATTTGAAGATAGTGTTGGAAGAAAGGATTCAAAACATGTAATGCCTACAAAACAAGAAATGTAATGCCTACAAAATAAGAAATGTAATAGGAAATGCTAAACTACATTAATCTCAACAACATGGAATCCATGGCTACTACAAGGATAAGGAAAACAATAGAAATATGACAACTAATGCCAATGCTAAATTAAGTGTTCTTTTCTTGGATTCTTAAAAAATGTGTTAAAAGATATTTACAATGAACACAATATTAGTGAGTTTGGGAATCTCCCAATTCCCATTTTTTGAATACTAAAAAGGTGGCACTTGGATAACATGCCCATAAGTTTCTCAAAACCATATGGTGTGACCTATCATTGGAAAGCGCTTGAAAAATGGGATCTATTGAGCTATAGAGCGCTCGATTTGGAGCTATAGTGTTGAAGTTATGACAAATCCAAAGATTTGACCACGTGTCCCAAACTTGTGGAAAATTCCCATATTCCCCAATATGTTGTTAATGGCTCCTTGTGCCCCTTTTATACTAACCCCTAAAGTCCCCAAATTGAGGGTTCTCTTCCAACTTTCATACAAATACTTATGGGTCAATTTCCTCCATTACGAATCCTCTCCTCCTCAAAAGCTTTGTCCTCAAAGCTAGAGAAACAAAACTAAGAAAAGTTTGCATGATGTCCTAAATAGGGTTGTAAAAGGAAAATCACCCCATAACTCGAGAGATGCTTCTCCAAAAATGAGAAAAATGAGGTGTCTAAATGTAGAATATGCTTCATATTACCCAACCAGAACAAAAAACCCCAAAGTTGATGGATTTAGACCAATTATTTTTCATGTAGGAAATTATTACAATAAGTTGTGACATCATGAAGTGGCCAAAAGACCCACCCAAATCAAAAGGTATACCAACATAATAGTCATCACACCCCCATCAATAATCATCCTCACTTGGATCAAAAGGTATTCCAAGATAGTCACTATCCAAGAGAGGAAAATTGTCATCAATCATATCATCCATGTCATATGCATATGTAGTCCAAGCATAATATCCATGGGCATCCCCATCAAGAAACTCATATGTATCCAAAAGAACTCCTTCTCTTAATTGTTGCATACCATGGTCATGCATTGCATAGGCTAATGTAGACTATCATATGCACATTGTATAATGACCTGTTGTCTTCAAGTCATTCAATTTTAGCACAATCCTCTTGAGCTTACTCTTCCTCTTCATCATCCTCTTGTCCATCTGCATCTTCTTGGTCTTCATCATTGTCATCTTCTTGTTCTTCTTTAGCTTCAGCTTATTGTTCTTCATCTTCACCTTCATTTTCCATCACTCTTGCAATCAAAGCATTCACCTTTGTAGTAGGTAAATTGATGATAGCATGCTGCCCATTATCCGTATCATAGCAACATCTCAAAGGATAAGCATAAGTATCCCTTGCATAGGGCTATCCATAAGAGACAAGAATCACCATGCAGTGTATGGGAACATGCATAAGTTTGTTGCCCCTCACCATCATAAGCATGGTCATAAGAATGTCCATAGTGTTGGCCCATAGCATCATAAGAATGACCAAGACTAGATCCGTAATACTGACCCATATTATGCCCAATAAAATCATGAGAATGACTATGAATATGATGCTAAAGAGTTCCATAATGTCATTGACCAACATGTGATTGCCTTTTCCCAATCAAATATGAAGCTTGTGTTTGGCTCATTATGTCCTCAATAAGCCTCCTTTTGCTTTTCTCATACCTAGCATGAAATTTATCCCAAGATGTTGAATGTTCGCACTACATAGATGGTACTTCATGATCCCTGCATGCATTTGCTATCTAGAAAATAGACATCATATACATTTGCATTTTTTCCATATGCATAAATTTAATGCTATCCAAAACTGCATAATGGTCATACCAATGCTTTTCTACCCATAATCATAGTGTTTTTGTCCATGTAGAGGTGGGATGCTCCAATCCATAATGCAATTGTTCATGTGGATGAAGATATTAAGCTTGGGCATCTATTTTTACTAATAGTGATGATTCCATTGATAAGATGGTCACATCTCTAAGTATAAATGAGCTCTAGATAGCATGTGAAAATGATGTAGTAATGATATAACATTGATTATGAGCTATGAGAGATCTTAATCATTTCAAACTATCCAACTGCTCAATAATCCTTTATATGGTGCTCTATTACTTGCCAATGATTGAAGCAAGAGATATTGACTAACCACATTAGATTGGCTTTTAAAAATGTAGAAAACTATCTTAAAGTAATATGCCATTAAATAGCTTCAAGAATCCATGAAAGAGGCAAAATCTTGCATTGTCCTCTATAGTACACCAAGTAAACATATTTTAGAAGAATGTTTGAGAACTTACACGGCTCCTTAGCCTTCGTTTGAAGCACAAAAATTGACTTTAGACCCATCACTCTATCTTCTTGGCACAAGCCACATGCAACTCAAATGCAAGGAAAGGGCCTACATGACCAAGCAAAGAGAAGACCACTTAAATGGTTATGAGCACAACCATTTGGTCCATGCTCGACATAGATTGCAATGTCATCCAAGCTCAAGTTATGGAAGCTCTGGGTTTTAAGGCAATGCTACATTTCATCAATAGGGATATCCCTCCAAATGACACAAAATTGGTGGATACTCCAAAGCATTGCCCACCATTAGAACACCCTCTATGTACAATTGGAAATCATAAGCTCTTGCATTAATTTGGCTACAATGATACACTACTGAGCAATTGTGTTGTACTAAACTCTAAATACTAACAATATAATGACAGACTACTGAGAAATTGAGCTACACTGAATTGCACTCTATCATAGTAGTCCCCCCTTGATTAGCTTAACTATGCTTTACTGAGATCCTTATCTTCTCCATATTTAGAATCAAAAGAAGAGCGTTCCTCCTTAATATGTTGAGCAACTAGAACATCATTATCAATTATAAGTAATGATGTTTGGACATCCTGTGTAAGGGATCTCACTAACTTCTCTTGATAAATATCTATCCCTAGGGGTCCATTAAGTAAAATAAGATGGTTGGAAGTTCTTAATGATTTCCCAAACTTGGTGTGGTTATGATGTCAAAGTTGAGTTGCTACTGACTCAATCAACATAACGTTAGAATATCAAGCTCATACTATTCTCCTGCCAGTGTGTATGACCGACATTAGTCTTGTCTAGCTATATCACCAAGTGTGGGACATTAAATAAGTCGGTGGTCTTAGACCTAGTGTGAATGGTCCTATGGACCTTAGTACTATTGTATACACTTACTCTTTGTGTGTGGTTATGATAGAATGAATGAATGAAGAAGATGAGAGCATGCTTGCTCCTCACTCCGTCTCTGCCTCTCTGAATCTCTACATGGTATCAGAGCACCCATGATTGGGCTCTGTGGAGTGCATATGGGAAGAAGACCTGAAGATTGAACTATCAGGGTTGAAGAGATCAAAGGACTGACTGTCATTTTCCTCCATTGCTCTAATACAAGGTATGCATCTGTTCATGTGAGACTCTATGCTTCATGGTAGCAGTGAAGACTTGTTTGGGAGTCTTTGGGAGCATCCTTGAGCACATTTGAGTGCTCATCATCATCATTACCATCAACAGTAGCTACTAGTCTAGGATTAGAAAACAGTGTAACTGTGCCTGTTTATGTTGCTGCCCTCATGGTCTGCAAATCATCAACTCCATCATCCATGGACTGACACACAGCTTGTCTATGCTCTCTAGAAGGTCATTGAAGTCCTGGATATGTCAGTACTTGATCATGATCTCATCTATGAGCTGTGATAGTTGACCATAGATCTGAAAATAGTGAAGACCTGCTGTAATCAGTGAGTATACAACATACACTTGATTCTACTCAAGAGCCTTGAGCTTCTTGGCATGCTCAGGAGAACTTGTTGAAGCATATACATGCTCTAGGAACCATATGCATTGTCTAACATGATTGTGGACTGAAGTTATTGACTGAAATGCTCAGTTTTGGGAAGTCAATGATAGGCTGAAAACTATCATCATCATATAGTCAGTGCCTTGAAGAAGTGCATGCCTTCTGTTACCTATAAGGAGCAGTATGGTACGGGATATGACTATTGAATGCTATAAGCATTGATATGAGCATTGAAAGCTCTTAAAAACTGAAGTCTAAATCTGGAAACAAATGTATTCATAGGGTATTAGCTGGTCATAAATAGTGAATGCATTATATGACATTGCCTCTTACAGACAGAGTGTCTACGGATGCTTGTTTGGTCATGTATTGACCTGTACACACAGTGGCATGTGTATGAAGTGGTTTGAGGTTCTCTTGGGCTGAAATACATCTTGGTTTGACAATTTATTGGCTGTATACAATCTGTGAGCAAATTTATGCCACTTGTACTTGATGGATATGCACTGTTTTGTGCCCGTATGGTTATGCTTAGACTGCTACATGTACTAGCAGCTGCCTATGAAGGTTTGGGACATGTATGGCATGTATATGACTCAGTTTTGGCTTTGAATAAGCTGCTGGTCACTAAATGTTTACAATTTTTAGATTGTATGTATTTATCGTGGCAGTGAGGTTGCAGGAGCTTAAGTTGAAGCAACTCCAAAGCATAAGTCTTGACCGTTATACTTATGAGTTAGACCACTGGTTGTGGACTATTTTGAGCTGTCATTGGGCTGAAATACCCTGGTTTTTTACTGCAATTAATTGTAGAAAACTGTCATAAATAGTTGAGGATTGAACTTGGTCAATCATACTTATTGGCTTGCAGGAAGTCAGGTAGTGACTAAACAGTGTCTGGTACAACATGGCTAATGCAAAGAGGACTGACAATATAACCCACATAGTGGGGGAAAAGCTTGACAGTAACAATTATGCCATATGGAAGTTCCCCATGGAGAACTTCTTAATAGGGAAAGTCTATTGGGAGTTGGTGATTGGAGTGGAAGCTGAACCCGAGTTCCCAGATACGGTCGGCTGATCAGAGACAATTACACCGAGCTTGGATAGAAAGAGCTCATAGAGTCTTGCACTGGCTCTCTTTATGTATCTCAAATGCCATGGTAATGTAGATAATGAACTGCAGCTCTCCTAAGAATGCATGGGACATTTTGGTCAAGTATTACGGCACAACCACAAGTGCCAGGAAGATATAGTTGAAACAGAAGTTCAACAACATGGAGAGGAAGAGCAAATCTATACATGATTATGTCACGGAGGTTAAGAACATTGCGGATCAGTTGGCATCTATTGGTTCACAAGTTGAAGATGAAGACATGGTTGCTGTGACCTTGAATGGCTTGGGGCCTGAGTATAAGTCTTTTGACACTTTTGTGTCTGTGCGGGCTGAAATGCCTGATTTCAATGAGTTGGTTGCATTGCTTATCCATAAAGAGGTTAAGCTTGGTTTGGCTGCAGGACCTAGCAGTTCTAAAAACAAGGATGCAGTTTTCTATTCCAATCAACGAGGCCATGGAATCTATGGTAGAGGCTATGGATTTGGCAGAGGAAGCCAGCAAAATGCATCCTATGGCAATAACAACCAACAAGAATTGAATGCAAGAGGTGGTGGAAACTTTAGAGGCAGGGGGAGATCTAGCCCTAGAGGTAGAGGCTCCTAGAAACAGCAGCGTCCATATAACAATCCAAACAAGGATAAGGATTGTCATTACTGCGGAAAGTATGGGCATATTGCCAAGGACTGCTGGTAATCAGAAAGGCAAACAACATGGACATTTTGCTACATCTAGTCAGACAGATGATACTTCAGGAGATAGATTGTTTGCCATGCAGTATGTAAAAGACAGAGTTGCTAAAAAATCCACTGATGATGCAGTTTGGTATATTGATTCAGGGGCATCGAACCATATGACTAATGTGAGGGGGAGATATGATGTGGACATAAGAGTGAGGCATGTAAGGCAAAGTACACGTCAGTCATATGTGATCGAAACATAAGAGTGAGGGGGAGATATGATGTAGCGGACAAAGGAAAAGAGAAAGTTATTGAGGATGTATCTGGGATGATGGCACCTGGTAGAATGACTTCTAGATATGACTCTACTAACACTTTAGATAGTGAACTTGGTATTCTAACTGTCCATACGCCTGGCGCAAGGCAGAGCAGGTACATTCTGCCTCATGAGAGAGGGGAATCGAGCAGTGCACCACAGCTTAGACGCTCACAGAGGGTCAGATACCCTATTGACAGGTTGACATATAGTGGCTACACTGCAAAGCATTATGCTTACATGACAAAAGTGATGGAGATCAAAGAACCAGGTACATATGCTAAACTAGTGGAAAATGAGAACTGGTGTGTAGCCATGGATGAAGAAATGAATGCCTTGGCTAAAAATAAAACATGGGATCTTGTGCCACTGCCTGAAGGAAAAAAGACCATTGGCTGCAAATGGGTCTAAAAAATCAAATGCAAGTCGGATGGCAGTGTGGAAAGGTACAAAGCCAGATTGGTTGCTAAGGGGTATGCCCAATAGTATGGACTTGATTATGAGGAAACATTCAACCCTGTTGCCAAGATGGTAACCATACGCACTATGATTGCCTTGGCTACTGCTAGAGGATGGAAATTATAGCAAATGGACGTTAAGAATGCATTTCTTAACGGTGACTTAGTAGAGGATGTCTATATGGGTCAGCCAAAAGGGTATGTTCACCCTTATTTTCAGCATTATGTATGCAAGCTGAAAAAGGCACTGTATGGGCTGAAGCAGGCTCCGAGATCTTGGCATGCTAGGATTAGTAACTACTTGCAGAGGTTGGGATTTACTGTTGGTAGGGCTGATCATAGTCTATTTACAAAGAAGACTAACAGTGGCTTGGTAGTGTTGATCATGTATGTTGATGATTTGATAATCACTGGTGATGATGACTTGGGCATACAGCATGTAATGAAGATGCTAAAATCTGAATTTGACATGAAAGATCTCAGTGACTTGAAGTACTTTTTGGGTATTGAGGTAATCAAGGCTAAAAATGGTTTATGGTTGATGCAGAAACATTATGCCATGGAAATGCTGAAGAAGTATGGCATGGCTGAATGCAAATCATTGGATACACCCCTTGATCAGAATGTCAAGCTGGACATTAGCACTACAGCTGAAATTCAGGATGTGACTATGTACAGGCAGATGGTTGGAAGTCTGATCTACTTGACCACCATCACTAGGCTGGATTTGAGTTATGCAGTTGGGCTCATAAGTCAGTTTATGCAGAAGCCCAGGAATCCACATATGGATGCTATTAGGCGGATTATGAGGTATGTTAAGTCCACTGTAGACTATGGGTTGTTCTATATGAGAGATAAGCCCTTGAAACTAGTTGGATACATAGATGTGAATTGGGCAGGATGCTCATATGATCGCAGATCTACGAGTGGTTATGCTTTTGGCTTTGGAAGTGGCATGATCAGCTGGAGCAGCAAGAAGCAACCAACGGTTGCATTGTCTAGCACTGAGGCAGAGTATAGGGGTGCTGCATTGGCAGCATGTGAGATTTCATGGCTGCTCAAGCTTATGGCTGATTCGGATATTCAGGTGGATGCTCCAGTGACCTTATTATGTGACAATCTTTGTAGTGTACTCTTGGCAACGAATCCAGTATATCATGTCAAGACAAAACACATAGAGGTACACTACCATTTTATCAGAGAAATGGTTCTTGGAGGGAGAGTAGATCTTATGCATGTGAAGACTGATGAACAGGTTGCAGATATCTTTACCAAGTCTTTGGGTAAAGATAATTTTAGTAGTTTTAGAAAGCTACTTGAAGTTCATCAGATGATTTGAGCTTGAGGGGGAGTGTTAGAATATCAAGCTCATACTATTCTCCTGCTAGTATGTATGACCGACATTAGTCTTGTCCAGTTGTATCCGCAAGCGTGGGGCATTAAATAAGTCGGTGGTCTTAGACCCAGTGTGAATGGTCCTACGGACCTTAGTACTATTGTATACACTTACTCTTTGTGTGTGGTTATGATAGAATGAATGAATGAAGAAGATGAGAGCATGCTTAGTACTATTGTATACACTTACTCTTTGTGTGTGGTCATGATAGAATGAATGAATGAAGAAGATGAGAGCATGCTTGCTCCTCACTCCGTCTCTGTCTCTCTGAATCTCTACACATAATGGCAAATTGTTCATTGATCTTCTCCTAGCTTATTAACCTCTTGGCTAGCTTCCTCTTGGACTTCATCTCTTTTTACTCATAATCAAATGATTTCATCTCAGCAGTATCCAATTGTGATTGCTTAAATGTGAACACCTGTTTTTCTAAGTCTAACTCTTGGATCTATGCCTAGTAACAAGAAATTATTTCCCTTTTCTGAAGTTTCTAGTATGGTGCATTTATTTGGATCATCTACAACCTCTCCTTCACTTGCTATTGGCAATCTTCTTTGTTGTCCTATTGTCTTATCTTCCCTCCTATTTGAACCTCATACATGAGAGTGTCTAGTACAATGCCTTTTTCTTCTTATGGCAGCTGCCTTTACTACCATTTCATAATGCTAAGGCCAAAGCACCTTTTGTGTCCAAGCTCAGCTTAGGATATCTCCATGTCTCTCTTTTTGCTTCAAGGTTATTTTTCCACGGATTATAGCATAATCTTAATTGTTGGAGAAGGAGCTAAAGCAGTCATTTTGCATGTCATGCCTGAAGTGCTTGAATAGATAGGGCCATGCATTTTTGCACCCTAGAAAACCAAGAAATAGCACCTTCACAAAGGTAAAGTCATAGCTAGAGATGGACTTCCTACTGCCTATATGTCTTGCATAATCAAAGTCAATGTACTCCATGACTCTTGTATCTTGGACAAATAACATATGCACATATCCACAATGTCCCTAAGGTACCTCATAATACCCTTTACAACATCCCAATTATGCCTGCTAGATGTAGCCATATAGCGTGCCACAGCTCTCATTGCAAATGCTATGTCAAGACGAGTGCCTATCATGTCATACATCAAACTGCATAAGGGATCTTGGCCAACTTGGCCTTCTACTCATCAGGATTGTGGACAATCCACCTGACTAACCTTCACATAAGAAGGTAAAGGATAGCCAACATGCTTATATCTTGCATATAAAACTACTCATCAAGAACCTTCAACATGTACTCCTTCTGCAATAGGTAAAGGAAACCCTTAGAGTGATCGCATGTGATGCACATCCCAAGAATATGTGAGGCTTGTCCCATGTCCTTCACCTCAAAGATCTTCTTGAGCTAATTTTTCAACTTATCTAGCTCATCATGAGTATTCCCAACAATCAACATATCATCAACATAAAGTACTAAAATCATACGGCTTCCATCCTTCTTCATGTATAAACATGGATCCATATCACTATAATATAGCCCTGGGAATGCATGAAAGCATCAAACTTATGGTAACATCCCCTAGGTGCCTACTTAAGCCAAAAAGGCTCTTTCCCAACTTACACACCATGTGTTTTCTGCCTTATTTCTCAAAGCCCTTAGGTGGCTGCATATAATTATAATCATAGAAGTCCCCATGTAAGAAAGTTGTCTTGACATCCATCTGATAGAGGTTCTGATTGAGCTATGTAACCAAAGTCAAAACCAAGCGTAGGGTAGTCATCTTGACAACAAGAGAGAAGATTTGATTGAAGTCAACACCACGCTCCTATTTAAAACCCTTAACAACCAATCTAGCCTATTAGACTGGCTTGGGGAATCTAGGGATACTTTTCAACTTGTACACCCATTTGCATGGAAAAACGTGTTTTGTAACTAGGCAAAGGAACAAATTCCATGTATAATTTTTCAATTGTAAGTTATACTTTGACTGCATGGCCCTCTCCCAAGAGTGACTATCACCTTTGTGTATGTCCTCATCATAGGTAAGAGTCTGACCATCTTCTATCACCATAACATAATCCATAAAGGGTACAAATCAATCAGGTTGACATCTATCTCTAGTAGATCACTGCAAAATAGTCTATGGGACCTATATATGCTATCTAACATCAAGGTCCTAGGCCACTAGAGCATCGACTACTATACTTCTCTAACTAGCTATACAATAGCAAGAGGCTCCTCTTGAAAGTTTACCCTATGTACCTCAACAACCTTCTCAGGCTATGTATTTTCTCTTCATGGAAAACAAGATCATGGTTGTGGATATCTTTCAATCCTATGGATCCCATAGACAATATCCCATCTCACCTACATCCCCATAACAAAGAAAAATGTATTTCATGGACTTAGGATCTAGCTTATTGTGTTTGTCCTTCGGAACATGGTAGAAAGCCTTACAATCAAAGACACACAAATGAGTATAAGATGGAGGTTTTCTAAACCATATCTCCTCTGCAACTTGAAAGTCAAGAGCAATACATAGGGATCGATTAATCAAAAGTACGAAAGTGGTAATTGCCTTAGCCCAAAAGCACTATAGTATGACTGCTTGGGTCTAACGAACTCACTCCTAAGTCATCCTATTCATGTGCTCAGCCATACCATTCTGAGGTAGCCAAGTGACGCTTAATACTCCTCTTGTCACAAAACTACTCAAAAGCTTTAGACACATGCTCTCTTCCATTATCAGATCATAGGCATTTCAGCCTACACTTAGACTGGTTCTCAACAAAAGCAAGCAATGTTGAAATGTAGCCAATACTTCCAATTTTTACTTTAAGGGGTATGCCCAAACCTTATGTGAGTAACCATCAATGAAAGTAATGAAATAACTTGCACCACCTAAAGACTTATAGGGCATAGATTCACAAACATCAAGATGAATAAGAGCCAAAGACTCACCCATGTGCGTAATGCCAGACTTTTTATATGAACTATAGGTTTACTTGCCATAAATACAATGATCACAAGAATCAAAACACTTGTAGTCAAGGGGGGTGGAAGATACTACAAATGGGTAAACATTTTCATCCCCTTTAATGGCATGTGCCCAAGGCAATGATACCATAATAAGACATGTGGTACTACAATTAGTGCCAAAACATGGTTGATAGACCCAGATACAAGTGGTAAAGAGTGCCAGACTTAGCACCTCCTGCTAGGATAATATTCCCATGGGTAAGCTTCCATTAGGAATCACAAAAAGATACAACCTAACCTGCATTATATAACTATCTAACCCTGAAAGCAAGCTTTTGGTCAAATCCAAAACCTGGTGTACATTATGCAAAGCAAACATAATGCATGAATAAAACTATAGCTTGTTGACATCTCCAATACCAACAATATCCAATGCTAGATCATTACCCAATCTAGATCTTGTCATGCTACAATAGAAGTGGAACCAATCTTGATGGGGGGTGACATGAAATGAAGCCTTTGAATCAAGAAACCAACACTGAGCATAGATAGATGAGGTATCAATCAACTGGAAAACATCAAGAGAAGCTATAAGTATATAGTCATCATCGAAATAAGTCTGCATGACATTAATCTCTTCAATCTTGACACTAGACTTGCTAGGGATAATGTTGAGACATCATTCTTTTTCTCTACTTTATCTTTTTCCTTTTATTTGTGCTTGTCATCATGCATTTTATGGCACTATGGTCGAATATGACTCTGCTTCCCATAATAGTGACAAGTCAATGTAGACTTATAGCCACAAGATTTATTGTGAGATTGTGCATGTGATTGAGAATGAGACTTCTGAGAATCTCTCCCATGATAGTCATTATTGCTCCTACTATTATTATCTCTGACTATCAAAGCATAAGAGGTACAGGAAGCATCTACATTCTTTCTATTAAGCTCTTCATTCAAGAGATCACACTTTACATCTTGCAATTTTGGCCCATCAGTAGGTATATTTATACACATAGTAGTATGGAATGTGTCCCATGACTCATGCAATTAACTAGCAAGAACAAGGGAGGAAGTTTGTCCTTAAATTCAATTCCCTGATAAGACAAGTGGCTAAAAATAGAATGAAACTCATTTAATTGGGTGGACATGGAATTTCCTCCTCATATGAAGGTCCATGAGCTGCTTTAGTCAATATATTTGAGAGGTAGGACTTTGCTTATCATAGAGATTACAAATCTTGTCCCATAACTCCCATGCAGTCTACGCATTACAACATTATAGTAGATCTACTTAAAGAGCAACAAAATGATTCTAGATTTACATTACTCATCCAATTCAGCCTGATCCTTTGCATCAAAGAATTCTGGAATTATACAATCATGTTTCAATGGCTTAATCTACTATTTTTGTACTAGAACCTACCAGATTTGTATCTTCTAATAGCTATAATTTGTGCCATCTAACATCTCAATGTTAAAGATAGCACTATCATTTGACCCACGAGCCATAATACAAGATATGAAAACATGACCCAAGATAAATAAGCTATTGTAAATGACAACAAAATAGTCCCAAAAGCATAGCCAAATCAAGGGCTGAGTAAGAGAAATTGACAGAAGGATGAGTTGTCCACTAACTATAATTAAGTAACTATCAAATCCAATTGATTGTCCTAAAGTAAAATACATAAATCTGAAATGACAAGTTGCTATAATAAACTGTAGCAATATGCCAACAACTAGGTGTGAGAAACTAAGAAAGAAAGACCAGGAACAATTGGTACCAAAGGCTATCACAACTACAATGTGTCAGTAGCCATACATACAATAGATATAGACATCATGCATGTTGAGACTTCAAGCTCAATTGCCAATATTTATGTGTCTATGACTGACATTACCTACAGCTGTGTCTAGTTGTACTCATGTGTGGGACATTAAATAAGTCGATGTTGACCTAACCAATTCATGGTTAGTGGTAACCTAGTTGTACTATCTCCTTCATGTTAGTAGAGATTGAATAATGAAGATGAATGAGATGATTTGACTACTCACTCTTTGGCTCCACTCTGTCTCTCTTACCTTTGAATATGGTATCAGAGCCAACATAAATGGGCTCTCTGGAGCATGGCATTGAAGGAGTCTAGATCTGAAGCTTGAAGATAAGAGTCCCTACTGAAGAAGAAAGGCTACCATTGTTATTGTCAATGTATGCATCAGGGTTTATGCTTTGTGTTTGTGCAAGAGCTTGTTGTGGCTTGTTTGAGAGCTTCATAAGGCTTCATTGAGCACCTCTGAGTGGCCATTTGACATCAAAGACATCAGATCTGAAAAAACGGCATCAAAGGAGATTGTGCCTATAGCCTGTCTTTTTGCAGAAGCCATATCTTGCTACAAAAATGGATTTTGGAAAAACGGCCTAAAATTCCTAATTGTTTCAACATGGTCTACAACTTTGCAATAGAAAGTTTTTTCAAATTCTACACAGGTTTTGACATATTTAGCACAGACGTGTGCAGAATATTTGTTTACTACAATAAACAGCAAGTGGTTTCAAGGCATTGGTGGCTTTAATCCTAACAATGTATATGCCCTTCACTCATGCATTTGAGCATGGTTCTAGAGTGTCAAATGCTTAGTTTTGGAATTTTTTAACAAGCTAGAAATCTGTCCCAAACTGTGGACAACAAGCATCTATTACTTCTTGAAGCAATCTATGACATTGGATAGTATCTGTGGACCCTGACTATGGGCATATGTATGTTGGATGTTGTATGAACTGAAAAGGGCATTGAATGCTGACCTTTGGAGCTGAAAATCAACTGCATTGACATGATTATTGGTTGTACATGAACAATACAACAGTTATATGACATTGGTTCTTGAAGATAGGGGGCGTATGATTGTCTGTATGATCATGTCTTGGTCTCTATATGTGTTGTCATATGTATGATATGATTTGAGAAGCTTTTGAGATTGGATTGCCCTTATTTTGACTACATATTGACTAATTGTTATCAACCATGAAGATATTTGGCATTTGTACTTGTTGTACATGTACTATAGTGTGCCCAAAAGGTCATGTATGGACTGTCGTATATAGTAGCAAATGTCTAGGATGTTTTGGGGTATGTTTGACACATAAATATCTTTGTTTTGACTTAGAAAAGGCTATTGGTCATTTATTGGTTGTTGATTGCAGACTGTATGTTTCTCTACTATCATAGTAAGATTGAATGTACATAGGGTATGTAGCAACTACATGTTTTATGAACTAGTTGATGTACCTACATGATGTACCACTTGATTGTGGATGTATCTAACATGTTTGTGGGCTGAAATACTATGATTTCAGCAAGGATTTTGCTGCAAAAAATCATAAAAGTTGAAGGCTGAAATTGGTCTGTAAGACATCTTGGTTTATGGGGCATCAAGCATTGATTAAAAATTGTCTACTGCAATATGGCAAATGCTCATGGAACTAATAACATCACCCAAATTGTCAATGATAAGCTTGATAACAAGAACTTTGCACTATGGAAGTTCAGGATGCATAATTTTTTGATTGGCAGAGGATATTGGGATTTATGCACAGGGATTGAAGTTGAACTTGAATTACCTGAACGGAATCCAACACAAGATCAACAAAGAGTTCATTGACAATGGTCGAAAAGAACTAGCAAAGTACTACATTGGTTCTCTTTGTGCATTTCTAATTCAATGGCTATGCACATTACTAGTTGTCATTCCCCAAAAGGTGCTTGGGATACACTCATGAAAAATTATAGTAATGTCACGCATGCAAGGAAGAGATAGCTTAAGCAGCAATTTAAACATATATCCAAAAATGGCAAGAGCATTCAAGCATACACAATAGAGATAAAGACCAGATAGCTACTATTGGGTCTAGTGTTTCAGAGAATGATATGATTGCAGTGACATTGAATGGGCTTGGCAAGGAGTACAAGGCATTTGATACTTCTATTTCTATAAGAGAAAACCCCCTGATTGGGATGAACTGCTTGCATTACTACTGCATGAAGAAGTAAAGCTTGGTCTTAACACAAGTTCCAGTTTGTCTCAAGGTAGAGACACTATTCTCTACTCTAGCTACCGTGGTAGAGGTGGCAGAGATCATGGTTCTTTTTTAGGTTGATCAAATACTCGAAATACCTATGGACAGTAGTAGCAGAATGCACAAAATAGCTCGAATATGCAAGGCCTGTGAGGATCTAGCGGCTTTAGAGGCGAGGGAGATCACCTAGAGGCAGATGTGGTGGATCTTGGGGTAGTCAAATGAGCAGTCTAACAGGGAAAAAGACTATCATTATTGTGGAAAATATTGGATGGAGAGAAGGATCGAAGCTTTCTTAGAAGACCTATGGCAAGAGAGCAAGAGCAAGAAAGAGAGAGAGACCAAATGGAAACTCCAATAGTCACAATGTGTGACCGGGCCCTCCTTTATTGAAACCGTCACTAAAAGAATAAAGAATAAAGTTCGATGATGGGCTCTTGCCACCTGCAATGTGCAATGGCGGGCACTGTCAATGAGGTAATACACAGGTGGCTAGGCAGAGGCATCTTTACCACCAACAACCTCCCACTTAAAGTAAAATCTACCCTAGTGAGGAGTGAAAAGAAAAAGAAAAGATAGTACAATGTACACATATACAACAAGATGAGGAAAAATGTCATCTCATCCAATGCCCCATCAATCTCCTAAGGAAGGAAAAGTGCTCAGTAGTGAGGCTTTTCGTGAGCACATCTGTGCAGGATTTTCATCAGTGGATATCTTGACAAGATCAATAGACTTGTCCTCCACGACCCCACGTATGAAGTGATATCTCACCTCAATGTGTTTCATCTTCACATGGAAGACTGGGTTCTTGGCTAGCTGAATAGCACTCATTGAATTCAAATGTAGTGTATGTATAGAATCAATCCCAAGGTCATGAACCAAACGGCCCAACCATATGGCCTCCTTGCAAGCCTCAGTGGCTACAACATACTTAGCCTCAGTGGTAGAGAGATTCGTACACTTCTGAACCCTAGACATCCAAGAGACAGCACCTCCAGCATAGGTGAATACATAGCCATAAGTGGACTTTCTACTATATGCATGTCTTGAATAATCGGAGTCTGTGTACCCCACAACTCTTGTATCCTAATTGCCCTAGCAAATACACATATCAGTTGTGCCCTTCAGGTATCTCGTGATACCCTTCACGATATCCCAATGTTTCTTGCCAGGTGTAGCCACATAGCATGCCACAATACCAACTCCAAAGGCAATATCTAGATGAGTGGCTATTATGACATACATCAAACTGCCCACAACTAATGTTGCATAAGGGATCATGGCCATCTTGGCCCTCTACTCATCTGTCTTCTACAGACAATTGGCCTATGAAACCTTCACATAAGAAGGTAATGGACAGCCAATAGGCTTGACATCCTGCATGCAAAAACTCTCAAGGACTTTATGAATATACTCCCTCTGTGATAGGTAGAGTAGTCCTTGATGCCTGTTGCGCTTAATGCGCATACCAAGAATGTGAGAGGCCTGTCCAAATCCTTTTTCTCAAAGCTCTTCTTCAGGTGAGATTCAAGAGCATCCAGCTCATCATGAGCTTTCCCTACTATCAGTATATCATCCACATAAAGTATCAAAATAAGAAATGAGCCATTAGGGCTTTTTTCGTGTAAAGACACGGATCCATAGCACTCCTGTTTTAGCCCTGTGACTACATAAAGACATCAAACTTATGATACCACTCCCTAGGTGCCTACTTCAAGCAATAAAAACTTTTCTTCAACTTGCACACTAGGTGCTCCTTACCAGGTTCTGCAAAGCCCTTAGGCTGCTCCATGTCATCATGCAAATCCCCATGCAAGAATGTAGTCTTGACATCCATTTGATACATGTCCAAGTCAAGCTACGCGACTAAGGCCAAAACCAAGCATAGGGTGGTCATCTTGACCATAGGAGAAAAGACTTCATCAAAGTCAACTCCATGCTCCTGCTTAAAACCCTTAGCAACAAGTCTTGCCTTATAGGCCGGCTTGGGGTGCCCAAGGTTACTTTTCAACTTGTACACCCATTTGCATGGCAAAGTCTTCTTGCTATTAGGCAATGCAACCAAATCCCAAATCATATTCTTATGTAGGGAGTCCATGTTGGACTGCATAGCCCTCTCCTAGGAGTGACTATCACCCCTGCGCATAGCCTCATCATAGGTGAGAGACTCTATTGCATCTGTAACCAAGACATAATGCATCGAGGGCTCAAATCGATCAGGTGGACATCTAGCTCTAGTAGACCATCTCACTGCAGGCTCTACTACATGTCTAGCATCTTGTCCAACACCCTGGCCATGTGTACCAACTACTACTGTAGGCTGTCCAATTGGCTATGCAGGAGCACATGGCTCCTCCTAGAATATAACCATGTGTATCTCTACCACCTTCTCAGGCTACCTATGCATCTTGTCTTCATGTAAGATGACATCATGGCTACAGATGACTTTTCACGCCACTTGCAGATCCCAGAGGCAGTAACCCATCTTGTCTGCATCTCATAGCCAAGGAAAATGCATTTGACACTCTTAGGATACAACTTAGTCTACTTGTTCTTGGGATTATCCTTGGGCATATGACAGAATGCCTCATATCCAAAGACATGTAGATACACATAAGACGGAGGTGTCCATACCTCCTCTACAACCTGGAAATACAAACTATTAGAAGGTGATCTATTGATAACGTGCGCAGTTGTATTGACTGCATCAGTCCAAAAGCTCTGTGGTAGGCCTGCATGGCTAAGCATACTACATGCTCATTCATCCACCCAACCAAACCATTCTGGGTGGGGTATAGGGGGCGGTCACCTAACGCTTAATGTGTTGAGATATCGAGCTCCACTCGTGATACGCCAGGGTGACCGTTGTGTATTTATGTCACCGACTTGTCAGTTGCAGACACGGTTGGTACACCGCCCATGAATAATAGCTAGATGACAGCTATCCTTATCTACTCTAGTTCGTGGCTTGGTTAGTATGCCACCTTAGTTAGTTGAGTTTGGTTTGAAACCCATATATAGGGTTCTTCTATTTCTTTGTAAGAGAGTTCTTTTGGCTTACACAACTAAGAAGAGGAAAACTGTTTTCAGCCTCCACCCTTGTGTGTCTTCCCCCATTGTGCAAGCAAGAAAGCTTCAAGCGAGACTCCTTCCTTCTCTCCCACAATCTTGACATGGTATCAGAGCCTTGTTCGTGGTAAGGAGCTCAAGAAAGCAAGCCAAGCTCGCGGTGTTCTGGTAAGAGGAGCAGTGTTGCTTTCATTTTCTGTTTTGGGAGCAGATCTCTGCAGGTAGCACAGCCGGAAATTGCAGGAGTGCACTCTCTCAGGTTGAGACACCCTTCGCGGTGAAGCAAGAGGGCAGTATATGCTGCGGGAAAAAGCTTTAGCTCTTGGCGACCCTGTTTTTTTGATTTGAGGCCATTTCGGGGCCTGTTTTGGAGGCGGAAGTTTTCTGCACGCACTCAGGAAAAGGCTCAGTTTTATGCTGTTCAGCCACTGTTCTACAGGTCGGTGAAAAGTTACTGTAGAAATTGCATCGTATGCTTGTGCGCAGAGACATTGGGAGTTTCAGAATCATCCTTGGTTCCTGTTTATGCAAAATCGTCACTAGGAAGTGACTGTGTGGTCAAATACCACTTTCGCCAGTTTTGCAGATTTGCCCTTGTGAGGGTGAAGCTGAGTTTTTGCAGTGACAGAATTTTTCGCAGGATTCTGTAATGGCGTCTGATTCTCTTTCACAGATTGTAACTGAAAAGCTTGACAAGAACAACTTCCAAGCATGGAAGTTTAGAATGACGAATTTCCTTATGGGAAAAGGATATTGGGAATTTGTTGCAGGAAATGAAGAAGAACCAGTTCTTCCTGATGTTCCCAATCAACAGCAAATGCAGGCATTCAAAGCATGGCATGAGAGAGCCAGGAAAGTTATGTATTGGCTGTCTATCAGTATTTCAGACTCTATGATTGTGCATATTCAGGATGCAAGTACGCCAAAGGAGGCATGGGATACTTTGTCAAAAATGTATAGCACAAATACGCAAGCCAGGAAAATGCAGCTCAAGCAAGAGTTGCATAATGTGCAAAGAGAAAATATGAGCATCAACGACTACCACATGAAGGTGAAGAAGATTGCAGATGCACTTGCTTCCATTGGGTCACCAGTGGAAGATGATGATTTAGTTTCTGTGACCTTGAATGGTCTAGGAAAGGATTATGCACAGTTTCGGACATCCATTTCAGTTCGTGAAAGATTTCCTGATTTTGAGGAGTTGATTGCTCTTCTAATTTCTGAGGAACAGAGAAATGGTGGTGCATCTTCTTCAGGAGGAACTTCAAAAGAAGCTGTCTTCTACTCAAATGCTGGAAGAGGTAGAGGCAGAGGTAGAGGAGGCCGATTTGGAGGCCGTGGTAGAAATCAGAATATGCAGCAAACTCAAGAAAACCAGTCCTATGGAGAAGGACGTGGTAACTCTAGAGGCAGGGGGAGCCAAAGAGGTCGTGGTGGATGGCAAAGAGGCCAAAATGCAAACAGTAATGTTGAATGCTACTACTGTGGTAAAATGGGTCATATGGCTAAAGACTGCTATAAAAAGCAGAATGACATCATGAATGGAAAACTGCAACAAGGGAATTATGCATCTTCTAGCAGACAGGGTGATGACAGAAATGAGCATTTGTTCATGGTACAGCACATGAACAATTCTATGACAAGTGCAGAAGAAAGCAATGATGTATGGTATGTTGACTCAGGTGCATCAAACCACATGACAGGTCATGCAGAATGGATGGAGGATGCAAGGAAAATGGAAAAACCAGGATTTGTGGAGACTGGTGATGATATTGCACATCCTATTGTGCAGATTGGAAAAATTCCCTTGTCTATGCAGGATGGGAAAAAGAAATACATGTCTGATGTATTTCATGTCCCGAATATCACCAAGAATCTGGTTTCTGTTGGTCAAATGGTTGAGCAGGGCTTGCAGGTCAGATTTAATCCTCATGGATGCTTTGTTGAGGATATGAAAAATAAAGGTCGCTTGATAGCAAAAGGAAAGAAGAAGGGCAGAATGTTTACATTGGATGCAGACATGTCTGAATTGAGTGCAGCAATGTTTGCACATGGGACCGGTGTAGTTGCAGATATTGATATCTGGCATAAACGCATTGGTCATGTTAATGTACAGCGACTTAAATCAATGCAGGCCCAAAACATTGTTGCAGGATTGCCTAAGTTCAAGGTTGCAGAAATGCATAAGGTATGTGAAGCCTGTCAATTTGGAAAACAGGCAAGGAAACCATTTCCTAGACATGTTCAAGAGAGTAAGAAGCCATTGGAATTAATCCACTCTGATGTGTGGACAACTAAAGCTGCATCTCTTGGAGACTGTCATTATTTTATCAGTTTTATTGATGACTATAGCAGAAAAGTTTGGGTGTATTTTATGAAAAAGAAAAGTGAAGTTTTTGGGCATTTCAAAACTCTTAAAGCTATGGTTGAAAAAGAAACATGCCTGCAAGTAAAATGCCTAAGGTCAAATGGAGGGGGAGAGTACCTCTCAAATGAGTTTGCAAGGTTCCTGCAGGAGCATGGCATAAAGCAGCAATATTCATGCAGTCATACCCCACAACAAAATGGAATTGCAGAAAGAAAAAACAGGCATATTGGAGAGGTATCTCATGCCATGCTCAATGAAAAAGACTTGCCATATTTTTATTGGGCTGAAGCAGTTGCTACAGCAGTCTACATAATGAACAGGACTCCCACTGCAACAGTACATGGAATGACTCCAGAGGAGAGGTATACTGGTAGGAAACCAAATATCTCTCATTTGAAAATTTTTGGTTGCATTGCCTATGTACATGTGCCAGATGAGTTGAGATCCAAGTTGGATCCAAAAGCTGAGAAGTGCATCTTTATTGGTTACTCTCTGCAGCAAAAAGGGTATAGATGCTATAACCCTTCTACTCGTAAGTTTACAGTGAGCAGAGATGTTGTTTTTGATGAGATGAGTAGCTGGTATAAACTAGTAAATGTGATTGATGATGTAGATGCACAAAATGGTAATGCTGCACAAAATTCACAGCAGCAGTCACAAAATATTAGTGGACCTGGAGCATCCTCTAGCAGTGGTTCACATTCTTCGCCATGGACAGGCAGATTGAGATCAGGAGAATCTTCTCAAAGCAATACAGATAGTGGTATGCAGGTATCACGAAAAGGAAAAGAGAAGGTTGATCAGCCATGTTTGATGTGAATGCAGGTCACTCTTATGTGGATGGTGAATCCAGTGGCTCAGAGCAGAGCATTGATGATGAGTTGGGTATTCCTTCTATTGTTACACCTGGAGTAAGGAAGACCAGGGATGTTTTGAGAGCACCTGGGAGTGAATCTACTTTGCGCAGGTCTACGAGAGCTAGGTATCCTGTGGATAGGCTGAAATATGATGGATTTACAGCCATTCACTATGCATATATGGTTAAAGTGATACAGGAACCAGAACCCACTTCTTTTGAGGAAGCCATGGGAAAAGAAAAATGGGAGAAAGCCATGGATGAAGAAATGGATGCCTTGGAAGCAAATGCTACATGGGAATTGGTACCTTTGCCTAAAGGTAAGAATTCAATTGGTTGTAAGTGGGTTTATAAGGTAAAGCACAATGCAGATGGTTCTGTGAACAGATACAAGGCAAGATTAGTAGTCAAGGGGTATGCACAAACATATGGCATTGACTATGAAGAAACATTCAGTCCGGTTGCAAGGATGGCAACCGTAAGAGCAGTCATTGCTATGGCTGCATCAAAGGGATGGTCTTTACATCAGATGGATGTAAAGAATGCTTTCTTGCATGGTGATTTGCAAGAAGAGGTCTATATGGAGCAGCCACCAGGTTATGTGCATGCTGTTCATCCTGAGTTTGTTTGCAGGTTGAAGAAAGCCTTGTATGGCTTGAAGCAAGCACCTAGAGCATGGTCTGACAAGATAGGACAGTATCTTGTCACTATTGGCTTTCAGATTTCCAAGGCAGATTTCTCACTTTATGTGAGAAAAACAGAGAAATGTATTATGCTACTTGTCATTTATGTTGATGATTTGATTATGACAGGTGACAGTGATGAAGATATCCTTCATGTGAAAATGCTATTGAAGCAGAAGTTTGAGATGAAGGATTTGGGAGAGCTGCGATATTTCTTGGGCATTGAGGTGATTAGATCACCAAGTGGGATACAGCTCTTGCAGAGGCAGTATGGATTGGACATGCTGTCCAAATATGGGATGACAGGCTGTAAGCCTATTTCAGTTCCTTTGGAGCAGAATGTGAAGCTGAGCATAGATACAGGTGAGCTTCTAGAAGACCCTACTATGTACAGACGCATAGTAGGAAGTTTGATTTATATGACTATTACCAGGCCAGATTTGAGCTATGCTGTTGGATTGGTAAGTCAGTTTATGCAGGCTCCAAGGAAACCACATTTGGATGCGGCTAGACGCATACTCAGGTATGTGAAGTCCACATTGCAGTATGGACTATTTTATGAGACTGGGGTTCAGATACAGTTGCATGGATACACTGATGCTGATTGGGCTGGTAGCATTTCTGATAGACGATCTACCAGTGGATATGTGTTCTCTTTTGGGAGTGCTGCAGTCACTTGGAGCAGCAAGAAACAGCCTACAGTTGCCTTGTCGAGCACAGAGGCTGAGTACAGGGGTGCAGCAATGGCTGCATGTGAGGTAGCTTGGTTGCATAAGCTACTTTATGATATGCATCAGTCTACAGATGGACCAGTTGTCATTTATTGTGACAACATGAGTAGTATACACTTGGCAAATAACCCAGTCTATCATGCTAGAACAAAGCACATTGAGGTGCATTATCACTATGTGCGAGAGAGGGCTTTACTAGGTCTTATTGATCTAGTTTATGTCAGCACAGAGGATCAGGTAGCTGACATATTCACGAAGGCATTGGGCGCAGAGAAGCTGCGCAATTTCAGAGACCTGCTTGGTGTGCAGGAATTGGGATTGAGCTCGAGGGGGAGTGTTGAGATATCGAGCTCCACTCGTGATACGCCAGGGTGACCGTTGTGTATTTATGTCACCGACTTGTCAGTTGCAGACACGGTTGGTACACCGCCCATGAATAATAGCTAGATGACAGCTATCATTATCTACTCTAGTTCGTGGCTTGGTTAGTATGCCACCTTAGTTAGTTGAGTTTGGTTTGAAACCCATATATAGGGTTCTTCTATTTCTTTGTAAGAGAGTTCTTTTGGCTTACACAACTAAGAAGAGGAAAACTGTTTTCAGCCTCCACCCTTGTGTGTCTTCCCCCATTGTGCAAGCAAGAAAGCTTCAAGCGAGACTCCTTCCTTCTCTCCCACAATCTTGACATAATGCCCCTCTCATCACATAGCTGCTCAAAGGCACATGACACATATTTGCCCCCATTGTCAGTCCTAAGGCATTTCAGCTTATGCCCAGTCTAGTTCTCAACTAATACAAGTCATCTCTGAAACACAACCAAGACGTCCTAACTTAAGCTTAATGGGATAAGCCCAGACTTAATGCAAAAAATCGTCAATGAACATCACAAAATACTTTGCACCACCCATAGACTGATAGGGTATGGGCCCACAAAAATCCAAATGTACCAATGCCAAGGGCTCACTCATGTGTGTTCTACCAAACTTCTTATGCGTATTTCCTATCTGCCATAAAGACAATGCTCACATGAATCAAAACATGCATAGTCAAGGGGAGGTAAGTACTGCAAACCAAAAAGAATTCTCATTCCCTTCAAGGACATATGGCCCAAATAGGCATGCCAAAGATTTACGTATGACCCAAATAGGTAAGCCAACACACCCCCTGTGTAATAGGGCAAATTGTACACAACACTGGTAAGACCTGACACAAATAGGTGTATGCTCAGGGAGTGCAAAGCCCAAATCAGCCCAAGTACATCTGTGAGGACCACGGTGTCACAATGCATAGGGTTGAAGGTCACCACATGGGTTTGGCAAGATAGCTAGACAAGATAGATGGAGATGTGTCTTCAAGAGATAAGTAGATTACAGTGAATGTTTGAAGGTTCAAGAGGTACTTCACGGTCAATCACAGGGTTTTAGGAGAGAAGATTGTATTGGGTTTCAAGAGCTTTGACTTCGAAGATGGTAGAGATAAGAGAAGACTTGAAGGTTTCAAGCCAAGTCCTTGAAGATATTAATAGAGCTTCCAACTACATGTTCTTAGAAAAGATCATAAGAGTAATATCTCATAAGTTCTAACTCAAATCAAGCTTGTTTTTCTTGATTGTAAGAGCAATCACAAATTATGAAATCAAGTACAATATGCTATCTTGTATCATAAACAACTCTGCTTCCCATCATTCATACATGAAGCCATATCACGAATCTATTTTGCATGGTTACATTCAATGTAGACTAAAAGGGACAAAAGCTTTTGAGTCAATTACAAGGTTTGTAGGGAAAAGAGACTTGCTTCAAGAGGGCTCCAAATAGAGATCCTGTTAAGGAAAAGATACCATAGCCAAGAAATTAAGAGATAAAGTTCATCTTAATTCAACTCAAAGCAACTATGAATGGTCTACAAACGTTGCCCTTCCATAGGGGCACATAATACTTGCATATTTTGACAAGATGACTTTTGTAGAGCAAGAAATGAATTAAAAGAACTCTGTTGTAGCTAAATCTTTGAATATGGCTGAAGATATCAGCCCAAATATCTTCATGAATTCACCTTTGATGAAAGCATAAATTCCCCTAACATGGTGTGCATAGAATATCCAAATACAAGTGTCTATCATATTGTATGAAGCAAAAGAGAAGGAAAAGGACATGTTGTCCACAAATTCACTATGTGTGCTACCTATTTCAGACCATATACAAGGATTCTACCTTCCAAGAAGACACTTTGATGAAGTACAAAAACAACCCTATAATCAGGAGCATGTAACAAGCAAAAGGTAGCTTGCAATAGGCATGTAGAAGTAGGAGAGAAGAAGGAAATCATGTTGCCCTTGTCAACCTTGTTATTGGCTGCTTATTTTAGCCCAAGCATGTACATAGAGTATTCAAGATGCTCTCTTGTTACCCCTTCCACAATGCTTATGCAATATCAATTTGCATCAAGCATATTAATGTCAAGTAAGACCAATGGTTGATCATGAATCATCAAGAAGAGAAAGATAAGTGCTATTGTCCACAATTCTTTGTTTGGATTGAAATATTCAGCCCACTTTCTTCACATAAAGTCAAGAAGGCTCCTTGACACTCCTCTCTTCAGGCTTTCACAATGGTAGATTGCATTAAGCTTCCAAGTGCAATAATGAGTCCTTTGTATCAAGATTAATCAATAAAGCAAGTAGATGAATTTCAGCCCTTCAGATTATAGGTTTGGAAGACCAATAGCTGTCCCTATTCAAATCTTGAAGGATTCAAGAGAGTGAATTTGATCCCTCTCTTGACACGGAAGATCTGATTCAGCATATAGAAGAATGCACATGACAAGAATAAACCTTCTACAAGAATCCATATGAGAGCTTCTGTGAGTATGGGTTGCTGCCCTTAAATACACAGTTTAGCCTTGTTTTACACTGCCAAGAGTGGCCTTCCATTTTTGTCAAAGCACAGAAAGAGTAGCACTTACATGTCAAGTGGAGTCTACTTGTGGTTGCATGGCTTTCTCTCCCTTTGTTGTGGCAGTGAAGGAGCTCTTTTCTTCCGCATCCAGGATGTGCCCTGTTTAGTCTGAGATCTACCTGAAAAATGTGGTGCAAATCACGCTGCCCTCTTGTCTTCTTTCTTGATTATTTTACATGTCTCATTAGCTACACAAGTGAAGTGAAAGACATATACAATGTCTTATGCTCACACAGACATAGTAAACTTCTTAAACTTAGGTGATTATTCTTTCTAATGAACTTGTGAGTCATGTTTTTAGAGTAACTTCATCACTGACATATGTAGTTAGGGCCTCATCCAAGCCATATGATTCTCCATGATCATATGCAGCATGACTTGCAAAACTTGTAGCAACTTTATGTAAGCAATGCAAGGTTAAGAGTAAGTAACCAAAATCAATCATCTCGTCAAGGACCCATGATAAATTTACTGCATTTTAAGGTTGAGAACCCCCATCTTTATTGCACCATGCCATATGCTAATGGACTTATGTTTTTATGATTTATTGCACTAGGCAAGTCCCTATGTAGCATGTCTAGATTAAGTAACTAAGCTATATATGTAAAGGATAAAAGTTTTATGTTTAGACCATGGGCAGAGAATCCCATGACATTACCCCCTCCTAAGCTACATGTCCTTCGGCATGTGCCACTTCTTTGGATTTGCAATGTCAAGAGAGATCCTCTTTTGTCATGTCTTCATCTTCATCTTCTAATCCTTCTTCTTATTCTATGTCTTCATGCTCTTGGATTATATCCAAGTCTTCTAACTCGTATGTTGAACTTTCTCTTTGTTTGAGGAGTTTGATTCTTTTTCCAACTATGGGTATCTTCATGCTTGTCCCATCCAATTCAGCCAATGAATATGTGCAATTGTCATGAACGACCTTTACCACATACGGGCCAAACCAAGGCTTTGCCATCTTTCTAGAAGCGCTGTATTGATTGTCTAGGCTGCTGTAATAGACAAGCACCCAATCATTTTCTTGGATAGCTCTTCGCCGGAGTCGATGTTGTCTATCAAATCTTCTTTTGTTCTTTAGTCTTGCAATTTTCAACTTCTCAATAGTTGCTTGAATATCTTCAGGTCTTCTTTCTAGTTGCCATATGCGCAAAGTCAGCAACTCTTCTCTACTGATGCCTTCCTCCCAAGGTAGAAGACTCCATGTAAGAATAGATTCTTCAATTGGCATAATTGGTTGTTGTCCATGCATAAGTTCAGCTGGCATATAGCTAGTTACGGTACTATGAGTAGTCCAATCAGTCCATAATGCAAAAAGCAGCATTTTAGGCCATTCTTTGATCTTTCCTCTACAAGACTTTGCTAGAGCTTTGAGAATAGGCCGATGCCCTCTCTCACTTTTCCCATTGCCTTCAGGGTTGTAGGCTAACGTTAAAGCCAACTTAATACCCAATTGAGCAAAGAAGTTATGTGCCTCATCGGCATCCAACTCTCCTCTATCTGTTATTACCTTGTTAATACATCCATATCTGCAAAATACTTAGTCAAGAAAAAAGTGACAAATAGCTTGAGTGGTCTTGGTTGTTAAAGCTTTACCTTCCACTTGATTAGTTATATTCTCTCTTGCAAGCACTAAATACTACTTATTCCATATTCCTGCTGCTGCAAGCATGGTTACAAGATCAATAACTCATCTATAATGTATGGACAAGGGATAAGTTGGCTGTAACCCATCTTGATGCTTAACCATAGAGTACATCTGACACACATAACAGGTTTCAGCAAAGTGCTCTATGTCCCGATGATACATGTTCTGCCACCACCAATATTTTTCTTTGACTTTAATAAAGGTTCCCCATATACCTCTATGGCCAGTCCACAAGCTTTCATGGAATTCCTTCATTACCTGTTGTTGCAATCTTTTGTTACCTAAAACTCAGGCAGGCGCTCCTTTCTTCTTCTTTGCATGCTTCTATAGATGCCCTTCTTTAAGGAAAAAGCCATAAGCTTTCCTCTTAATATGCTTGAACTCCTCATCAGCCCAAGTCTCCTTCTTCTTCATTATGCTCAAATATTGGCCAATCTTCAGCCAATCTTCTTCATAATCTTCTTCAAGGAAATGAACTAAAACTTGAGAAATGCAATGAGCATGTTGGCTTCTAGTTGACCACCCTTCTCCCATGGGCAAATATTTTATCTTTGTTGCTCTTTGCTAATTTACAACTGTAGATTTTCATCTTCTTGCTGTATTTAATGGTGTACCATTAAAAAGTTTAGCTACACTTGCAGTTTTCAGTTTTGGTTTTGTATATCCAACCAACTAAAAAGGTATTTGCAGCAGTCATGGAATGAAATTCAGCAAGTATAGATTCTTCAACTTCATCTTCTTCCATCAACTCTTCTTCATTGTCATATCTTACACGTGATAGCATGTCAGCAAAACTGGATTCTCCTTTCCTATAATATGCTTCAATTCAAGGTTGAGAGATTTAATATATGCAATCCATCTTAGCATAGCAATGTCATGTGTAGAGCAATTGGCAATCATGCCCAAGAGTGGAAGACAATCAAATTTCTACCACTATAGAAGCACCTATTAAAGTATTCACGATCACACTTTAATGATGTTACAACTCCACACAATATGGTGACTGCCTAGATTACTTTCTAAGCCTCATCCTAAATGGAACATCATTTTTTCCCCACATTTTGTAATGCATTGTGCCCCCCAAACATCAAGGAATTATTAGCATTAGAAGAGAATCTAGACAATGGTAGCTCATTTGATTAGGTATGGTATATTGTAAGAGCCTTAATGGCTAAACTCAAAAGTTAGATCATTACCATTTTAGAGAAAATATGAGACATATGGAAATTCCAAATTGACCCAATGTACGTAGCTCCAACTTTCTTCTACAAGTACTTGCCATTGTACAAGGAGTCACGCTAGCTAGACCTCTCTCAGACCTTCCCTTACTTGACAAAATCCTCAAAGAAGAAGAGCTACATGTCATGAGTAGATTAAATCAAGGAGGTGTGGTGCTTGATATTGCAGCATATCTAACCTTAAATGTAAAATTACCACAACTTCTTAACATATTCGTTGCACTCAAATACAATCCTAATTTCTATCAATGGCTCACATCTTGGTAGAGTAACTCTACAACACCATAATCCACCACACTTGTACATTACACTTTCATACACAATAGAATTTATAAAAATAGAAGAAAACCTAAAAACATCAAAAAATCCATGTACACCACACTATTAGTATCCCTATAATTCTCAAAGGCATCACAACTTTTTTTATGTGAGGAGGGAGCAAGCATAAGCAACTTATTATTAACAAACAAAACTAGTAAGTGATGTTAAATAGCAACATTTTTTTAAAAAAGTAAGTCCTCATGGAACTCAACTATATATGCTCTCAATTTTTATCAAGTGAATGCAGACAAATAGGTGGTGAATGATATGCTTAAAGTAATAATAAAGGAGTAGCAAGTCAACAAGCTATGGAAGAGTTATGAACAAAAGAAAGATTGAATCCATGGACATATAGGATTTTCAACAAACTCCAAGCAAAGGCAAGAGGAAATCCAACACCAAGGAGCCAATTTTGTTGATCAAATCTCACTTGCTATCTCAAGCTCTCTACCATTTCAACATAAAGAGCAATGATTACCCAAGAATTTCAACCATCTCTCAAACTTCAAACTCTTCATAAAAAACAGATTCTTCATAGCTTCAAATTGAGGCTTAAAGATCGAACAAATCTACTTTCTCAAAGAGTGATCATTCTTAGTCTTTTGAGCCCTAAAAATTTTGCTATCCCTTTTGCAACAATGAAAGCCTCATTGTATGGCATTTTTGTATTATTACCAAAAAAAGAGAAAGAGAAGAAAATAAAATAAAAACAAAATAATAACTGTGTGTATGATCACTACACTACATCTAGGGGTTCTCAAATTAGGTATGTCTGATGGCCTTGGTCAGCCAGCTTTGTCCCTGATCCCCTAGCTCTTTTGTTTGTTCCCTCCATACTTATCAAGGTACATCAAGTGTAGGACATACCTAGGAAGCATGTCTTGTTGGTTAGACCTATCACCTTGTGTCATTTTCACATTTTTCTTCTCTATATCACATCAATACCTTGACAAGGCAATGCCAAAAGGCATTGGAAGAAGAGATCATTCTCTTCAATCTCACTAGAAGCAGCTATAACTATTGAAGTCTCTTATTCTCATAACTACAATACATCTTATCCAACATACTAATGATGCCTTTAGAATCTTCTTCAAGTGCATTTTCAATCAACCACAACACTTTTTCCTTCTTGTCATCAACAACACCGCTATGAGGAACCAAAATGGTTATCTTCTAACTAAGTAATACCTAAGTATTCATGTGCACTCACATAATATCTACACCACAACTTATACATAGTTTGGATCCTTAAGTGTGAGGCAACACTTTAGGTTCAACCCATCTCTCAAACCAACAAAATATGTGATGTGCACAATAAGAAGACTAGCACTTTCCCCTAGGGAGCAACTACATGAGAGCTTTTTAATTACAAGTATCCCAAGGTGCAATGCACCATCAGCTTCTCTTCAAGTTCTTCCATCCTCAACCCAATACTTATAACCTTCAATTCACCATGGAAATTTACCAAGATCCTAATCACCATTGGAACCCATCAAGTGAATCCCAAAGTATACCACCAATTTCAATAACAAGTAGGACACCTAAAACCACTCCAATGACAACTTACCTTACATAATAAGAAGCTTCTATGCCATCAACAACATGAAGAACTCCTCCAAGGACAAATCACCACAGTCCCTACCATCCACATATTTGGTGCAAGTTGAAGCATGCTACCTATGATGACATAGAGTGCTATGCGACTTGCACTCATCTAGGATAGGGATAATGTTAAAACCTCAAAAAGTAAGCAACCTGCAATGTGCAAGCAAGCACAATGAAGGAGCCTAATTTTTCAGATTATTCTTTGAATTATTCACCACAACATAGTGTGCATGAAGCACTTGCATCTTTGAATTGTCAAAAGATAGTAATAATTTTATTAATCCATCATATAAATCTGCAAGTCAAGTGTGATTCTGTGCAAATTGTAATGATAGGAAAGACTCCAAGGAAAAACCACAAATTCTCTAGTTCATTCTCGCCACAAAAAAGCATGCAATAAGAGACGATTGGTCTTGAGGACAAAAAGAGGGCTGGATGGATGCCCAAGAGGGAGGGAGAAACCCTAACCCCAAAAATCATATATAAAAATGATGAGAATGAATCAAACAAGCTATTCATGTATGTGCAAACTTTGTGTACTTTCCTTCTTACTTTCATTGTGAGATGAATGTGTGAGGGTGAGAGTGAGAGATTGAGAGTGAGAGAGTGAGAGAGTGAGAGAGTGAGGACGAGGGACCAAGAGGGTAAAGCTCTTCTCAACTTCTCTCCAAGCACTCTCTCTTGCCATGCCCATGCTTCTCTTTTGCATGTGGAGGTCTTAGTGGGTTGAGAGTCAAAGGAGCACTCACTTGGATCACAGAGTGTACAAAGTGTATCCTTCATGGGATTGAAGAAAGGCCATGCCACTCACTACAAACAAATGCACGTATTTGTGTGTAAGAGGCTATATGAGATATGGTCATTGATTCTCATGCATCAAAATTCTTGAAGGAATAAGAGTATGTCCAATGTCCCAATATGTTGAGCTCACATAGCACAACAAAAATCCAAGAGCTCTAAAAATTTAATGCAAGGCTACAAGTAGAGAAACCATAATATTTGGGCTTAAGTGTGCAAGGCTACAATGATAACTTTAAGAAATTTAATAAACAAGTCTACATCATGCTAGAGGTCCATCAACTCTACTGGCAACCTTCATTATCAACATAGGAAAGAACCAAAGGTCAATCTTCCAAAGAAATTTGATGCCACAATGTCAAAATTCAGAGGTTTTCTCCAACAGGTACAATTTTTTATACATATGCAAACAAATCGTATATCCAAATCATCCTTCTCCAATCAATCTCATAGGAAATTTTCTCTTAGATATAGCCGTCTTTTGGTTTTCCCCCTTTCTTGAGAAGGAGTCCCCATTTCTATATAATTTTGAGGCCTTCGTACAAGAGTTCTTTACCACATTTAGAGAAGTAGAAAGAGCAAGCTTAGCTAAAATAAAGATTAGAAATCTACACTAAGGGTCAAGACCCACCTTGGTATGTGTATCAAAATTTCAACAACTCACATGAAATTTAATATGGCATGAGGATTATTTTATTTGTCAACTCTATTGGGGATTGAAAGATCGTGTTAAGAATATGCCAAGGGTGAATACACGTAGTGAATTTATATCTCAAGCAATTGAATGTGACAACTACTTGTTTGAGAGAACACAAGAAAGTTGTCGAGGAGCCATCTTGAATTCATGCAAGAAAAAGACTTTTGAAGACCCAACTAGCCAATAAGATCAAGCACATGTGGGAGTGCCTATGCCAATTGATATGGCATGATTCAAGCCATTGACAGTTCAAGAAAAACAAAGGTGGCACATTAATGGATTATGTATGTATGCTGCTAATCAGACCTCAAATTCATTTTGACCCCATCTATAGGCTATCCCAAGATGAATTAGTAGAGATTAGGAAGAATATTGATGAGAATCTTTCCAAGGGATTCATACATCCTTCAAAATCTCTAATCTGTGCTCCAATTTTGTTCGTTTTTTAAAAAAATAGATCCCTTTGTATGTGTATGGATTATTGAGTGCTCAATAAGAATTATTATCAAGAATTTCTAGCCTCTTCACCAAGATAGATCTTCATAATGCTTATAATCTTGCCAAGATAAAGGAAGGTGATGAATGGAATATGGCTTTTCACACAAGGTATGGGCATTTTGAATATTTTATCATACCTTTTTTGGCCTCATGAATGATCCAACAAATTTTCAACATATGATGAATGATATATTTCAAGAATACTTGGAAAATTTTATTATGATCTATTTGGATGACACTTGATCTTTTTTAAGAAGAAAGAGAAGCATGAGCATCATGTCAAAATAGTCTTAAATAAAGTGGGATGTCGAGGGGCTTTGTGTCTAGCCACTATCTGCATGGGAAAAGAGAAAAGTAGAATGCGAGTAGGGAAACAACCAGCTCCAAGAAAATGTTCCTATGATATTTAAAAGTTTGAAAGAAACACTAATGAAATACTCTTTAGGACTATTCACTATGTTCAAACATCACTAGATCAAGCATGAAGATAAGCATCACAACCAAGCATTACAACCCTTTCCCCAAGTTCTTTAGCATGTATTAAAAAGCAAAGAATTCCATCTTCATTAGTGAGTGAGAGATTATATTTTCCACAAGAACACCATAGGGATTAGGTATTCTTGATACCCATGTAATGTAACATAGTTTCTTTTAAAGTACATGTAATCATATCACAACATGAGGGAGCTAACATTAATATGTGGTGGCTTGAAGGTTTCTTCCTAATAGATAATAGGCTATTAGTATGGCCCTTAGTAATGGTTTCAATAAGGTTGTCCTATCAGGGTTATAATAAAGAATCTATAAGGGTCTTACCCAAACTGTCCGTAAGGGTTACAGTAAATCTCTCATAAGGGTTTCACCCAGATCCGTAAGGGTTATAGTAAGGCTGATGTAAGGATTGAATCCAATATTTCTTCCCATCATGCAAGCACTTTCTTTCCTTCTCTCCCAAATCCCTCGTGTTCCTCTTCTCTCTCCACGGCATGCCACAAAAATGCCACCTTGCCTTTCCCCCCTCCACTCCCCAAAAGCTCATTGAGCCCCACCTTTTTCTCTCCTCCTTTCAAAATTGATACCTTCTTGATTAGTAGCACTATCATAAACATGGGCTTCTCCTATCCTTATTCATCTAGCATATTAGAAATAAACAAAGTGTGTATATACTTGGCAAACTAAAACTTACTAATAGTGATATTGACTTGATTATCACTCAGTGACTGACATATGGTCATCTTCCAAGGTTTTTCATGAGTGAATGTGCAGTATCACAACATCCATGCCCTCTAAACCTACACATCCCCCGAATCCACCACACTATGTAGCCACCCAGATCAAAAACCAATATGATCTTCATCCAAACAATGATCTGGATAGTCATCCTCCCACTAGGATCATAAATCCAAATCACTAGCATCCGCAAGAGCACATGACAATCCCACCCAAATCATAAGGCATTGATAGTGCAAGACATCTCTCTATCATATAGCCCTTTGTAAATAAATCTAGGAACTTGATAGATCCTTTAGGATCAAAGGGTAAACAAAAATCAAATTGCAACATCTTGTATCTATGAGTTTCACTTGCAAAAACCCTTTTTTTTGGCATAGTAAAACATTTGATCCTAGTCTCAAGAAACTAAAAAGGAGCACTCTCCCTAACATAGATATATGTAGTTCTAGAGCTTAACTTACAAATGCATCTTCTTGGACTTGCATAGTAAACTCTTTAAAACATCACCAAAACAGTAAATTACCAAAACTTTCATTAAACTAGGAGAAACTCTAGAGAGTGTTTGTGCCCCACATGCAAAAGCCTAATCTAGAAGGATCATTTTGCATCCATAAATAGATAGGTTGCCCACCATTCAGCCCTATCCTTGTCTTGCAAGCTTCAGCCATCAGCTATCTTCCACTAGTTGTCCAGCCCCCAATGGCACATCATCCAATGACTCTTTTTTGGTAAATATGCTCAACACCCAACCCTTCTTGCTGCATGATTCTAAAAATTTCATAATACATGTCCAAGGAATATACCTATACAAAAGTGGAACCACTCTACAACTCAATTTTCAAGACATTCTCTATCTTTGTAACAGTGTCTACACAAAACAATCCATCATATCAATCTACTCATCACCCAACAACAAACATGCTTTCTTCAATTCCCTTTCTTTTTTGCATGCATATTGCTTCACAGCTCTAGGCAACTCTACAACCTTATGAAAACAAACAGAACTCTCTACTATAAGACCAATTAAGCATAAAGAAAAAGCATCATTGCTAGGAGAGAGCTTTTCTCTCCCTATACCACTGTCATCTCGCAGGATAGTGGTACCTAATGAAAATCTAGCTCTCTTGCAAGAAGAGGGGAATCCCATAAGCTATTTCCATATCTTGGATGTGATTAACATAGACTATTTCATAATTTGCATAGCTCTTCTCCCATTTTTAGTACAAACCTATGCATAAGAAGTAGAACCATCATCAATGACCGTCATCTCCATCTATGCCTTGATGATAAAAGGCTACCCCAAAATAACATCCTAAGAGTGTAAATCCTACAAAAAAAAAAATGGTAATCATCCTAAACATCACTTGTAGTCACCCTCATACTCAGACATGCTGCATAAAGCTCACTTATAGTATTGTTGGTAGCTCTAATCTGCCACATATTCTCAACAAAAACAAACCATTTTCCACTCTCATATAGACTATGAGCTATGCAATTTATCTACTATCCATGACCAAGCAACACAGCACATGGCTTCTCCATCTCACCAATCTTAACCAATGTCTCCATGGTCACTCGTATCTAATGACTTCCAGAGAAATGGTTATGGTGAATCATTACAGGTGCATCATCCTCTACATAGTGCACTGGTGGCTATAAATTCTTCATAATCTTCATTCATTCTCTCAACAAGAACATAATCATCACTCTCTTTTGCTAGCTCCTCAATTGTAATGTCATGCATGTTTGGATCCTTTAAAGTTTGATTTACTTGTTTCTTTGTCTTGATGATGTTTATAATCTCCTCATGGAACTCTCTTTTTGCAATTCCCAAAATTTCTCCTAGATTGAATACAACCTTGCTGCTCAAGTTCCTCTCTTCTAGCACTTTTTTATGATCAATGAGCGGCTCAATGTCTAAAACAAGCTTATAAACTAGTTGTTTCTTTGTTTTTTCTGTCTCCTTCTTTTGTACATCCTCTCTATTATGATCAAGCTCTAGTCTAGAAGGTGGTGGTACAAGCAAACCCCCTCTAATCTTCTTGGAACTACTAGGACCACCATTATCCCTCTTCCATTTCTCCTCAACGATCATCTCTGCACCCTAAGTTTTTGCTAAATGAGCATAGACCGAACATGTATCCTTGGAAAACCCCATCCAATCTCTGATATGATGCTCTTTCTTGCATTAGACAAGTCAGATTGTTGCTACACTTTACCTTTATTTGCTATCTATAATTCCAAAGACCATAACTCTAAGTTGCTTTCTCATTCCTTCTCAATTTGAACACCACAGGTTGAAGCATCACCTAAGGCTACATAAGATGTCCACATAGACATGTCTTCAAAAAGATTTTGCGTTCCACCTTTGCCAAAGTTTAGTGCACATCGCTACCCTACCTTTGTAAAACAAATTTCTCCATCTTTCTAAAATACCATATTCTAACCATAAACCTCTATAAAGGCCTAATAGTCCTTAGGCTCATGGTCAGTGGCTACACCACATGCATTTGTGTACATAGTCTCTTCTAGGTAGTGCCTAACAAGAAATGGCTCACCTAGAATCACCAAAGACACCTTAATCATCAAATATTTTATATATTTTATAAGCTCATCAATAGCATCATACTTACTTGAAATATGAGCGGGTATGGAGGGCTAAAGTCTAGGTGGAGGCATAGGTCACAAAGAAGGAATCATAGGTTGTAGAGCCGTCAACTACTCCTTCCTTCATTGTCTCTTAACCAACTTTGAGCTTGCTTCTTGTACATCAATCCAATCTACTCTCAACCCATGTTTCATGGAATTATCTTCTAAAATCTTCTCAAGATCTAGCTATAATGGAGGATCTATAGACTATAGGAAAAGTAAAAATAGTAAAACCTTTTTGAGAAGTAGAAGCAACTATTCAATGGTACTAAATTGTGTTAAAAATATTATTGTATCCCTGCAATGGAAAGTCCTTTGCCAACTTCATGACCCACTCCAAGAATTATCTTCTTGTTACACAATTTGCATCTTCTAAAAAATCTTCATCTTTCAGAGCCTTTTTGAAGTCAACCCATATCAAATTACTTCATCTATGTGATAATAGCTTGCGGAGCCCTAGAGATGGCTTCCTCATGCCTTATGTGCTCATAATTGTGCATAAAGTCACATATCTCATCAATCATATGAATATCTACATCATTGAGGTTCCTATTGAAGACATTTCCTCTATCATCTTTCCTATTCCTGAAAGGTTCTACTTCATGATCCATGTCTCCCATCTCACTAAAGAATGATGTGGCTTTCACATTGGGATCACAAAAAATGTCAAGGGGCTTCACGTAGCCACTATCTGCAAGGGAAAAGAGAAAAGCAGGACTAGAGTAGGGAAACATCCAACTCCAAGCAAAAGTCCCTACGATATTTAAAAGCTCAAAAGAGACACTGATGAAATACTCCTTAGAACTATTCACTATGTTCAAACACCATTGGGTCAAGCATGCGTATAAGCATTACAACCCTTTTCCTAGGTTCTTTAAGATGTATTCAAAATGCAAAGAATTCCATCTTCATTAGTGAGAGGGGTATGATATTTGTCGCAAGAACATCATAGGGCTCACGACTTCTTGACGATAAAACACCCATGCAATCTAGCATTGATTCCTTCATAGTACATGTAGTAATATCGCAACACAAGGGAGCTAACATAAATAAGTGGTGGCTTGGATGTTTCTTCCTCATGGATGATAGGTTGTTAGTATGGCCCTCAATAAGGCTGTTTGTCAAGGTTATAGTAAAGCTTCTATAAGGGTTTCACCTAGACTATCTATAAGGGTTACAGTAAAGCTATTGTAAGGGTTTCAACAAAACTATCTATGAGGGTTATAGTAAGGCTGTCATAATGGTTACAACCAATATCTCTTTCCACCACACAAGTGCTTTCCTTTCTTCTCCCCCAAATCCCTCATGTTCCCCTCCTCTCTCCACAACATGCAACAAAAATGCACCTTGGTTTTCTCTCCTCCTGTCAAAATTTGTGCCTTCTTCATTTAGTAGCACTATCATAAGTGTGGTCTTGTCCTATCCATATTCATCTATCATAAGTGTGGTCTTGTCCTATCCTTATTCATCTAGCATGTGAGAAATAAACAATCTGTACCATACTTGGAAAACTAAAACTTATTGATACCAATGTTGACTTTTTTACCATTGAATGGCTATCATATGCCCATCTTCCAAGGTTCTTTGCAAGTGGATATGAAACATCATAACAAGGAAAGTAGGATTGTATGCAAATCTAGAAAAGCATTCTTTCCATCAAACTAAAGTTGAGTTTTTGGGGTATGTCATTTCTAAGAAGAGAATTTCCATGGACCCTAAGAAGGTAAAAACTATTCTACAATGAGATACTCGTTCATTTATGCGAGATATTCAATGCTTTTTGGGATTTGCAATTTTTTATCGAATCTTTATCAAGGATCACTCTAGTAGTATTTCCCCTCTAACCAACCTAACTGGAAAGGACAAGTTAGTTTGGGATCAGAAGGCTAAACAAGCTCTTCAAATATTAAAGCAATCCTTCACCTCAGCACCCATTCTCATCCATGTAGATCCATTGAAGCCCTTTATCATGGTGATAGATGCCTCTGATTTTGCACTTGGAGCTATTCTATTGTAGATTGGTGATGACAGTCGAGTTCATCCAATAGCTTTTCACTTGATAAAATTCTCTACTATAGAAATCAACTATGAAATTCATGATAAAAAACTTCAAGTCAATACGGACTCCTCAGAGACTTGGTGACACCTACTTGAAGATGCCCCTCATCAGATCACTATCTATATGGATCACCAAAATCTAGATTATTTTACTTCTCATGTCTTGAATAGTCACCAAGTAAGATGAAATGGCTTCCTATCCAAATTTGACTTTTTCATTACTTATAGACCTCTTGCCACCAACAAGGAAAGTCAAATGCTTTATCTCAAAGATCCTATTTGGCACCAAAAAAAAGTGATGAAGCCTATGACTAATAGAATTCATTAATCTTGAAACTTAAGAGACAAAAGTTATGGGTCATTATCAGTAAAGCCCCAAAAGACTTTGGATTCTTATGAAAGGTCAAGAAGGAATTTACAAAAGACTCATTCACCAAGGACATAAGGAGGCAATTACATCAAGGCCAATAACAAACTCAAAGGGATTTTTTCCTCTTGATCCTTTGCAAGTGGTGGATATACTCAAAAAGAGACATGATCTTCCCTTCGATAGGGCATTTTGGGATTAGTAAGACAATTGAGCTAGTTTCAAAGGATTTTTAGTGGCTACAAATGTGGAAAATAGTTAAGGACTTTGCATATTCTTGTGCCACATGCCCAAGGAGTCCACCTTATAGAACATGTAAGATACCACATTAGTTCAAAATAAAGGGTATTGTATTTAGTAAAATTTACAAGATTATATTACAAAAGGAGTTTCTATTTCAATTTGAAAAAAAATTGTAAGTTTAGTAAAGTAAGAGGGGTAAATTTAAGGCCTTATAGCATGTAAGAAATGGTATTTCTTAATATCATTTGAATGCATGTTATATAGATGATTTCTTATAGGTGGACCCCCTAGGGCCATGTGTAATCGAGGTAAAATCTTTCATCATCAAACTCATGGCCTTCTTCAACCATTACCTATTCCAAGTAAGCCATGGTCATCTTTTTCCATGGATTATTGTCAAACTACCTTTTTCCAGAGGATATGATTCCATATTGGCATTGGTTGATCGATTCACAAAAATGGCACACTTTATCCCAACAACCAAGAGTATCAATGGAGAAGGGACAACAAGGCTCTTCTTGGAATAGGTATATCAGCATCATGGGCTACCTGATTATATTGTCTATGATTGTGGTGGCTATAAGGAGGGGTAATGTAATGGATGCTCAAGCAAGGATACGCCTGGTTCCATGTAGTTTCTAAAAGATTCTAGAAGATTTTGAACATTCTAAAATATATACGCATCATTTCTTATGAAAACATACCATGTATTAGTATGCATATCATGCCATGTGTCAATGCTCATGTCATGTCATGTGGCATCTGCTTGTAACAACATGTATCCCCCTTAATCTCCCTAGGCTATATTATAAATAGAAGTCATGGGCTACAAACCCTTCAATCTTGTGAACACCAGTTGTGAGACTCTTATGAGGTAAGTCCTCAAAATTCTTGTCTTGTTCTAATCATGTATTGTATCGAGTCGTGTCTTGTAAATCAAGCCATGATTTTGTGAGCATTCTCTTGTAATCAAGTTCTCTTTTGTAATCGAATTATCTTGCAATCAAGTTCTAGTTCAATTCTCTTGTATGTTGTGAGAGCAATCTCCTTGCTCTCGAGGAGAACTTGCTGTGCCCAAAACACATACAATGTTGAGAGTGTGAGCTACACTCAATGCCACTCTATACTCTCAATACTACACCTCTATGATGGTTTCTCACTATCTATTGTCACACCTATAGTCTAGGACTACACTCTAGTTACATAGAGAAGTTAATATAGAGAAGTTGATATCTCTTTAAGATGAGAAAATCTTGAGGAATCCTTTGATAGATAGATGCCCCATGATGTGAAAAATAAGTCCTCTTCATATTCTGTCATTAGATAATGGGTATAGCTATAAATATTTAGCTCCCCATATAGGTAGGTTAGTCTAGATTTTATCACTAGGTAACTAGTTAACTTTGTGGCTATATTAAACTATTTAGAAATTAAATATAGATCCCAGCATCCAAGTTGTAGTACATAAAAATATGAATGTTTCATCTTTTTTATTGCTCTAGAAGTTGAGGGTTGATTTAGATATATTAGCTCTATGAAACTAGTTTAAATAAACTAGAATTTTGCTCCTTGATTGAAGGATACCATTCCACCATGTAGGTAGGTAGGTAGGTAGGTGTAGTCCTGATTGTTGTCACTAGGTAACTAGTTAACTTTTTGGCTATATAAAATTATGTAGAAATCAAATATAGATCCCAATAGTCAAGTTGTAGTTCAACATCATCTTTGAATACAATCTAAAAATGTAAAATGAAGAAAGAAAATAAGCTAATTAATAACCCAAAGGATTCTCCCTTTATAAAGGAGACATATCACTTACAAGTAAAGAGTTTTGAAAAACCCCCATGTTTACAACTCATATAAAGGTAATATGGCTCCCTCTTTATACTTGTACATTTATGAGGAAATATATTTCATATCATTTCTCATTTATAAGGTTTTGTATGGTTACTAAAATGTCACTCTCATAAGAGACAAGTTATTAATAACTTTAACACCTATACACTTTGATTGGATTGCAACATGATAAGTCACTACAAATATCTTTCAAGATGGTAGATCTCGAAGAGTTAAATGTAAAGGTATCTCTAACCCTAAGTTTGAGTAGAGATGCATACACTAAATACAATGATCTAGAAAATTGATGTACTTTCATTCATTTCTCTAACTAGAAAAAACATTTTTAAAGTACTCACATAATATTATACAAATGTTCTAAACTAACTTAAGATGATAGAAATGATCATACTAACTTGAATATCCTTTAATGCCAAATCTAGAAGACTTAGGACATAAATACTAAGCCTAGTGCAAGCATTAAATACCTACATTGGTTTTTAGTATCCCTAAGTGTAAACTCTATAAGCGTTATAGAACGTAGATACTAAGCTCAAAGCAAGTTATTTCAGGATGTTTCATTGTATTTTACATTTTATAATATACCACAAGCAATATAACATTTTATAATTACTTTAAGTCTTTGTAACATTTTCAAAAAAATTTGCAACTTGGATATAGATGTAAAGATGTGTAAGAGGTAAAAGATACCTTAGATATTGATGTCCTCTTGAGATTGCTTAATATATATTTTTCTTAACATCATACTACTAAACAAGTAAATATTTATGTTATAATTTATATAGGACCCTTGTTGCTTAGCTACAAATTATAGTCTATATGAAGTCTTGTACTAGATGAGGCACATTGTAATATTCTCTCAACTTGACAAGCCCATACTTTCGTATTTATAAGTCGCTTAAAAACAAAAGAAAACCCATGAAGAGACAATGAGGAGACACTATAAGCTTAGAATCGTATATGTATATACCAAGAGATATCATGCTATAATCCTAACTTCAAAAGCTTTGGCAACTTAGAGTAATACAAAATTGAATGCATGAAAATGCAATATACGGAGATGTGACACTCATTAATATATAGGAAGTGGAAGATCCAACACAAACAAGATCAAGTCTAAACTATATCTCCAAAAAAAACTTATGACTATTTCTCAAAGTTCCTCAAAGACATACATTTAATGGGATTTCTCTTTGTTGCAAGGATTCACTATAGCTTTGCACAAAATTGAAGAAATTTAATAGAATCTCTAATTAAAAGAGAGTAAAGTTGAGAGACAAGAATTCATGAGAGACCAATCGGGTATAAGTTTCTCCCTGTGCATGTATTTCTTTGATTTTATTATCTTGGTGCTCAAATTACAAAAGATAGCCCAAAATAAGCCCATATATTTCTCTTCTCCTTACACATCCCTTTTTTCCCAACTCTTTTCTCCAAAGTGGACTATCTTTCCTACAAATAAGATCTAAAAATATTAATACTAATCTATTCAAGATAAACATCAATAAAGTAGTGATTATTTGCTTTTATAATTCAACCCTCAAATAATCCACCAGCACTTGTGTGCATACAATTATCATGTTAAAGAGCATGCATAAAAAATATCATAATTTTGAGCTACTCGTTGAGCATCCACTAAATAAGTATCCCTTGTGTGCCATAAGCACTCTTTGAAGAACAATATCTTCACTTAATAATCTGCTACACCAACCATAAACTGCATTAGTCTTGGTAATTGAGCTACCAAGCATGAGCAACTAGTATCACATGCATGCCTACATATGACAAGTTATAATCATGTGGCAATTAAACAATGTTAAAAATCCCAAAAAATCATATTATTTTCTTATAATTATTCTTGTAAATTTGATCATGTATATGGAAATTAAAAAGCAACTATCCTTAGTTGAATTAAATAATCCAAAAATAAATACAAGGGTGGCCAACTAAATTAACAAAGACAAAAAAAAAAACACTACATCACTACAATGAATGTGTGTGTGTGCATGTGTGTGTGTGTGTGTGTGTGTGTGTGTGCGTGTGTGTGTGTGCGTGCGCGCACGCGCATGCACTCTCCCAAAGAAAAATAAGACAACCATGGATTTCATAAGTCAATGCCTCAGTGACCTTTGGACTTTTAATGTGATTATGAACAATAAACATCAATTAAGAAATTATAAATGGGAGATAAATATTATTTTCAAATCTAGTAAAATTCATCAAGAAAATGGTTTTTATATTTTACTAAATATTAATGGTATTGATTACTAAATTAGGTAGTGGTTAAATCATGATCTATCATCTTTTCAAGAACTAAAACCTTAGTATTCTCATCTAACAAAGGAGAATCCTCAATTATACGAGCAGTAGGAGGTGTATCTTTAAAGGGTTTCAATAAATTGATGTGAAAGAAGCTATGGATCTGCTAATGTGGAGGTATATTGTATCAAAAAAAATTATCATCAATCTTATGTATAATACGAAATGGGCTATAATAGTAAAGGAGCCAACGTGATCTTTGGATGCCTATTAATAGATTTTAATTAGTGCTTTTCAATGCAAAACTATACCAAATCATTTTCATTAATTTGAATGGTTTATAATTCTTATCAGCTTGAGTAGTGTATCATAATTGAGATTATTTAATGTGTTCAATCACATCTAATAAAATTTTCTTATGGTTAGATGCCAAAGCATCTGCAAGAGTAAGAATATTAGAAGCTATAGTAGTCATGGGAATGGGTAATTTCTTGCCATATACAATCTTGAATGGTGTTGAATTAGGAAACCAATGATAAAATCCATAGAAAACCAATTTCACTCACTGATAAGGATGGATAGATACATGAGTAACCAAATTTTTTGATGTGATATCATCAAACCCTTTCACAAATGAGATCTTTAGATACAAATTGAGTTGAATCATATTTTAGATTAAGCCAAAAATTCTTTGTAAGCAATTAAAGTAGATTGAGTACCTCCATGGCATATAAGGTGGTGCATGAATTTCATGCATAGACATGATTCTAAATTGTGCAAATACACACAAATTCTTTTGAAAATACAAAAATCTATTATTAAACATATATTCATTCAAAATAGTAATATTAAAGTTATGTATATGATGCCATACATCATAAAAGTCAAGATTAGAAGGATATTTAAAAATAATGAAATCAAAATATTGAATTGCTATGGAAGAAACATAAAGAAATAGTTTTTATCTTATCAAAGCCAAGAAGATGATGAGTAGAAACATGATCATGGGGGCGATGGCTAAGGGCATTAGCTACAAAATTAGCACATCCTAATTGATATTGAATCATAGGATGGAAGTTCTAAATAAAGAAAGCCCACTTAATATGTCAAAAATTAATGATTGAGATAAAAGGCACTTTATGGCTTATTGACTGGTTTTTATTAAAACTTATGAACCCATAAGATAATGCTTCTAGATATCTAAAGCATGGAAAATGGCTCATAATTCTTTAAATTCTTTATCTTATGTGCTATAATTCTACTTAGATGCTTTTAGTTTATAGCTCTCATTGGCAATAGGGTGGTCATTTTGCATGAGTAACAACACCTATTCCTAATCCATTGGCCTCAATGAGACAACAAAAAAGAAGGGCTAGTTAATATCAAGTAATTGCAAGACATGAGCATAAGTCAAGAAATATTTAAAGGAATCGAAAAGATTTTTATTGACTAGCCTCCTAATGGAAAACAATATTTTTATGTGTAAAAGTGTTAGAGGTAAAGGAATCAAAGAAAAAATACACACAAACTTCCTATAGAGACTAGCTAATCCAAGAAAAAAACAAACTTTATACATTTCTAAGCACATGCCATTCATTAATAGTATGCATTTTCTTTGGATCTACACTAATACCTTTTACGGGGACAATATGATTGCGATATTCAATTTGATCTTGAAAGAATACACTTTTTAAAAAGTTAGCATAAAGGTGATTAGCTTTTAGCAAATTGAAAACTACTTTTAAATGTTCTTTATGTTTACTTTTAGATTTACTAAAAACCAAAATGTCATCTGAAAACATAATTATGAAATATTGATAGTCAACAAAAAAATAATTCATAAGCATAGAAAAAGTAATAGTGCATTCATTAATTCGAAAGGCATAACAACAAATTCATAGTGACTAAATTGTGTATGAAAAGAAGTTTTAACAATATCAATAATGTCCATTCTAATTTAGTGCTATCTTGATTTTTAATCAATTTTACTAAAATTTGAAGCTCCATTTAATTTATCAAACAAATAGGATAACGATGACTTTGTTGAGTACCCTATAGTTGAGGCACATGTTTGTTTTGTTTTTCTTCTTAATAAGAAGTATAAGTGATCTAAAGGGTGACAAACTAGGATGAATGAGGCCTCTATCTAGGAGTTCAGGGACTTGCCACTAAATTTTCCTTTTAGTGAAGTAGGATGTACCTATAAGGTGCCTTATACAAATGAGAAACTCTAGAAAATAATTCTATATTGTGGTCTAACTCTCCTCTAGATGGTGCTGACTAAGATGGATAGTCATTGGTGAAATAGTTCTTATGGGTAGCCAAAAAGTGCTTTTGTGATGGTGTAGGAAATGCAATCTCAAGATCCTCAACCTCTACGACATCATAAATCATGCAAGCTTTGCTTTGCTTTCTAAGGGCACACTTCGCTTGGGTATGTGAAATCAAGGTAAATAACTCTAAGTCTAAATTGCCATGCAAAGTAATATTCTCTCCTTAAAAATCAAAGAATATCAAATGAATGTGGTATCAATGTCAAGGTTACACTAGTGGCAAAAGGCCATACCTAGTATAATATTAGAAGAATATAAAGAAGCCACAAGGAAATTATATTTTTCTTTCTAAGAATCCATAGTTATTTCTAGACCTTTATCTTCACATGTTTTGTTAGATTATTCATTGGAAAGCAGATGTTATATTATACAATGATTGAGTGGTTTTCAAATGTAATCTTATAATCTCAAAAATGAAATCATGCGAGCTACCATCATCATGCAAAATAATTATATTTGAATCATGCACGGTGCCTTGCACCTTTAATAAAGCATGAAGAGAGACATGCATATCTTCAATTGTTACCTCTCGGTATAGACAATAGATTGTCCAATCTAGAGCATAGTTTGTCACTTTTTGTAATTGTGCAATTGAGTAGCAATGTTATTAGTCATACTATTGTTGCTCTTTGCTACTGTTGTTGTTGTTTGACAATTTAACCTAGTAGTTTAGTTGTAAATGGTCGAGTGACCACAATGGTAACATGTCAACTTAAACTTCTTATATTGAACATTGAGATTTTTATTTTGAAAATTTACATTAGGTGCTTCTATTTTTTTGTCTATAGTGTCTATACATGTGAATTTGTGCGAACAAGAAGGCGAGAGTATATTTAAATAGAATGAAATAAAAGGCTTTTGTGGATTCCAGTTGTTTTTGTGAAAACAATTTTGAGTACATTATGAGTGGGAGGATTTGTGCAATAGCTTGAAATTCTTTTTCAACATCATGTGTGTGGGATAGGGCAGCTTGTAAGCAAGTGGTGGAGATACTCAAAAAGAGACACGATCTTCTCGTAGTAGGGCATTTTGGGATTAACGAGACAATTGAGCAAGTTTGAAAGGATTTTTAGTAGCTACAAATGTGGAAAATAATTAAGGACTTTGTGCATTCTTGTGACACATGTAATCGAGCTAAAATCTTTCATCATTGAGCTCATAGCTTTCTTCAACCATTATCTATTCCAAGTAAGCATGGACATATTTTTACATGGACTTCATTGTCAAATCACCTTTTTTTAGAGGGTATAATTCCATATAGGTGGTGGTTGATTGATTCACAAAAATGACACACTTTACCCCAACAATCAAGAATACCAATGGAGAAGGGACAATAAGGCTCTTCCTAGAATAAGTATATCACCACCATGGACTACCTAATGATATTGTCTTATGTGATTGTGGCTAGAAGGGGGGATAATGTAATAAATGCTCAAGTAAGGATAGCCCCAAGTTCCATGAAGTTTTTAGAAGATTCTAAAATATTTTAGAAAATTCTAAAAGATGTTTGCATCATTGCTTATATCATCATTGATGTAAGCATACCATGTATCAGTATGGATATCATGCCATGTGTCAACATACATGTCATGTCATGGGGCATCCACTTGTAATGACATGTGTCCCCCTTAATCTCCCTAGGATATATTATAAATAGGGGTCATGGGCAACAAGCCCTTCAGCCTTACCACCAACACTAGTTATAAGGCTCTTGTAAGGTAAGTCCTCTTCCAATTCTTGTCCTATTCCAATCTTGCCTTGTATCAAGTTGTGTCTTGTAATTAAGAGCATCCCACATATGTGTGTAGGAGGTTAAAGAAGGCGCTGTGTGGGCTGAAGCAAGCACCTAGAGCATGGTCTAACAAGATTGGAGAGAATCTTGTCAATATTGGATTTGTATTTCTGATGTTGATCACTCACTTTATGTAAGAAGGGGAGATGCAGGTTTGATCATCATAGTCATTTATGTGGATGACTTGATTATTACAGGTGACAGTGATAATGGGATTGCTGAAGTCAAGGACTTCTTGAAGAAGAAGTTTGAGATGAAGGATTTGGGTGAGTTGAGATACTTTCTTAGTATCAAGTTGATCAGATGTGATGATGGTATATGGCTATCCCAAAGGTAGTATGGCTTGGATATGTTATTCGAGTATAGTATGACAGCATGTAAGCCTCTTTCAGTACCATTTGAACAAAATGTGAAGTTGAGTGTTAACATTGGTGATGAGATAAAAGACCCTACTATATTTAGGAGGATAGTAGGGAGTTTGATTTACATGACTATCACAAGGCCAGTTTTGAGCTATGATGTTGACTTTGTCAGTCAGTTTATGCAGATGCCTAGAAAGCATCATTTGGATGTAGTTAGACGTATATTGAGATATGTGAAGTCCACTTTACATTATGGACTTTTTTATGAGGCAGGTAAGGATGTATAGGTCTTTGGATATACAGATGTAGATTGGGCTGGTAGCCTGTCATGCAAAAGATCTACTAGTGGATTCATGTTTTCCCTTGGTAGTGCAGCAGTTACATGGAGCAGCAAAAAGCAACCTACAGTTACTTTATCGAGTACAGAGGCTGAGTATAGAGTTACTGCTATGGCAATATGTGAGGTGATATGGCTGCAAACGTTATTAGGTGATTTGGATGTGCAGGAAGATGGTCCAGTTTTCATTCATTGTGACAACATGAGCATTATATAGCTAGCTAGGAATCCAGTGTTCCATGCTAGGGCAAAACACATTGAGGTGCGCTACCACTTTGTGAGAGAGAAGGTACTTGCAAAAGAGATTGACTTGGTATATGTCATCACATGAGAGCTAGATTTTAGGATCCAATTTAAACTCGTTCTTGAAGCATTGAAGCTGGTTTTGGAGCCGAAAATACCCGAGAGGTGTTAAAGAGCCAATTTTCATGAAAAATCAAACGTTGGCACATGGCCGAGCTAGAGTTTCCCTAGATGCATTTCGACATCAGGAATACAACACAAGTCTCGGTTCGTCAATCAGAGGTCGTTTAGCCCTCCATTTAATCCCCGCAAGGTTCGGCATTATAAAGTAGCTACCGGATGGAGAAGCCGTAAAGTGTGTGGGGGGAGAGGCTAGGTTGATGGAGTTCGACGCCATGAAGTCGCCTATCCAATCGGATTGCAAATCGAAGTTCATTTGGGCCTTCAAAATTGAAAAAATCCACTTACGGGACAGTGTGAACACAAAAAGATAAACCAGTTATTTGAATGTTTTAAACCTTAGGCTTAATAAAAGCCTTGAAACTAATGCAAAAAATGTCGAACAGAGGGAAGCGTCAATGCACCTCCTCATTTTTGCTCATTGCCTCTCCAATTCAATCCCGTTTGGAGAGAGAGATGGAGATTCTCAATCAGGGCAGGGAGAGGAACAAGATGGCTGCAAGCTAGCGCATTTTAATGGAGGATTTAAAAATCCCATTTTTTAGTCTTTCTCTTTCTTCCCTCTCTCTCCTACAAGGGGCAGTTCCTGCGTGTGAAGAAGAATGAATCCTGCTCGGTGAATGCTCGTCCGGCGTGGTACTGGATTACTTCTAAACTAAAGCTGGGCTGAAGATGGCAGTGTGGAGGTGGACTGAGCATCAAACAAGGCCTAGTTTGCAGACCCGTGACAAGTTCCAAAACCCGAAATAATAAAAAATACACGGTACTGACATTTTTACAAAGAAAATGGCTCTTTTTTCACATTTGATGAGGATTGCAATGTTCATATGGGCTGAAAATTGATGGACATGTTGTTTGATATTGGTTTTAGTCTTTCATAATTAAAAAATAAGAAAATATACACTTAAAGTGTGGCAAAAAATTGGAAAAAATCCGAAAAGCATGGTTTTTAGAGTAAAAATTGGATTTTTGGGCTTAAAATGGAAAAAGCATGAAACAAAACACCAATAAAATGTACAGGTTTGCTATTTAAAGACTCAAGAGCCATAGCTCTAAAATAATGCTAATTTTCTTCTATTTTTATTGATAATACATAAGGAAAAATAAGAAAAAATAGGGAAAATGCTCTTTAAAAGGGGAAAAAATAGGAAACGGACGAGGAAAATTATGGAAAATTATGGATGTGTCTATGGGTGTATAATGAGGATAAAGCATGAGGGTTTGCCTTAGATTATCCCCATTTATATGTTTTTGTGAGTATTTAATGCTTATTTCATGTGAAATACACATGAAATCACCCCTTTACCTATGCAACGAGGCAAAACCTTAAACGATAGGGGGAGGAGGGAAGTTTGAGTGTTGAAATATAATATTAAATCTGATGTATTTTTTGCATTATTCATATTGGATTATGTTAAGTTAAATAAAGGAAAGTACAGCACGAGTATAAGGCGCAGTGTCTTCTCTCATCGCAGCAATTAGGCACTAGTGTATGGAAACATGAAAAGAATGGATTTGGACAATGCACTAGGCTATTTTTCAATTGTTTGAGCACTTAATCATATACACATTTGCATCAAGCATCGTTAAATGGTATCAATTACAAGCTCCTGGATACTTAGCACTTGGTTTCTTTAGGACTTGACCCAGGTAGAGAGAGTGAGCAACCTGACTGTAGGTCTAGACGGTGGGTTAAGGAGGATGGATAAGTGCATTCCTGGAACGTTAAATATATTGACACTAGGAGGGGAGTTTGTTTCGAATGTGTCTATGTGTGAAAGTAGTGCATTGAATCAGGGGTCAATCCCCAAGATGTAGGAGAGCTGCAGTAGGGCCACGGCAATCAGCCGGTGGGGTGCCCTTGTGTCTATGATGTGTGGCATTTAATGTCGATATATGTGTAATCTTCCTCTGAGGAGACAAGGAAAGGGAACATCCGTTGGATCACAGACTATAAATGCGCAGTGATTAGTGTTTAGGAAAGTGTATCCCTCGATAGACGCTCCTGGTCCGCAGGACGTGTGGTAGGGTTGTATATTGACTGCATGAGGTCCGGCTAGTGCCTTAGCCAGTGCCAGCCCATTTTAGGTCCCATCAGTGGTGCGTCTACTTGGGAGCCGCCAACAAGTGGTGTTTTTCGAATCTAGGGTTTCTAGGGACCAAATAGTTGGTTTATGTCCTCTCACAAGGACCGTCAAGCCGAAATACAAAAAGCAGAACGTGCTGAGAGGGCTAGACGGCGGTTGAAGATTGTAAGTCGTTATTCTCCTCAAAGGAGTAGCCCATTGCATATAAGAGGCAGTGGTTCTAGTAACCTAAGTGTTACGAGTAGCTCTTCGAGTGCAAGTGGAAGTCCTAGTACTTCCCTACTTCCAGTTAATCAACCCACAACAAGTGAGGGTGTAGTTTTACCTGCACAAACTCCTGTTGTCAATCCGGTTGTAGCCATGTCACAATCTATCGCAATTCCAGCAGGGACATCGAATTTGCCGGCATTAGGAGCATCATTGCCCATTTTCCATGGGTTAGCAAAAGAAGATGGAAAACGCCACATTAAGGAGTTTTAAACACTCATATTCAATTATCGAATCCAAGATGAAGGACACCTAATGATGTTCTTCAACATTGATGACGTTAAAAGGAAGAGAGGCAGTATGATACCACGGTCTTGAAGCCGGAACCATAACTAGCAGTGCCCAATTTTGTACGACTTTTCGTAGAGAGTTTGCCCCTGAGAAGGGTGGACAATATTGGTTGCGTGTCTTGAATGTAACACGCCAAGAACCAAATGAGAATGTCTAGGCCTATGCCAAGAAATTAAAGCAAGTTCTTCGTAAACTGAATACTTATATCCCCATTCTAGCGGCTGCCCAATTACAATATTTCCTACATGGATTGGATTTTAATATCTAGGGGCAGCTGAGTAGTGTTGCTTTGGCCGACACTAACACTGCTATTACCCAAGCAGAAGGAGTAGAGTCACGCTTGCAAGCGGCTTATGTATAAATTGGAATGGTAATCACTTAGCCTTAACCAATGGGAGTCAAGGGGTTCCCATGTCAAACGCGAATGGGAGAGGAGGGATCATGTCGAATTTGCCTATGTTACCAGCTCCTCCTAGCATGACTATGCCCATGGCTAGTTAGGTGGCCTCACTAAATAGTGTGGGCCAAATAATGAATCCTAATGTTGTCCTAGTAGTCAACGGCCAATCCCTAATCAAGTGGTTAGGCCCATGGAATGACAAACTAACGATCGTGCCTATGAGTCGAGTGCCTCTAATGTCCTTGGTGAAGTTAAGGACATGATGAAGCACTATACCAATATGATCTCTGAATAGTATCGACAAATAGCTATGGATATCAATTTCCTTAAGAAGCAGTAGAATTTGATAGGGAGCCGACGCCCTGAAGAGGGTGGCCCCTCAAGATTCAGTTGTAAGTGGTGTGGTGGCCAACATTTTCCTAGGAATTGCCTAAATGTCAAATGTGATATTTGCAAAAAGTCTGGCCACTTAGCTACTACCTATTGGAGTAAGATCAGTTCTCTCCAACAAGGAAGTAAGCAACCTAGTCCAGTTAATCATCGCGCATAAGGAAATAATCTCCAGCAAGATGAGGGACCAAGACAAATACTACAACGAGGAAAGGCTGTTGTAGAGGAGTCGCCTCATGGCAATGGAGTCAGTCTTATTGAGGCTGTATGTGTCAATGATGCTAAAACTTCTAATCTACGAGCCATAACAAGAGGGAAAAAGATTAAAGAGGGTGATAAAGGAACTGTAAAACCTATCGAGGGAAACCCTAAGCAGGATGCTAGGGAACAGCGAGTCCTAAATCCAGATATGGAAGGTGGACCTCTAAGGCCTGTTGACAGTAAAGTAGATCCCGAGAAGGATAGAGGGATGCCAAGAAAGAAGACAAAAGTCAAAAAAGAGGCACTAAAGCTGGTGGTCCAACGACCAAAGGAAAGAATGGTTTGGCGCGAGAAGAGAACTTTGGCTAACTACCATGACTTTGACCTAGCAAGTTCTCTTTGCGAAGTCAAGCCAGATATGAATCTCCTGCAATTGATTAAACTTTCTCCAGGAGTACGCAAGGAATTCAAGAAAATCTTGCGTATCGGGTATATAGTAGAACCTTTGGGCATAGCTAGAGTGGGAGAAGATTGGTTTGATCATGCTGAAAAGCATTGCCCTAGGGTTCCAGCGTATGTGGATGGAATATTAGTGGAGCACACTATTATGGACACTGGATCCTCCGTCAATATCATAAGTTCAGACTTGATGGTGCGTCTAGGTCTCGAAATTCAAAAAGACAGCTCCACGCTTCTTAGGATGGCGGATGATAGTCTAAGACAATCGAAAGGTTGCATCACTAAAGTCCACGTTACTATTGCAAGCATGGAATGCTACCTAGACTTTAGGGTGATAAGGTTTTCAGGACGTCCTAGCTATCGAGTTTTGCTAGGAAGGCCCTAGATTTTATGAATAGACTACCAAGTCGATATACCCGCTGGTCGAGTGATTCTAGGTCGAGGTGCACATCGTGTAATAGTGGATGCTTACCCTGAGTCTCCTCAGAGTGAGAGAGCTCCTTTATCCTTGATTGAACTAGAAACAGTAGATGATCCATCTAATAGTGAGATGTCATCGAGTGATGGATCTAAGGAAGGGTCCATTACAGAGGATATTTATCAAATAACCTTGAATGAGCTGATAGAGCCTCATGATTGAATAAGAGACATAGATGTTATTGAGCTAGACCTTGGTATGCCTAATGATTCGCAACCAATCAAATTGGGTTCTATGCTCAGTTCGAAAGAGAGAGAGGACTACGTGCCCTTGATTCAGGAGTTCAACGACATCTTTGCTTGGAGCTATGACAAACTTAGGGGTATTCCTCCCAGTCTAGCTGTGCATACTATTCCTGTAAAGGAAGGTACCTGCTCTATACGTCAAAAAGTAAGGCATATGCCTTTTGAATTAAGGGACGGGTTGTTCGAGGAACTACAGAAATTACAGAAAGCAAGTTTGATCTTCCCTATTCACCATACTGAATGGTGCTCACCAGTTGTGATCAGGAAGAAGAAGAATAATCAGATTCGACTTTGTGTAGATTTTAGAGAGTTGAACAAGCAAGCTGTTAAAGATTACTACCTATTGCCGTTTATTGACCAAAATTTGGATCAACTAGCAAGCAGGGAAATCTATTCTTTTATGGATTGCTTTGCAGGGTATAACAAATGGTGATTGCTGAGCAAGACAAGCTAAAAATGATATTTATTGCTGTCTTCGGTACCATTGCATACCGTGTGATGGCACTTGGGTTATGTAATGCACCAGGTTCATGAAATTTTCCTCGAGGAGTTGAAAGTATTCATTGATGATCTAGGGGCAACCACTGTAAGGGATAGACAGCTATTTATCTTACAGAAGTGTTTTGAGCGGTGCAAACAATTCTGCATAGCTCTCAACCCACAGAAGTGCGTCTTCAGAGTCCCTTATGGGCTTTTGTTAGGCCATGTCATCAGTTCCGTAGGGATTGTGACTGATCATGAAAAGATCAAGGTCATAGTCACCATGAGTCCACCACGTACTCCAAAGGATGTGCATAGCTTTCTGTCATCGATAGGGTATTATCGAAGGTTTATCAATGCCTTAGCAGAAAGAACGTTGCCACTAAAGAATCTATTGTCCTTTAATTGTCAGTTTTCATGGAGTGATGCTTGCAAAGTATCTTTTGACGATGTAAAGCAGGAGCTTGCCAAAGCACCTGTTTTAAAAGCACCTAAAAGGGGTGAAATGTTCTATATATTTTCAACAATAACTATGTATAGTATTAGCTTTTGCTAGTCCAAAGTTGGGCATATCAGAAATTAACTACACCTATATGGAGAAGTTGAGCCTTGCGATGGTATTTGCGACCAAGAAGTTCAAGGACTACATTCTTTATGAGAGGGTGGTTTTTAATACGAAGGCAAAAGGGATTTGATTGTTATTGAATAAGTTACAGCCGCCTGATCGGTTAGCAAAGTGGTTAATCACTTTGCAGGAGTTTGATTACAAGATTAAGAGCAAGCCGCCAAAGCTTTAGGGCATTTTGAGTATCTTATGGATTTCGGAGAGCCAAAAGAGGTTGTGGGCTGAAGGAAGTGACATGGAAACATTGTTTAAGATTGATACGGTGTATATTCCCTCCTGGTATGCTATTATAACGCACTATCTTTCTACGGGAGAGACTGGAGATACTCTATCAAAACCCAAGAAGAGGAAGATTAAACAGCACGCATTGAAATTTTCCTTGATCATAGGGACATTAAATTGGCAAGGTGTTGATGATATCTATCGCCGATGTGTGATGCTTGACAAGGTTCCCTTTATTTTGGAAGAGTGCTATGATTCCGCTTGTGGAGGGCACTTTGCTGGGCAATTGACGGCATAGAAGGCTTTACGAGCTGGTTATTGGTGGCCATCCATCTTCTAGGATCCATTTGACTATGTTAAGAGATGTGATACATGTCAAAGACATGACAGTCGAGAGAATAGGAAGTGTCCACTTATGCCTATTATGGCTATCCTTCCATTTGAGAAGTGGGGCATCGATTTTGTGGGACCTATTACCCCATCGTCACTACTCAGAAAAGATACATTATAGTAGCAACCAATTACTTTACAAAGTGGTCAAAAGCACGAGCGACGAGGCAGGACAATGCAAAAGAGACTGCTAGTTTCCTACTTGAGCAGATCATCTGCCGTTTTGGCCCCCCAAAGGAAATAGTATCGGACCGTGGAACTCACTTTTTGAATAAGGTAATTAGAAGCCTGACTAAAGCATGGAGCATTAAGCATAACAAGACGACCCCCTATAATCCGCAAGCTAATGGACAGGTTGAAAGTACCAATAAGCAGCTTGTCGGTATCCTATCCAAGATAGTCTCTGAAAAAAAATGGGACTGGGATACAAAATTATATGTGGCGGTTTGGGCGTATAATATGACGATTAAATGAGCCACTCGCCACACCCCATTCAAATTAGTTTATGGGGAGGAGTGTGTCTTGCCCTTAGAAATTGAGTTGTCGACCATAAGATTCGGAATCAATCATTCTTTGGGTGATGAAGATGCTTTATTTGAGTGGTTTACGACTATAGCCCACTTGGACGAGCTCAAATTACACAGTTTGTTGCACCAGGAGGTAGCTAAATGTCGGATAAAGCAGTTGCATGATCTAAAGGCGAAGAAGTATACCTTTAAAAAATGGCAATTAGTTCTGTATTACGATACGCATAGGGAGCTATTTCCAAGAAAGCTAGAACCTAGATGGGATGGCCCTTACAAGATAGTTCGGATAGGTAAAAATAAGTCCACGATTTTATTAGTTGATCTACAAGGAGTGGAGTTTAAGAATAAGGTTAATCTTAATAATATTAAACCTTGTTATTTCTAAATATACTAACGCACTAAATGCATTGTAGGTCCATGCTAGGGCTGATTTGAGACTTGCAGGAGAGCTTAAACTGGTCGATGGGGCGGGTAATCCCTTATTTGGAGCACCCATATCTAGAGCAAAGATATCATCAGGGAAGGCTTATCTGGTGGAGCAAGGGATACAAAGTCGTTGAACAAGAAGATGGTACCTTTGTGTGGGAAATTAAAGTTTTCTACCATCATCGTTTACAAATCTTGACAAGCATCCCTGTTGAGTTTAATGAAGAAGGTGGGATGGAGCCATCAATTCATCCTCTAAATATGTTGAATTTTGATTATCATACTTATGAATAGAGGAGTTCCTGATGGCTGGCTGTGTAAACCCCTTGTGGATGTACACGTTATACTTTGATGGAGCATCCAGGGGGCCTCATAGAAAAGGGAGTGTTGGAGTAGTCATCCGAGATCCCCGACATAGAGTTACAATGAAATTAGCTGCTTATCTCGGGGTGGGATTCACTAACAACATGGCGGAGTATAAAGCCCTAATTATGGGATTGAATATTGCCAAGAAAGGTGGCATTAGGCGGTTGTTAGTAAAAGGGGATTCCCATCTAATCTTAAATCAACTTAATGGGACATATACAATCCTGAATCCTCTCCTTCGTATGTATTATCGAACTGCTATAACCGTACTTGATGAATTTGAGAGCATAACTCTTCAGCTCATTCCACGTTATTGGAATCAGTTTGTGGATTCATTAGCCAATTTTACTTATGAGGAGGACCTTTTTTTCAACTGTGGTCCTAGTCCAGATGTTGTTATTGATAATGACGCAGGAGCTAGTTGCTTGTGGGGGATGTTATCAAACCGCCTGTTATATGGCAGGCGATGGTTGATATGGGTAATAAGGAGAGTAGCGAGACCCATCTACCACTATTATCTTGGGCACATAGGTTGATTCGACGACATGTTATGCGTACGTCTCTTGCTGTGTATGCAGGAGATATGGGTCATAACTTGATGCATTTAGTTTAGGGGTAAGTGCCATGTTTTTTCCCTTGGAGTGGAGCATGTGTTTGTATATCTGCCTTCTTCCAAGGAGGGATCTATATGAGCAAGATTGCTTGATTTCTTTAGGCCAAGAGGGCCAATTGTTTTCAGGTTTTAATGAGCTATTTCTTTAGGCCAAGAGGGACAGCTAGTTTGTAGTGAAATGTGCTATTTCTTTAGGCCAAGAGGGCCATTCGTCTATTTGGTGCAGGTACAGTTAATGGGTTTTTATTGTAGTGATTGCATTATACAAGTTACCAAAGTTGCTAGAGGGAGCCTTTGCTGCGAAGGAGCTTCTTGTGGCCATTCCAGGTGGTTTCGTCCCCTTTTCGAGTATTTTCCCTTAAGCGATTAATGATATATGTGTGTGTAAGGATTATTTTCTTTTGTTTGGTGGGGACTGACAATCGAGGCCTAAAGTCCCAAGATTAGGCTCTGTATGTCTAGGGGAGGTCTAAGTAGTCATTGCCTCCTACAAGGCATTGTCAGGCATTGTAAGACCTGTTTTAGATGGGAATTCTAGTGACCCTGTTCTACTAACCTGCTAGGTAGCCGTTCTAGGAGTTCGTGTTAGTTGTGAGGAAGTTAGAGAAGCCTACTAAAGTAATGATGGAAAGAGACAAAACCCTAAATATATGAAAGACAGTATATGAATATACGGAGGTGTGTAAAAAGAAGGGGTTCTAACCCCTATAAAAATAAAAATGGAAAGAAAGAAAAATCTTTGAGCTATTGTTTATCACCTTGCGAAGGCCTGGTAGGTGCATGGGGATGAGACAAGACCCAGGGCCGATGCCTTGTCTTCCTAGGGGTGGCATCTAGTAGAAAAATAAGAATAAAAGAAGGTTGGAGCGAAAATAAAAGTGAGTGTTAGAAAAGGATTAAGTATCGCCTTGTGTGGGCTTGGTAGATTCTTGGGTACCGAGATAGGACCTAAGGCCAACGCCTTGCTCTCCTTGGGTCACTACGCTCAACTCCCTCCTTTTTACATGCCTGAGTATACAAAATAAGAGGCTAAAGAGCCAATGTGCTAAAAGATAATATTTATTGATCCGGCTATAGGAGTCCTCACCTAGTAGGAGCTCCTAGTTGAGTTCTCCTTAGTTAGGTAGGTAGTTCAGACCACCACTGAGGATGACATCTTTGATAGATCTTTTTAGCTTGACTATGTTGGAGTAGTTTGTTAGTGACTAGCTTTAGGTTTTCTGCCAGATTATGCTAGGCCTACTCCTCGTGGATTTCATGCCTTGGTTTTGACAAGGGGGTAGGGTAAGAGCTCTGATGTGTTTTGTTATGTATCTATTTTGTATCAGCTTGATGCTCTTTGTGGTTGTGTTTATGTGCAGATTCATTCGTGGGATTCAACGGGCTGAGTCGCCCTATCCTGTGATCGCCAATGACAGTTGGATTTTAGGACTCGATTTGGACCCGTTCTTGAAGCGTTGAAGCTCGTTTTGGAGCTAGAAAGTGCCCGAGAGGTGTTAAATAGCCAATTTTCATGAAAAATCAAACAATGGCGGATGGCCTAGCTAGAGTTTTCCTAGATGCATTTCAACATCAAGAATCCAACACAAGTCTCGATTCATCAATCGGAGGTCGTTTGACCCTCCATTTAATCCCCACAAGGTTCGGTGTTACAAAGCAGCTACCAAATCAGGAAGCCGTAAAGTGCATGGGAGAGGCCAGTTTGATGGAGTTTGACACCACGAAGCTTCCTGTCCAATCGGATTGCAAATCGGAGTTCGTTTGGGCCTTCAAAATTGAAAGATCCACTTGCGGGATAGTGTGAACACAAAAAGATGAACCGGTTATTTTATTGTTTTAAACCTTAGGCCTAATAAAAGCCTTGAAACTAATGCAAAAATTGTCGAACAAAGGGAAGCATCAATGTACCTCCTCATTTTTGCTCGTTGCCTCTCCAATTCAATCCGTTTGGAGAGAGAGAGAGGAAGATTCTCAATCAGGGTAGGGAGAGGAACAAGATGGCCGCAAGCTTGCCCGTTTTAATGGAGGATTTAAAATTCTCATTTTTTAGTCTTTCTCTCTCCTCCCTCTCTCTCCTGCAAGGGGCAGTTCATGCATGTGAAGAAGAATGAAGCTCGGTCGGTGAATGCTCGTCCAGCTCGGATTGCTTCTAAACCGAAGCTAAGCTGAAGATAGCAGTGTGGAGGCAGGCTGAGCATCAAAAGGGGCCTGGTTTGCAGACCCGACAAGTTCCAAAACCCAAAATGATAAAAAAATACACTGCACTGATATTTTTACAAAGAAAATGGCTCTTTTTTTGCATTTGATGCGGTTAGCAATGTTCTCATAAAATATACAGTTAAAGTGTGGGAAATAAATGGAAAAAACCCAAAAGCATGGTTTTTAGAGTAAAATGGGATTTTTGGGCTTAAAATGGGAAAAGCATGAAACAAAACACCATTAAAATATACATGTTTGTTGTTTAAAGACTCAAGAGCCATAGCTCTAAAATGATGCTAATTTTCTTCTATTTTTATTGATAATAAATAAGAAAAAATAGAAAAAACTACTCTTTAAAAGGGGGAAAAATAGAAAACAAACAAGAAAAATTATGGAAATTTATGGATGTGCCTATGGGTGTATAATGAGAATAAAGCATGAGGGTTTACCTCAGGTTATCCCCATTTATATGTTTTTCTGAGTATTTACTGCTTATTTCGTGCAAAATACACATGAAATCACCCCTTTACCTATGCAACAAGGCAAAACCTTAAACGATAGGGGGAGGAGGGAAGTTTGAGTATTGAAATATAATATAAAATCTGATGTATTTGTTGCATTATTCATATAGGATGACGTTAAGTTAAATAAAGGGAAGTACAGCACGAGTGTAAGGCTCGGTGTCTTCTCTCATCGCAGCAATTAGGTGCTAGTGTATGGAAATATGAAAAGAATGGATTTGGACAATGCACAAGGCTGCTTTTCAATTGTTTGAGCACTTAATCATATACACATTTGCATCAAGCATTGTTAAATGGTATCAATTACAAGCTCCTGGATGCATAGCACTTGGTTTCTTTAGGACTTGACCCATGTAGAGAGAGTGAGTAACCTGGCTGTAGGTCTAGACGGTGGGTTAAGGGGGATGGATAAGTGAGGATAAGTGCATTCCTGGAATATTAAATATATTGGTACTAGGAGGAGAGTTTGTTTCGAATGTGTCTATGTGTGGAAGCAACACATTGAGGGGCCAATCCCCAAGATGTAGAAGAGTTGTAGTAGGGCCACAGCAATCAGCGAGTGGGGTGCCCTTGTGTCTGTGATGTGTAGCATTTAATGCCGATATATGTGTAATCTTCCTCTGAGGAGACAGAGAAAGGGAATATCCATTGGATTACAAACTATAAACACGCAGTGATTACTGTTTAGGGTATTGTATCCCTCGACAGACGCTCCTGGTCCATGAGGCTGTGTGTTGGGATTGTCTATTGAGTGCATGAGGTCCGACTAGTACCTTAGCCAATGACGGCCCATTTTAGGTCCCATCATCACACAAGATTAGATAGCTGACATCTTCACAAAGGCATTGGGTGCAGGGAAGCTTCAAAAGTTTCGAAGCTTACTTGGAGTTTCAAAGATAGAGTTGAGCTTGAGGGGGAGTGTTGAGATGGCAAGCTCAACATGTGCAGACATTGATGATAGACCGTCTGGCTAGATGGGTCTGCATGTCTACACTTATCATGTTGGTGATCATTATCATACTCACATGGCCAGTTACTTTTCACTTATTATATTTAGTATGTTACACCTACCTACAGCAAGCAAAGATATAGCACCAGTCAATTAATGTAGTTTATTATGCACTGTTTGACTTAGTATGCCACTTTCCTTTATGTTGTAACTTATCTATACTTTGTGTACATTTTATAGTGTGTGGAAGAAGAAGAAAAAATCAGCAAGAAAACGTTTTTAGCCTCCATCTCTCTTGTTATGTTATTGAGTGAGCTTTCTCTTGTATACATAGTGTGTGTTTGCCACAGCAACTCAAGCAAGTCCCCCCACCACGCGATTCTTGATAGACTGTTTACTTCCTTGAGCTCAAGAGAGCTAATCTTACTCCAACAAGTACTAGAAACATGGCCGGAATTTCTACATATGTCACATTTGACATTAGGGCAGTTTCTTAGAAAGCGCTAACTACTGCACCACTTACAACAAAATCTTGATGGACCACCCTCTTCAGGGCATCAACTTCCTATCAAATTCTATTTCTTCTTTAGGAAATTAACATCTATGGCTTTTTTTGAAAAAAAAATTGCTATCATGTCAGTATAATGCTTCATCATGTCCTTGACTTCACCAAGAACATTCTATGCACTAGACTCATAGCTGTGATCATCTAGTTGTGTTAAGTTGGTCTAACTAAATGATTAGGGATAACTGCTTGCTGATTGATCGGAATGAAATTAGGGTTTATCATTTGGCTTCCAATATTAAATGGAGCCATCTAACTAGTTGTTGGCATAGTCACATTAGAGGAAGCTGGTAACATAGGCACACTTTGCATTATGCTTCCTCTCATATTCAAATTGATGATGGGTATTTATTGACTTCCACCGATCAATGCCAAATTATTTCCTAGCCCTAAACTCGAATTCAAGTTTACCCTAAAGACGTAGGCTACTTGTAATCATGACTCTACCTCCTCTATGCATGTAATAGCCATATCAATGTTAGCAATAGCAACATTGCTCAACTACACCTGGATATTAAAGGCCACCCCATGCAAAAAGTACTATAGTTGAGCAGCAACTAGACTCGAATATTCTCATGAGGTTCTTAACATGTTACATTAAGAACATGTAGCCAATACTAACCTTCTCTTTCAAGGGAAAACTCTCTTTAGAAGGCTACAAAAAATAGATCAATCATAGTTATGGTTTGAGATCTCGGCTATAATACCATACTGCAACTCGTCCTTTCAGAGTCAAATTGAAGAACATCATCAGATGTCCCTCATCTTGGATTCAACAGTTGAACATTAACTTTTAGAACTCTTTAATGTGGAGTTCCACATCTTCGTTAACTAACCCATTAAAAATAGATAGAGGGAATCCTAGGGCGGTTGGCAAGTCTGGTGTTCCTACAGGGATTGCAATGGGTTACACCATCACGATGACTAGATTTGCTAAAGGTTTTTGAACTAGTGGAACTATTACCCCACTCAAAGTGGGTTGACCGACTAGGAGAGGGAAAGTACTAGAGCTTCCTCCTCCTCCTCCTCCTCCTAGAGAACTGCTCGTAGACCTAGGGGTACTAAGACACATTCCTTGTAAAGATATTGTGTTACTCTATTGAGGAGAATATCTCCTAATAATCTTGGCCCGCCATCTAGCCCTTTCAACTCTTTCTTGCTTCTGAAGCTCGGCTTGACGACCTTTTGGATCCACTTCACTACCTTTTGGTAAACACTAATCAATTAGTCCCTATCAACCAAGAGTCAAACACACCGCCACTTATTAGCGACTCTCAACAAATGCAGCGCCTATTAGGACCAAAAAATGGACCTAACACTAGCTCTAAGGCTAATGGCTATAGCCATGCCTCTATACTCAACCAAAATGTCCCATGGCCTCATAGCTAGGAGCATCCAGAGGCTACACACACTAATTTAGCTTAGACATGCATTTGTATCATCCATAGTCCAACGAGTCCCTTCCCAACTCCTCACAGAGAGTACCCAAACAAATCATATCACATGCACAGGGAGCACCCCTTGGCTGACTGTCGTGGCCCACTTTGGCTCTCCTATACCTCAAGATTGGCCCCAAGATGTGCCATTCAAACATATAATGCATATGATACATTTTCGTCTCTTATCAATCAATCATTCCAAGAGATAAATTATAATCCTCATTGAATCAACCCCCAAAGAAATGAATATACTAACCCTATAGATTAGGAATCCTCACCCTCAACGTGGGTCAATGTTCATAAAAGAAGGTATTATGCATCCAAGATATATATTTTCAATACCATGACATGAATGCAATGCAAGAGTGGATGAACCATCATACTCAAACATTTTATATATTAAAAAAACATTGTGACAGTGCACAAACAGTTCCCTTCATGCTTTTACTACTAATGTACTTGCTTCGTTGCATAGGAAACAACACCGAGTATACTCATGTTCTAAACCCTTTAACTTTTCAAATAACCGCAACAGCATCCTATATGTGAAATGCAACAGATAAATCAAATTTAAAACCATGACCAACACTTGTAAATCTCCCTCTTTCCCTATTGTTTAATATTATGCTTGCGGTGGTAGGTGTAGATGTCACGTGCCTACCTACCTAGCATTGCTAGTGCCCCTAAAGCCTCACGAATATCCGGCAGTACAATGTCAGAATCACAAACCATGAGGTAACAGACATCAAAACCAAATGTCACACAAGTGAATTAGGTTCCAAGATGGCAGCTTGGACTTGTAAACACAATCTTGTGTGTTGACAATGACACAGTCACTTTGTTGAAAGTACAAAAGTACTATGACATTGTATTCAAAAAGAGAGCAAGTACAATGCTTTATAGGAATAGACTAGGCTCTATTCCCTAGCAACACATTTTAGTGGTTAATCAAGGAATTATCCTAGATGGCTTCGCCCGACACTCACGAGAATACATGTGGTCTATCATCTAGGCTTCCTAGAGTCCACCCCGTAATGGAAGGTTCCGTTCGGCGGTCCCATGAGGATCAACATGCAAGCTCGAGGTCCTAATTGGACAACTGAGGTCTCAATACATTAGCTAACTCCATCGGAGGTGTCCCACAAGGGCTTCTCATCCGATTGGTCGTATTTACCCTTGGTTCATGGGGTGCAACTCTTTTTTCCAACAACAATTGGTTAGGATTCAAGGGACCTTAATGGAGTTCTGACATAGTCGTTGCCCCTTTCCCCTAAGATAATTTCTGATCAAGGTTTTAAGACCTGGCCCTAGGTAGGTCAATGCACAGCTCTACCTAATTTTTTCTAATTAACATTTCATTTAATCTCTTGAGAGAAGCTCCCAGCTTTATCAAGACCACCCATCTGTAGGATGGATCCGTCAAGGATCTCACCCACCCGCTTCCCACAAATGGTTTTCTTTAGCTTTCTAATTACCTATCACATTAAGTTATGACATATAAAAGAATCTCCATTAATTAATCACGTTACTTCGTTATCACAAGTTCTTTCACATAATTTTACGACAAACACAAAGATAGAGAAAATACTATTTTGACAAAACATATTTATTTATCATTTTGCAAAGTTATTTACAATTATTTTTTCCTTCTTCCTACGCACAAGATAAACCTCCATTCACCGAAAAATCCCTTCTGTTTGTGCAAAAGGAAAGAAATCCTCCAAGATTTCCATCCCTTTACTAGTACTGAGCACTCCAAGATCCCATCTTGATTCATATGAGGGTCAGGCAATTCCTAGGAGTGATCAAGAGATTTACAGCCAGAGCCTCCCTGGCACTCCTGCCTCCTCCTGCCTAACGGATTCCTCATCGAGTGACCTCTTGCCATTGGGGTTGATCTAAAGCTCCTCGTGAAAGTACAAAACAATCCCCCTTGGGGCAAGGTTCTACATCTAGCTGTGGGGGAGGCATAACACAATCTTTCCTCTTATTATCCTAATTATATATTTACAATCAAATCTAACTACTGCAAGCACAATCAATCTTTCATGCGCAATCATCAATACATGCATAAATAAAAAATAAACAGCAGCAAGTGTTTTTAGCATAGAAAATAGCCTCACCCAAATCCAGGGTTTCTCTTTTAAGGTCCCACCTTATTCTTAGGGCTTCACTTCTTATTGCAACTCTTTTTCGGGATCTGCAAGTTATTTCAAGAATTTTAAGTCTATTTTATCCTTATAAAAAAATTGGTATTTTCGCCCTAAAAGATAACATGGGCATTTGTGCCTATAATAGGCAATTCATGCGTTGGCCTGCCCTAACCCGTACTTAGCAAGATTTCAAATGCTTTTCCAAGTCTATTTAGACTTTAGAATTTGTATCAACAAATTCTTATCAATGTCCAACAAGTCCTACAGACTTCCGATATTTATTTCATTTCCTGATACTGATAGTTTCACGGTTGTTGAGTATTTCATAGTTGTTTTTGCTTCAACATTCTTGATATTTTAGATAACATTTCTCGTTGATTCATACGTGGGTCAACTCATGATATTGATGCTCTCACTACTAATATAATCATTAATATTGACATTGTGTGTGTTTTCAGTAAGAAAATAATTTTTATTTTATTCTACTCATATTCTATGATTTAATCGATAATGTCTAATCATTTGTTAAACTTTCAACATTATCTAGAAATCTCAATTTTCATTTAGCTATGTTCTAAGTGCAATGCTGATTGTTTTTTTGATATCTTTATTCTAGGTAACGCAAAAATCATAAGTATAATTTTTTTTCATCTTTCAGACATGGAATTATATTTTCACACACCTAATTTATGCATGTCTAGTATATGTTTTCCTATACAATTTTCTATTTATTTAATGCATTGATTATTTCATGATATTATATAAATGATTTTTTATAAGTTATTTTAAGATTCATATGTGTTTGTTTATCATTAACAAAATGAAATAGATATAGTCACTTTTAGGAAAAATTTATAAAATATTCCCTTTCCTAACAACATCTACCATTTTTTTGTTATTTTGATCACATGTGTCATTAATGAAATAACAATAAATATCCCAAAATAAACCATAATTACGATATTTTCTTAGTGGCAGGCATATAATCATTTTCCAAGTGAAATAGTATTTTTATTGAATAGTTAATTATTATATTACTTAGGTTATTTTTCTAAGTGGTAATTCATATATGTATTTTCTTTACAAATGCATTTATAATTGTTTAAAGCCAAATATAGCACAATAAGCTTATAAAACATTACTTTTTTCCAAACTGACAAGATGTTACATCTATTAGGTTTGCAATAACAGGGGTTTTGCCAATTCTAACTGCATCATTTTCTCCATCAACCGTGTTCCTTGCTTCCCTTGCTTCAAATGGGCTTTTTGAATTTCTCGACCACACGAAGCAATGGATGTCAGTTGAAATTGACATGGTAGTTTAGAGAGTGTTGGTGGCCATCCAAAAAAAATTTGCTAGCATTTTGCTTAGCAGTATGGTCGTATGGGAGGAAGGCGTACCAAAGGGTAGAGAAAATCAAAATGAGGTAGAGAGGGGGTATTTTCCTCTTTTAATCTCGAAGCTTCAATGGATAAGAGAAGTAGAGAAATTTTTCAATCATCAGGACGTCTTCATTCTTACATTCTTTGTGAAGGAGATGGGGTGTATTCATAGGCATGCCTACATAGTCATGCCTTTTGGGTTGACTAACATGTCAGTTACCTTCCAACAACTGACGTGCACTATATTCAAGGACATGCTTAGGAAGGAGATAGAGGTCTTCATGGACGACTTGTGTGTTCACTCTACTTGGAGGCAACACTTAGACAGACTCCGAGCAATCTTTGAATGGTACCAACTGTACCGCCTCTCGTTGAATCCCTTGAAGTGCCAATTTTGAGTGAAGCATGAATGAATTCTAGGACATTTGGTATCAAAGAAAGGCATTGCCACTGATCTCTCGAATATCGGGGTCATTGTCGACCTTCCACCCCCAACTGATTACAAGGGCGTTTAGTGCTTCTTAGGCCATACAGGGTATTATCGACGGTTCGTGTTGAACTATGCATTGATTGCTAGACCTCTATACAAGCTATTGATCATATTCGAATGGACCAAGGAATGCCAACATGTGTATGAGGAACTAAAAAAGGCTCTGACCACGGCACCAATTCTACAAGCTCCAGATTGAACACTCACGTTCCATGTGCACATCGACGCTTTGAAATTTGGCGTGGGAGCTATGTTGTGCAAACTTGGTGAACACAACCTGGATTACCTAGTGAGCTTTGCTGGCGGATAACTCACTAAGACCAAAATAAATTATTCAACAACTGAGAGAGAGTGCTTGGCCATGGTTTTTGCTGTAAAGAAATTTTGGCATTATCTTTTGGCTACGCCTCTTACCTTCTTTGTTGGCCATCAAGCTTTGTTATATCTTGTTAACAAGCCATGCACTACAGGATGCATGGCTACTTCTACTTTTGGAGTTTGACTTCTCAGTGGTGGTACGTAAAGGGAAGCAGCATTACATGGCTAACCATATGTCTCACATCCCCATGGGAGAAGTTGTTGGAGAAGGCATTGTGGACAAATTGTCAAATGCACATCTATTCCGTTTATCCAACGAAAGGGATTTGTTTAAATCCGACATGACACCATATTGGGTAGATGACATAGTTCAAGTGTTTGAGCACGGACTACCGGAACGACCAATAGAAAAGGTCCAACTTAGATAGCTCATCTTGAAAATCCAATCCTATTAGTTGATAATAGGGCAACTATATAGGTTGGGGCAAGACGAGTTACTGCACACATACATGTGTGAGCCTGAGATGCATGACATACTCACAGATGCACACGACATAGTCGCAGGAGGACATTTCAATAGAGACGCGACAACCCACAAAGTGCTGCAGCCCCAGCTGTGGTGGTCTACTCTCTTCCGAGATGCAGCATGATTTGTGAAGCATTGTGATGAGTGCCAACAAACTAAGGTACCTATTCATAAAGATCACATGGAGCTAACCCCAATTATCGTGTGACAACCCTTCAAGAAATGGGGGATTGACTTCATCATACCCATTAGTCCCATAGCATAGTATTCACAAGCTAAATACATCATTGTTGCCACCAACTATCTAACAAAATAGGCATAAGTATGAGCTACAAGAAAAAATGACGCTAGAACCACTGTCAGATTCCTATGGGAGCATGTGATCTCACGGTTCGATTGCCCCATCAAACTAGTCAGTGAGACCAGGGCACACACTTCATCAAAGAAGTGATAGCTCACCTCCTATCCTCCTTCCTAATCATCCATTAGAAATCTTCACCTTATTACACATGCAAGTGGTCAAGTTGAATCCACAAACAAAATCTTGGTAAAGATCTTGACCAAAGTTGTCTCTACTTCCGCGCAGTGATTGGGATAACAAGTTGATGGCATCCTTACGGGCCTACCACATGGCTTACAAGATGGCTACAGGACAAGACCCTCTTCAGGTTGATCTATGGTACAGAGGTGATTCTACCCTTGGATTTCTTCGTATCTAGCCTCAAGATAGCCCTTCAAGAGAGATGGGACAAGAAGGAGGCATGGACAGAATGCCTAATTGCGCTTGATCGCTTATCAAAAACCCGGCTTCTAGCCACCCACACACTAATATACGAGAAGGCAAGACGCAAACGCTAGTTTGACAAGCATGTCAAGTAGTGCAACTTTTAATAGGGTGACTTAGTACTTCTATACTCGGTCAAAGGACATAAGCAGAAACTAAAGTTTTGAGGGCTAGGTCCTTTTAGGGTTCCAACCATTAGCCAAATTGGCAATGTAGAACTCAAAACCCTAGAAGGGGAGGGTGTAGGCTTATTCAATGGCAGCCACATAAAGAAGTACTTCCCTCCTGCACATACATTACATGAGCCTTCAATGCTAGCACCCCACATCCAAGTACAAGTAGCCATTATCACTGAGATGGACAATGCAGATGAGGAAGCTATAGAACCAACTTACCTAAGTATAATGGTCACTACCAAGCACACATGCGCCATTAGTGCATTGATCGATGAGGGAGCTGATTTTAATGTCTTAACCCATGACCATTGGACTCAAATTGGCACACCGCAATTAGAGCCCACTAATGCTAAGCTCAGCCCTTATGGAGGCTGACCCTACACACTTTTGGAAAAGTGCAAGGTTGCAGTTTCTATCGAGTCTAAAAGCATACCGATGATCTTCTATGTGTTGCCCAACACTAAAGATGCAGGCACATAGTCACTATTAGGACAAACCTTTAAGAAGCGATCTCTTTGTATTTTTGACTACGAGTCACAACATATCCACCTAGCCATGGAAAATATCCAAATAGTTACATCTTTCAGTAAGGGCGGCGTGACTCCTTCCAAGTCTGCAAAGCCACTGGTAGAGAACCCCACCGTCAAGTCTAAGGAGGGGGGTTGTGACTCATCACAACCCACCAAACCTCAATGCCGACAACCCGTTGAACCCAACACTAAAGCCAAGAAACCCCAATTCAAATGGGTACCTAAATATCAAGGACCATCACCTTGAAGTAGACACCCACGCCCTCGCGGAGCTAAGGGCCCATACTTGAAACCTAAAAGGCCAAGGCAAAACTGTAAACATCAACGCAGGGTCAAGCTGCAATGGGCCCCCAAAACCTTATTGCAAGCGCAAGACTACTATGAGGGTAACCCCTAGATTTGGCTACCTAAAGCCAAAACAACCAAAAGTCCTACTCAAACGCCACCCTCGAGCTTTGGCCACATGAAACAGTGAGCTAGAGACACTCAGGCCACAAGAGAATTGAGCCGTCAAGTCCATAAAACCACCAAAGCCTATATCAGTAGTGCCTGAACCAATCTATCGCCCAAAATCGCAGCCTATTGCTAACAAAATGCCCAAATCTAGAGCTGATGGTACCCCTCAAACCTCAGAAGCATCTAGTAGCATGACAACTGCAACTACAACTAAACCCATCGAACATGAAGCAAAGCTACAACCTAAGGAGCAAACCAAGCTATGACCATTGAACTCTCTAGTTCCGTCGTCAAACCTCAACCACCTATTGGCCTTAGACCCTCTTATGAGTGGCAATCAAGCCACTGACTTAGCTAAAAATACGGGGGGATGACTTGGTTGCTTGCCTTAGATGCTTAAACGTGACTTTCATGTCACTTCCTAAAAGCTAGGACCTCTTAGACTTGGGACTCTTAGATGAAACTATGGCGACGGAAATATAGACACTCCTTGTTGTTGGGAAGAGTCAAAATTCATGTTTTTCAAGGCTTCCGAAGTAGCTAAAGAGCTTATTGCCACCGAGTTTCCCTCGAACAAGCGCAGCAACAATGCCTCATCACTTCATATGACAAGCACACAGCTTGTGCCAATGATCAAGAGATAGAAGACTTGAAACAACTTGTATCCAACAACTCCCCTTTCTTGAAAAAATGATACATTCTTCGCATCCAATGGGAGCTCAAGGGATGCCAAGTCATGTCAAATCCTGAGCAATGATGCACAATTAAGACATCAGAACATGACCCCCAACTTATGTTGCTCCAACCTCTTATAGGATATTAACGACCATTGACCGACCCATGGAAGAACATATTCATGGACACCCCTACTTAGATCTCATCCTTACCGAGGAGGAGCTACACATTGCTAGTCGCATAGACTCCGGTGACTTCTTGCTTTATTTCCTTACTTACATCACCCAGCTCGACATTCGACCTTTAGACATGGACAGGTATGCCCACATGGAATATAATCCAAACTTCTATGCTTGGCTCCTGCAGAAGTAAAGCACTATACCCATGCATAGCATGCCCTTTACACTCTAGCCTTCAATCCTAGGAAGGATTCTTCTCAATTCCAAGGGGAAGGGGGTAAGGGTAAGGCAAGGGCAAGGGTAAGGGTAAGGGTAAGGGTAAGGGTAAGGTGAATCAAACCAAACACACAAGGAAACAATAAAGAAAAGGCACACATTGGTAGGATGGAACAACTTGTGAGTGCAAAAAAGGTTAATCAAATTTGAAATCAGCAGACTAATTGAAAGAAAAGCCAATTTCTACACTCAAGCAATTCAGTTCAGCAAATATGTAATTGTTCTCTTGTGTTTGTGATAATTCTGAATAACACTAATGGCGAATATGGTTTCATGATAGGCACCAATCATGGCAAGCTAAGAAAAGGCTGGAAAATTACCTTTTTCACAAGAAGAACATGCAAAATACGGTCTTTCACTGGAAACACGAGCCTTCAACTAGTTTAAGTTCCGGCATATCTTCAATCTAGAAGATGTGGCCATTGAAGAATGGGATATGAGGCAGATCATCGAGCAATGCAATCTGTAGAAATATGTGGAAGTAGTAGGCCAAGGAGTAGACTACATCTATTGTGCAGAGTTTTTGAGGACTTTCCACAGGAACCCGGCACCGTAATTGTGCATGAGGGAGAGGAAACTCGTCGGGTGCTGATTGAATTGACCTCGAAGCTAGTGGAAAAGGCATTGGGCTTGGCAAACAAAGTAGAGAGGAAGCTGAAGAGAGACATATATGCCTTGCTAGGAATGGACAAGGTGAAGGTCCACACCAATGACAGCATCAGCTTGGTGGATATTCCAGATCATGAAATCCAACTCCAAGCCAAGATGGTGCATGCATTGTTTTCTAGTCAGAGGTACAACACCACCATGAGCCGTATCATTGTCCCCCTGCTAGAGAGCATCATAGCACGGTTGCTAGATGAGGTGAACATAAAACAGTTTTGTGAGGAAGACCATTGAGACCTCGGTAAAAGCTTTGGCAACGGGGGATAGCCCGCCAAGGGGGAATCCTCTGCCACCAAGGCTAAAAGGAAATCTTCGTCTTCAAAGGCCTCAACCATTGGATTCGGTGGGGTCCTCACCCCTATCATCAGGGAAGCCTTGGGGCAAGGGCAGGAATAAGTAGGAGGAGTGGATGAAACACCAAGCAAGTCACCACCTCACAATGAACAGGAGTGAGGAAGAAGAAAATAGGGAATAAGAAGAGCAAACTAGCCATGGAAACGCTAAGAAGATGAAGAAGGAAATTGCACTAGAAAAGTAGGAAGAGGAGAGGAGGAAACAAGAGAAGATGGACTTGCACAAGGCTCGCAAGGAGTCCAAAAAGGCTGAGGAGGAAAGAAGGAGAAAGCAAGAGGAGGAGGAGGAATTGAGAAAAAAGGAGGAGGAAGGCATGGCCCTCACCACATGCAAGTCCTTTGAGTAGCAGTCCAGGTAAGACGAGAGTTGGAACCCAACCGAGCCCAATTAGAGACAAAGGGCCGAGCTCAAGTGCCCATGTGCCAGAGTTCATGCCACATACATTTCGAGAAGGCAAGGGCAAGGCCCTAATCACCCCCATTCCCACTCTCCTGACGCCCACCACCACCACCACCATGTCCACACCGCCAACTACAACAGATGCCGAGTCGAGGCAACACCCAAAGAGGCAAAAGGTGGCAGGCTCCACAACCTCTGTCCCCGCAACAGAGAGGCCACCCAAAGAGTGCGATGAGTATGTCAAGGAGCTTCTCTCTCAATTAGAGACAGCCAAGGAGGAGAAAAAAATCATGGTAGCAGAGCTAGAAGCCAAAAAAGAGGCCATGGCTGCATCCCAGTTGCAGAATACATGCCAAATAGCCATGGACCAAAGGGAAGTTCATGAGCTAAAGGAGCAGCTACAAGCTAAGAAAGAGACAAAAGCAAAATGGCAAATGCAACTAAACAAAGAAACCGAGGCCATACGATGCCTACGATGGCACAATGAAGAGATTGTGGGGCTCTACAAAGATTTGCAAGCTGAAATGGAGAAAATCACTAAAGCCACAGAAGAATTGGAGGAGCTGAGGGAGAAAAGAGCTCGCGGGTACAAAAAAGAGGTGGAAAAACTAACCCAAGAGATTGCCTCAACACATGAAGAGTAGCAAAAGCTAAGGATAGAAATGGAAGATCAAGAATGAAGGCTGACAGTGCTAGCCCAGAGGCAAGGGGAAAGCCTCAAAGACATGAAAAGGAGAGCAGAAGAATGGGTTAACCAAAATGAAAAAAGAGTTAAAGCCTTGGCACACCATCTAGCTCAAGTAGAAAAAGAAAAAATACTTGGCTGAAAGCAGAGTGGAGGCCGCCCAAGTGAGCTTCCAAACACAATAATGCTCCTTCCTGGATACCTTATTGGACGTCACCCAAGCAGAGGAGGGAGAGTCCATAGTCACCCCTAATAAGAAGTTTGTCCACATATAGGACAATCACTATAGACTTTTCACCATCCCTATAGACATATAAGTTAGCATCTGAGGCACATCTTTTGAAGTTTAAGCTTAAAAAGAACTTTTCTATTCACTGGTATCATGCTCTAGGGGCTTGATTTACCCATACAATGCCTTCTTTAGCTTACACATTTTGTTCTCGCAATGGGGAGCCTCAAACCCTGGTGGTTGAACTATGTACACCTCCTTCTTAGCATCCATTTAGTAAAGTATTCACTTATTGTAAGCAGCCACTGCAAGTGATATGCACATAGTAGTCATTCTGGAAGTTGGAGAAAATGAACCTTGAAAATCAAACCCTTCAACCTGTGAAAACACTCTGTAACCAATGCGGCTTTGTACTTTTCTAAGGTTCCATCAGCTTTATACTTGACATTCTAGACCCACTTGGTGCTAATAATCTTTGTCTTTGGTAGCCGATCCACTAGCTCCCAAGTGTTATTCTTCATGATGCTGGCATACTCAGCTTGCATAGCTACCTTCCCCCATAATAGATCTACAAGTGCTTCTTTCAACTCAGCTGGCTCCTTTACTTCTATCATAATATCAGCCACAATCAAGGCCAAATTGAATATGTGAGCAGAAACCCTTCTTTGATCCACTATTCTCTTAGACCTCCTTGGTCCATCTTCCTTCTCCTCAATAGATGTGGGTATAGGATTATTTTGTTCATAGAGTTGCATCACCCATCATGGCAATGACTTTTCTAGTGGTGTGATATCAGGTTGGTGAACTTTATCTTCATCATTTGAAGATGATTATTCCTCCTCCTTAAGGATAGGGGTACCTCTTGGGACAATTTTATAGTAGACTATTTCTTCGCTTTTGATAATAAAGTGGAAGAACTTCTCCTCCTCCACTATATGCAGCGCTCTTGGACACCACATCATGGCTCAGTATGATCTTCTTTCTCTCTTGGTCATACAATTTGTCAATCTTTTATTCATCATTATTGTAAGTTGTCCATCAGGCTCATTCCAAGGCACACCTTTTTATAGTCCATCATTAGGTTTTCCAAATGACATTGCCCGACGCTCCCTTGGAACATTACGAGGTTTGTCACTTAGACCCGACTGAGTCTACATCGCAATGGAAGTGCTCCAACTGAACCCACTAGGATCGACCTAAATTGTTGGGTTCCTAAAATCAGATGGGTCTTCTAACAGCCATCTAGCATCAGTAATTTTGAGTTTCCACTTCTACAGGATTACTCAATCTGAAGTGGACTTGCTATTACACTTGGTTCAAAGAGAATGGGAGATGGAGGGGAGTGCGGTACACCAACCATCCTGTCCATAAGGCAAAATCACATTTCGACCCCCTAAAACAATGCAAGACGATTCTACCTAACGATTATTGATCAATTTACCATCTTCCTATTTCTATCGTTGATTTAGAAAAGCTCCCAGCTAATCAAGCCCACCCTACCATTGCACGAACCCGTCAAGGGTTACGCCCACCCACTTTCCTTTTGTGAGGGAATTATCTTTAGTTTTTTAATTACCTACAACACATTTATTTTGGAACATATACAACCAACTTCCTCAATTAGTGCATTAAATCACATGTTCCTTCATGTAATTTATCTCACGGATACACATACAATTCAAACAACCCTTGAGTAAAACAATCTTCTTGATTATACTAGATGTTTATTACAATTTCCACCTTCCTAACTAGTGGGGCTGCAACATACTCGGCCTCTGTAGTAGAAAGAGCCGTGCATTTCTGCACCTTGGACATCCAAGAAACAGCACCTCTAGCATAGGTGAAGACATAGCCGGAAGTGGACTTCCTACTATCTGCATGTCCTGCATAATCAGAGTCAATGTATCCCACGACTCCTATATCCTAGCTGCCATAGCATATGCACATATCTGCAGTGCCCTTCAGGTAACTCATAATACCCTTCACGGCATCCCAATGCTTCTTACCAAGTGTAGCCATATAGCATGCCACAACACCAACTCCAAAGGCAATATCTGGACGAGTGGCGATCATGGCATACATAAGACTGCCCAATATGGATGGATGCATAGGGAATCTTGGCCATCTCGGCCCTCTGCTCATCTATCTACAAACAATCAACCTGTGATACCTTCACATAAGAAGGCAATGGACATCCAATAGGCTTTGCGTCCTGCATGTAGAAGCGGTCAAGGACTTTATGAATGTACTCCCTCTGCGACAAATAGAGGAGTCCCTAATGCCTGTCGCGTCTAATGCGAATACCAAGTATGTGAGAGGCATGTCCCAGATCTTTCATCTCAAAGCTCTTTTTGAGCTGAGCCTTAAGAGCATCTAGCTCATCATGAGCTTGCCCTCCTATCAACATATCATCCACATAGAGTACCAATATCAATAAAGAACCATCACGGGATTTCTTCATGTAAAGACACGGATCCATAGCACTCCTGTTGTAGCCCTATGACTGCATAAAGGCATCAAACTTATGATACCACTCCCTAGGTGCCTGTTTCAAGTCATAAAGACTTTTCTTCAATTTGCACATTAGGTGCTCCCTGCCAGGTTCTGCAAAGCCCTTAGGCTGCTCCATATAAATCTCATTATACAAGTCCTATGTAAGAAAACCATCTTGACATCTATCTGGTATAAATCCAAGTCAAGCTGAGCAACCAAAGCCAAGACTAAGCGCAGGGTAGTCATCTTAATCACAGAAGAAAAGAGCTCATCAAAGTCCACACCATGCTCCTGCTTAAAACCCTTTGCTACCAATCTAGCCTTGTATGCCGACTTGGGGTATCCAAGGGTACTTTTCAGCTTGTACACCCACTTGCAAGGCAAAGCCTTCTTGCCCTCAGGCAAGGAAACCAAATCCCAAGTCTCATTCTTATACAAGGAGTCTATCTCAGACTGCATAGCCCTCTCCCAAGAGTGACTGTCACCCCTACGTATAGCCTCATCATAGGTGAAAGGCTCTCCTGCATCTGTAACCAAGACATAATGCATCAAGGACTGAAATCTATCAGGTGGACGTCTGTCTCTAGTAGACCATCTCACGGCAGGCTCTGTTGCCTGCCCAGCTACCTGTCCAACACCCTGACCTTGAGCATCTGCTGCAGCTGTAGGCTGTCCAACTGGCTGTGTGGGAGCTCTTGGCTCCTCTTGAAATATGACCCTACAGATCTCAACAACTCTCTCAAGCTACCGATGCATCTTGTCTTCATGGAAGACTACATCATGATTGCGGATGAATTTCCGCGCCTGCAAATCCCAGAGACAGTAACCCATCTCGCCTACATCAGCATAACCAAAGAAAATGCATTTGACACTTTTAGGATCCAGCTTACTTCTCTTGTCCCTGGGCACATGGCAAAATGCCTCACATCCAAAGACATGGAGATGCGCATAAGAGGGAGGTTTTCTAGTCCATACCTCCTCTACAACCTGAAAATCCAAACCACTAGAAGGTGATTTGTTTATGACATGCACAACTATACTAACTGCCTCAGTCCAAAAGCTCTGTGGTAGGCCTGCATGGCTAAGCATACTACATACACCCTCTTGGATGGTTCGATTCATCCACTCAGCCAAACCATTCTGGGGGGGTGTAGGGGGTGGTCAACTGACGCTTAATACCCCTCTCATCACATACTCACCCCCATTATCTATCCTTAGGCATTTTAGTCGATACCCAGACTGGTTCTCAACCAATGCAAGCTATCTCTGAAAACACATCCAAGACATTGGATTTCAATTTAATGGGATAAGCCCAAAATTTCCATGAAAAATCATTTATGAAAGTAACAAAATACTTTGCACCACCCATAGAGTGACAAGGCATGGACCCACTGACATCCGAATGTACCAATGCCAAGGGATCACTCATGCGTGGCCTACCAGACTTCTTATGCATAGACCTAGTCTGCCTGCCATAAAGACAATGCTCACATGAATCAAAACATGCATAATCAAGGGGCGATAAGTACTGCAAACCAAAAACATTTTCATTCTCTTCAAAGACATATGGCCCAAATGGGCATGCCAAAGAGATACATGTGGGATAGAATCCATAGACAAAACATGATCAAGGGAAGAAGCAGATACAATCAAGGGATAGAGGCTACCAGCCTTGGCACCTCTCGCAATCACAAGTCTACCACGAGTGATCTTCCATGCAGAGTCTCCAAAAGATACATGATAACCTGCGTCATCAAGCTATCCAACTAACATGAGACTGCGTATCAAAGCAGGTACACGACATACATCCTACATAACAAAACTGCTGCCAGAAGGAAAATGCAGCCTAATATCACCAAATCCCACAATATCAAGAGGGTTGTCATCACCCAAGCGCACAGAACCCGAAACAGTATGGTATGAATGAAACCACTCTCGGCAAGGTGTCACATGAAAGGATGCACCTGAGTCCAAGAGCCAACACTATGCATACATAGAGTGTATCTCTATCATCTATGAAGCACTAGAAGAAGCTACAAGGTTATAATCATCATCAACATCCTCGTGCTGCATAACATTGATCTCTTCAATTTTAACACTGGACTTTGCAGGCACTATGCTACGATCAAAAGACTTATCCTATACTTTGTATTTCCCCTTATCTTGCGCCTTTCATTGCACAGTTCATGGCATTGTAGCCTAATATGGCCCTTTTTCCCACAATGGTGACAAGTAACATCTGCATTCCTGCCACGGGATTTGCTACGTGACTTTCCACGAGACTTGGACCGAGATTTTTGAGAATCCCATCCACGACCAGTGCCACTGCCATTATTTCCATATCTATCATTCCTGCCTCTAGCTGTCATAGCATGCGACACACGAGAGGCATCCAAATTCTTACGGTTAACCTCTTCCCGCAAAAGAGCACTCTCAACATTAGATAATTTCAAGGTAGCAGTAGAGGCACATAATGTAGTGTGGAATACATCCCATGACTCATTAAGACTACTAAGCAAGAAAAGAGCACTCTCAACATCCCATGAGTCATGGAATACATCCCATGACTCATTAAGACTACTAAGCAAGAAAAGAGCACTCTCAACATCAGATAATTTCAAGGTAGCAGTAGAGGCACATAATGCAGTGTGGAATACATCCCATGACTCATTAAGAGTACCAAGCAAGAAAAGAGGAGTAACATTCTCTGCAAAAGTGATGTCCTGTGAAGTCAAGTTCATGAGTATAGCATGGAACTGGCTCAAGTGAGCGGACATAGTCACATTCTCCTTCATGCACAGATCCATAAGCTACATTAGCCAATACATGTGACTCGCTAGACTTTTCTTGTCATAGAGATTCTTGATTTTATCCCACAACTGCCATGTACTCTGTTCGTCCTCAAATACATTGTAATGAACCTATTCTGTGAGAATAATACAATAGTGGACTTGCATAACTCATCAAGCTCAAACCATTCCTCATCTAGCATAATTGCAGGTGGCTGCCCGGCCGCTGAACCTCAATGGTTTGATCTACGATTTCTGCACCAATATTTGCCAAATCTGGCTCTTCCAATAAGAGTAATTCGTACCATCAAGATTAGTGATGTTGAAAATAGCATGATCAATGGACGAACTCGCCATAATGCAGGCTAGAAGACTGTAGACAGTTCAAAACTCCTTGTTGTTTACTGTAGAAAATGACTAAAAACTCACCAAAATTGAGAGAGAATGGTGAGAAAAGTGTAACCAAAGCTGTTGCCCACCAAGTACTAGTGAAGTACATCATTTCAGAATATTTCAGCATGAAAAATCTATGTCAGTCGGAGTTATATGCTTGCTGTAATAAATGATAGCAGGGTACTATGAGAGGCAATTGCTGACCAAATCACTGCACCAAGTCAAGAAATGACAACCAAGACATGACCAGCCATAAACAGGTATAAATCAGCACCAAACAGTCATCAAGACCCTGAGCAAACACCCAAACATGTCACCAAAGCATCCGTCAGTGATGAGTAGGCATACCCCCTGGGACAGTAGGCAAAGTATACATAACGCTGGCAAGACCTGACACCAATAGGTGTATGCTCACTAGAGTGTAAAGCCCAAGCTCAGGTCAAAAGCAATTCCAAGATATCAATGCATGAACCATGCAACATGTAAGTGTAAGAGATTCCAAAGTCTCAAGTATCTGCAAAATGCTCAAATAGCATAAACCTCCTGCTCAATGTCGGTCAAACATACAAGATGCTCCCACTGACTCAAAAGGCGGATAAACGAGCTCAACAACTCAAGCAAACCAAGTCAAAGTACCAAAGACAGGTAACCAAGACAATGCCTCAATAGCATCTAAGGTCGTAATGGAAAAAGCCAAGTCGTAATGGAAAAATCCAAGTCAATGTCCAACTGCTCAAGGGAATACTCAAATGAATGTCGAGATGAGCTCAAAAAACTGCCATCCACAGCCAAACCATAAAGCATTCACCAAGACATCGTAACCCGTACTGGGTAGCCTAGGCATAAACCATGTCATAGATGAAATGCCAGTTGCAAAGAAGTGACAGTCAAAGCCAAATTGAGCTCTAATCTCAACTCAAAAGCATTCCGAAGCATAAACAAGACATGTGGCATAGTCCAAATATATCATGACATCATATCGAGTAGCCGGGAGCACCCCGTGAGACCAATAGGCATAACCCAACTATAGCATAAATAGTTTCAGTGTCCTGAAGTTTCCAACAACATATAACCTCTATAAATTGAGCAAATCAGTGCTCAATCCAAGCTCAAATCCATAGGCAAACCATAGGCATACATTCCCGTATGTATAGGCATCAAATCGGGCATAGTCCAGCATCAAATGCCAAGACCTGTAAGCATAAAATTGAAGTAACAGGTGGCTGCCCTATTTTGGACAAATCTAGGATTGTTCAAAACAGTCAATGGCTGAGCTAAGTCAGCTCCAAATACGTCTCACATAAGAGGCATAACATCCACAAGTGATTCGGTATCAATAGACATCAATAGAAGCATCACATAAGCCATAGGCATACAAATACATCTTGTCTCAGACCTGAAATCTATTGCAAAATATTCTGTCATCAGAATTTGGCAAATCTAACATCACCATTGCGTCCGGAGCATGCCAAAACCCCAACTTAGACTCTTATCTTGCCTGAATCGGGTTCCGAATGTCCGAGATATGAGAAAAAGAGTGATTTTTGGGCTAGATTTTTAAAAAAGCGTAAAAAAAAACATGAGTTGGCTCGGGGGGTTTGCTGTCCCACGTGTCAACGATGGGGCCCAAAGGGGACACAAATGGGGGCCAAAGAAGGCCTACACCAAGCCTCAGCAAGCCTTGATAGGCTGGAAGCAAGATCCAGGTGAAGGAAGCTCCAAGAGGTGTGAGCTATGGCTGCCCACAACCTTTCAAAAACCCTGTTTACCTAGACCTGTGGACTAAGATAAATCTCTGAAATAATGAAGCAATACCTCAATGTCAAGGCCCTAATGGTACCTCAATAGGCTGGGAAGAAGCTCGAGAAGCCGAGGAGTGATGGGAGCTCAAGAGAATGAGCTATGGCTGTCAGGAAGGAGACCTAATGTGAGTGCGGAGTCGATGGGAGGTTGAGAATGCCACAAGCCAAGCTCAATAGTCGAAAGCCGTGCTCTGATACCAGTTGAAAGGTGAGAAGGATCGAAGCTTGCACTCGAGAACTATGACGAGAGAGCAAGAGCAAAAAAGAGAGAGACAAGAAATGGAAACTCCAACAATCACAATGTGTGACCAGGCCTTCCTTTATTCAAACTGTCACTAAAAGAATAAAGAATAAAGTGATGGTGATTGGCGCTCGCCACCTATAATGTGCAGTGGTGATGATTGTCAGTGTAGTAATACACGGGCAATGAGGCGAATGCGCCTTTACCCCCAATAGATTCTAGCAAACACAAACAGTCCTTTCAAATGTATATCAAATGATGCAATGACAATCACACCATTGTGTAGTTCACAATTTTCATAGCTAAGGTAGACCTTATCCTAAGGTAACCTTACATTCTAATGAGGATTCTCCTCCCCATAAAGAAGTGTTGAGTACATCTCTTACAACATGTTAAGTAAGGCATGAATTTCCTAAGTGAAATTCCTTAAATAAATATATTACCCCAATAACTTAATGAGATGACTTACAGATCCTTTAAATGGAGTTTCACTTTTTAAGCATTAGTCAACACTTAACCTTGTCACGTTTGACAATAATCATATCGAGTTATTTTACTAATCTCAAATGCATCTAAAGTGATATGTGCAATAATCTCTTACAACTATTTCAATCATGATTCCACAATTTAGAATCCCAATTAATCTAGCTACAAATCATAGTGATTAATTGTGTATACATGTACTAGTATGCTTTCTAGATGAAATTGTCAATTCGTGTAAGTGTAAAATATAGAGCTAATATTTTACGTAATTAATTCTTATACGAATGGTGTCCATGTAATCTAACAAGTAGCTCTTGTACCGTATGATACAAGGGCTAACATTTATTTTTTGTAGAAATTCGGCATAAACCTTATTATTTTATGTGGTGAAATAATAGCCTAGTAGTGAATAACTTGGTTTAGCACGATGACATTGGAAATTTTGTCTTTGCTCGCGCTCGTGTTCGCCACACCTATGTTCTGTTGTTGGTAGTGGCAACTCTGGCAACCTCAAGCACTCACGTATCTCTGGCAATACCTGTTCCTTGACCAATTGCGGTGGTTGCCATGGTCTTTTCACCTCGTTGATTTGGATCCATCATTCGCAAGTGGATTAAGAGATGAAGGAGGAGGAATGGATTTGAGATGAAAGAGTGTAAGAGAATATGGCTTAGTCAAAGATCAAGACACGAGGGATTGAGCTAACTCTCTCCCTCACAGCTTCTCGAGGTAACCTCTCTCTCTCTCTCTCTCTCTCTCTCTCTCTCTCTCTCTCTCTCTCTCTCTCTCTCTGTCTCGCAGCCTCTTAGAGTCTCCTTATGGCTCTCTAGACTGCTTCCCATGCCTCTCTCTCTCTCTCTCTCTCTAGCTCCGTCTCACAGCCTCTCAGGGTCTCCTTGTGGCTCTCTCTCTCTCTCTCTCTCTCTCTCTCTCTCTCTCTCTCTCTCTCTCTCTCTCTCTCTCTCTCTAGCTCCGTCTCACAGCCTCTCAGGGTCTCCTTGTGGCTCTCTAAAGTGCTTCCCATGCCTCTTATTTATAGCTGAATTAGAGAAGAAGGGTTGTGTTTGAGAATAAGAGCTCTTTATGGAGGGGATCTTGGCAAAACCAACAATCTAATACTCAAATTACCAATTTGATGGTTCCATTGCTCCGAAAGGGTGGTAAAACCCCAGGACACTTGCTCAAAAATCTTTCAAATCACTCATTTTTCTTCTCCCTCTTCGAAGTGTTGTTTGTTGCTTGTAAACTACAATCACGATGTGTACGATTTCACCAATCCTTCTTTTTTTTACATTGAATCTTCAAAACTTGCTGAAAAAAACACTTTTATTTTTTACATGACATCTTGTTCTAAAAGTTTCCATAGCTTTTTAAGATATTTATAAAAACTTAACATCTACAATATCAAAAATATACTAGTTTTGTCCAAAAATCTAGTATTGTTGGACCATCCATATTATACACACAAACACTAACAACTGTTATGGCTCATAACTCTCGTTTACGTGGTAACTTTCGTGATGGGTGGCTATAGTCCTTGTTAATCCGAAAAAAATGTCGGGTTACGATCCTCGATTTTTTAAAAAAAATTAATTGTTAGTTAGTTTTTACTTTAGTTAGTAACCTTACTAACTTACTAATTGATTAACTTTTGAACTAACCAACTAATTTTTAATTGCATGGAAGTATTACATCCTCCTCTCCTTAGAGAAATCGAGATATCCTTATCTCAAGAGAAACCGTGGGTATTGTTGATAAAGAACATTCTCATCTATCCATGTCGCATCTTCTTCAAGATAATCCTTCCACTATGGACAAGGTATTCTCTAAGGGTTCTACTCCTCAATTTTCTCTCCCTTACATCAATTACTATATCAAGTTGTAGCTCAAGGACTCCTTGGTTAGGTATTACAACTTATTGATCATCAAGGATATGGTTCAAGTTAGCTACATATTCTTTCAATAAGCTAACATGAAATACATTGTGGATTTTTATATTCTCACGTAGTTGTATCTTGTAAGCACTTGGTCCTAAGCACTTGAGAACCTTATAGGGCCACAATATCTTGGACTTAGCTTCTTAAATTCTCCTAAAGGCAAAGAACTCTTCTTTGGATGGACACAAATGAAGACCGTGTCTCCTTCTTTGAACATTCATTCTTGCCTTTTTAGATCAGCATATGCCTTTTGTTGGTCCTTGGCAGCTCGAATATCTTTTTTGATAATCTTGATTTTATCATCCATTTCTTCTAACATTTTTCTCGAAGCTTCTATCCTTAGAGTAGGATCAAAAAAATTAAGTGGCATATGGTAATCTTGACCATATAGTGCCTAAAATGGAGTCATCTGAATACTTCGATTAGGAGGCATTATAAGCAAATTCCACTAAGGATACATACTTAATCCACCTTTTAGGTTCCTTGCTGCAATATGCGCGCAGAATATCCTCAATTACTTGATTAACTCATTTTGTCTACCCATCAGTTTGTAGATGATAAGCAGTACTGAAATAAAGTCGGGTTCCAATGGCTTCAAACAAACTCTTCCAAAAATGTGATGTGAAAAGAGAATCACAATCACTAATGATCCTTTTAGGTAACCCATGTAACCTAAAATTTCTCTTTTACAAAAATTCTTGCAATATCTGAAACTTTGTAATTGGTTTTTGTTTGAATAAGATGAGCGACCTTTGTTAGCATGTCTATTATTACCATTATTGAGTTATATCCTCCTTGCACAGAAGGTAACCCAACTACAAATTCCATGCTAGTAAACTCCCATTTCATCTGGAGAATGTCAAGTGGCTGGAGTTTTCCTGGTAACTTGACACGTTCAGATTTTACCCTTTGGTAATTTAGACATTCAGTGACATACTTACGTACATCACCCTTGAGTCTTTTCTAGTAATAGCTTTTCTTGAAAGCATTAAGAGTTTTTGCATAGCCCGGGTGTCCTCAAAAAGGAGAGTCATGTGCTTCCCAAAGTATCCTTCTCTTGAGAGTATGGGGACTTGAAGGAATGCATAGTCTCATTCTGAAATAAACTAGTTCTTCATCTTCATTTGTCAAGAATTCTTAATAGTTAGGATCTTGTTCCTTATTCCGAACTTCCCAAAACAATTGTTGATAGTCTAGGTCCTTATTTGCTTCATCCTTAGTCAACTCGATGATAGGATTAGTTGGCATTGATACCATTGTAACCAGAGTTTCTGCCCTACATGGTTCTTCAGCGAGCATTAAGAAAGGCTTTACGACTAAGGGCATCTGCTACTACATTTTCTTTACTAGGTCTGAATTTAATTTCAAAGTCATACTCGTGCAAATTTCGATCCACCGTCATTGCCTCATATTAAGTTTAGGCCAAGTAAAAAATCTACTTAAGACTTTTATGATCTGTGACACTAAGGAAAACTTCTTTCCAAGCAGGTAATGTCTCCATAATTTAAGAGTGTGAATCATAGCTCACAACTCCAAGTCATGAGTAGCATATCTCTTTTCATGGGCTTCCAACTTTCTCGAGGAGTAAGCTATAGGATGACCTTTCTGCATTAGCACGCATCCCAATGCAAGAGAGTTGGCATCTATGACAACTTCAAATTCCTTGCTTAAGTCAGGTGGTCTTAAAATAGAAGCAGTTATCAAACTATGCTTTAGTTGCTCAAAGCTAGATTGTTTAATTGGCATCCAAATAATGGCAACTTGATTTTTTAGTAGGTCTATAAGAGGTGTTGCAATTTGGGCATAGTTTCTTATAAATACCCTATATCATCTTATCAGACCTAGAAAACTTCTCACTTTCTTGATAGTGGTTGTGGGTTGCCAATCTTGAACATCTTTGACCTTGGCAGGATCTACTGATATACCTTCAGTAGACACTATGAATCCCAAGTATTCAATCTTCCTTTTGAAGAAGGCACACTTCTTTTTCTAGACATACAACTTGTGTATTTTCATTGTCTCTAGGACAACGCGAAGATGTGGTTCATAATCTTATTCCTCCTTAGAATAAGTTAGGACGTCTTCAAAGAATACAAGAACAAACTCATCAAGATGAGGTCTGAAAATGTCATGCATTAACCTATTGAAGGTAGCTGGAGTATTTGTCAACCCAATGACATCACAATGAATTCGAAATTATCATATCTTGTGTTGAAGGTGGTTTTAGGAATATCTTCATTCTTGACTCTAATCTGATAATATCCTAATCTTAGAAAAGATCCTTGCTCCTTGTAGACTATCAACAAGCTCATCTATTCTCAGGATCAGGTACTTATTTTTCATTATTACATGGTTTAGCCCTTGGTAATCGATACAAAGACATAGAGTTCCAATCTTTCTTCTTTTGGAATAAAAATGGGGCTCCTCATGGTGAACTAATTGGCTGAATATACCCTTGTTCTAGTAGTTGTTTGAGTTGCTCTTTTAGTTCGATGGCTTTAGGAATAGACATTTTGTAAGGTCTCTTTGCCATTGGAGCGTTTCCTAGAACAAGTTTGATATGATGATTGACTTTTCTTTCCAGAGGTAACTCAATTAGCTCTTCAGAAAATATGTTGGCGTACTCTTTTAACCAAGATGGTTCTTCTTCTATCTATCTTGATTTACCTTGTTAAGCTTGATCAAATAAACAAGTAATCCCTTCTTCAAGCCTTTCACAATTCGAGAAGCTTTTGCAAATTGAACTTTAGGTTTCCCTATTTCACCTTGTGTAGTTGTTATTTCACCATTCAAATCCTGAAATGTGACTTGACCTTTTCCATAATGGATATGAACATCATTGGGAATCAGCCAATCCATTCCTAGTGAACATTCATATGCTCCTAAGTTCATTACTCTAAACCTCATACTTGAAAGGTTTTCTCCTAGGTTAAACTCTACCTTGGCAGTTTGCTATGTAGAAAGTACTTCCTTTCCATTTGCTAATTCCACAAGCAGTTTTGATGCATTTATTTCATCTATTCCTAACTTCTTGGCACACTTGGGTGAAATAAATGAGTGTATACTTTCATAGTCAACCAAAATTTTAAACGATTTACTTCAGTGACTATCTGGTGTCTGTATTATCGAATATTGATGATTTGGACCCTTCCTGTAGAATACAACATGAACAGTTGCTCTTTCAATATCTTCTTCCATAGTAGGGTCTTCCTCCCTAGTAGTCTCTTTTAGAGTAATATTTGATGTTCTTCCTCTTGCCATAGCTACTTGACCACAGCCTTGGGCAGCGGACAAACTCTCCTAAAATGTCATGGCTCATTATAGTGAAGCACCTAAGACCATCCTTGTTTTCCTAGGTATAAACAAAATTTCCAACTGCATTGGATTTTACATTTTTCTTCAGACCTTGGTAGAATTAGCCTTGGGTTCTTTTTGTTTGACCTTTGTATCCTCCTTTGCTCTGGTTGTTGTAGCTCTAAAACTTATTATTTTTAGGCTTTGATTGTACTTCCCGCACAATATGAGCAGTTCAAATCAAAGCAACTTGGAGGTCTATTAGGCACATTAATTCCAAACGAGTGTTCAAAGGAGAATTTAGCCCATTGCAGAACTTGGACACTTGTTGAGCATGGAGGGTGCATATTTAAGAAGTAAAACAAACTTAAAGTAATATGATTCCAGGGTCAATCCCATTTGCTTCAAATTAAAGAACTCATTCATCTTCTGGATGCAATAAGCTAGAGGTAAATATCTTCCTCTTACAGCTTCTTTCAGCAAATCCCAAGTAATGGTATTTTCAGGGACACCTTGATCTCGGCACCACTACTTCCACCAGAGTCTAGGTTCACCAATTAAATTTAGCTTAGCTATCATGGCTTTGTTGGGTGGGAGGACAGTTCCAACAGCAATAAAATGATCTTTTATGGATTCCATCAAAATTCCTGCATCGACTTCCACATTCTTACATTTTCTATCAAATTCGGGAGGTTTGATTTGCTTCAAATATTCATTTTCTCTTGAGCTTCGTTGGAAATTATTGTGGATGCCAAATTTTCAGAAAATTTTCAAAATTTTCCAAGTTAAACTTTATGAAATTAATATAGCGTTAATATTAGAGTTTGATATCAAATTATTTCTCACTTAATTTATTTAAAAAATTAAATAAAACTATTTTTCCATTGCTAAAGTTAAACTACAATTTCAAAGGTTTCAAGGAAAAATAAGGTTCCAATATTTCTCTAAATAATAAAGTATCAAATAATCTTTATTACAACGGATGTACAAGGTAATCAGATAGCTCACATGCTCATCTTTTTTTTCCCAAAAAAGGATTTCCTACTACATCCTTTATGAAGTAACTTGGATTCGGAGAGTAGATATCTAGGAATCTATATTTTTGAGGGAGTTCAGGAAATCCGTCCTTTTGTAGTTGCGGCACCTAGAGCGACCGATGAATTTTATTCTGTCAGCTGGAAGGATCTTTGTAACTTCCTCACAGATATACTGCTTTAGTTTGATCTTCTTGCCTCTAGTATACAAGGTTGAGTTTACGTTAGCTTCATAAAATAGATAGATCTCGACAACTTTAAGATCTTCCATCCATTTTACCCTTTTTAGATTATTCTAAAGATAAGCTAGATGGCTTGCATCGATATAGCAATATCCTCTGCTAATCATCCACTGTCTTTCACAATATAGAGGTGAGGGGTTGTACAATTGATCTAGTACTCGCATCATTAGAATTCTCCAGGCAAAATTGGATGAATGCATAGCTGACAGAAACATTATTCAAAAGATCAAGAATGGTTTTCAAGATTCCTTATTTTGCCATAATTCAAAAGCATACATTAACAAAGAGAAGAAAACATATCCTAGGTTATATTTAAAATATATATTTTTTTAATTAAGCTTATGTCGTATTCTATACCGACGTGCACTCTGATACCAATTGTGAGGTGTCCGCCAACAGGCTCATTCCAAGGCACACCTTTTGTGGTCCATCATTAGGTTATCCGAATGATGCCACCCGGTGCTCCCTTGGAACATTACAGGATTTGTTACGTAGACCCTACTGAGTCTACATCGCAATGAATGTGCTCCGATAGAACCCACTAGGATCAACCTAAATTTTTGGGTTCCTAAAGTTAAACTAGTTTCCTAATAGCCAGCTAGCATTAGTAATTTCGAGTTTCCACTTCTACATGATTACTCAATCTAAAGTGGACTTGCCATTGCACTTGATTCAAAAAGAATGGGAAATGGCGGGGAGTGTCGTACATCAACCCTCTTGCTCATAAGGAAAAATCCTGTTCTGGTCTCCCAAAACAATGCAAGTTGGTTCTATCTAACAACTAGTTGTATCTTCCTATTTCTATCTCGCTAATTTAAAAAAGCTCCCAGCTAATCGAGACCACCCTATTATTGGACAGCGGACCCATTGATGGTTATGTCCACTCACTTTCCTTTTATGTGATGGAATCATCCTTAGTTTTTTAATTACCTGTAGCACATTTATTGGAACATATACAACGAGCTTCCTTAATTAGTCTATTAAATCATGTGTTCTTTCACGTAATTTATCTCATGAATACACATACAATTCAAACAACCCTTGAGTAAAAAAAAATTCTTTATTATATTGAAAGTTTATTACAATTTTCATCTTTTCAACCCTATGAAAGATACACAGAATTCCACAAGGGTATTCTACCCACCAAGATTCCACCCCTATAACTAGTATTTAGGGTTCCACGATCCTATCCTGGATCATGAAGAGGTTCATCAGATTCTAGGAACAATGCAAGATTTACGTCCAGAGCCCCCCTTGGCACCCACATTTCCTACTACCCAATACTATCACTACGGACAGACCTTTCACTACTACAAATCCAATCTAAGCCTCTCAAAGTGATAACCATGACCCCCTTGGAGTAGAGTCTCATAGCTAGCTTGGAGGTAGCCTAGCGCGACCTTTCCTTTTATCGTGTTTGTCAATGTTCTTAATCAAAGATCTAGATTCTAGCAAACACAAATAGTCCTTTCAAACGTATATCAAATAATGCAATGACAATCACACCATCGTGTAGTTTACAGCTTCCATAGCCAAGATAGACCCTATCCTAAGGTAACCTTATATTCTAATGAGGATTCTCCTCCCCATAAAGAAGTGTTGAGTACATCTCTTTCAACATGTTAAGTAAGACATGAATTTTCTGTTTGGGCTATCTTACCCAACATAAACAAAATTCCTTAAAGAAATATATTGTGCCAATAACTTAATGAGATAATTACAGATCCTTTAAATAGAGTTTCACTTTTTAAACTTTAGTCAACACTTAACCATGTTGCATTTGACAATAATTATATCAAGTTATTTTACTAATCTCAAGTGCGCATAAAGTCATATGTGCAATAACCTCCTGCAACTATTTCCATCGTGATTCCACGGTTTAGAATCTCAATTAATCTAACTACAAATCATAGTGATTAATTGTGTATGCATGTACTAGTATAATTTTTAGATAAAACTGTCAATTCGTATAAATGTAAAATTTAGAGCTAATATTTTATGTAATTAATTTTTATATGGATGCTATCCGTGCAATCTAACAAGTAGATCTTGTACCATTTGATGTAAAGGCTAACATTTATTTTTTGTAAAATTTAGCATAAACCTTATTATTTTATGTGGCAAAATAATAGCCTAGTAGTGAATAACCTAGTTTGGTACGACGACATTGGGAATTTTGTATTTTCTTGCGCTCACGTTCGCTACACCCGATGTTCCATTAGTAGTGGCAACTCTGGCAACCTCGGGCAACCTCGGGCAACTCTCGTATCTCTGGCAACACCCATTTCTTGATTGGTTGTGGTGGTTCCCATGGTCTTTCCACCTTGTCTATTTGGAGCCATCGTTCGCAAGTGGTTTTGAGAGATGAAGAAGGAGGAATGAATTTGAGATGGGAGAGCATAAAAGAAGATGGCTTAGTCAAAGATCGAGACAGAGGGGATTGAGCTAACTCTCTCCCTTGCAGCCTCTCTCTCTCTCTCTCTCTCTCTCTCTCTCTCTCTCTCTCTCTCTCTCTCTCTCTCTCTCTCTCTCTCAGCCTCTCGAAGGGGTATCCTTCTACCTCCCTCCCTCTATCTCCCTCTCGCAATCTCTCCGAGTCTCCTTGTGCCTCTCTAAACTGCTTCCCATGCCTCTTATTTAGCTAAATTAGAGAATAAGAGTTGTGGCTGAGAAGAAGAGCTTTTTATGGAGGGGATCTTGGAAAAATTAGCAATCTAATGTTAAATCACCAATCTGATGGTTCTATTGGCTCTGAAAGGGGGGTAAAACCCCAACACACTTGATTAAAAATCTTCCAGATCACTCCTTGTCCCTGTTCGAAGTGTTATTTGTTGCATGTAAATTGTGATCGCGATGCACACGATTTCGCCAATCCTTCTTTTTTTTACATTGAATCTCCAAAACTAGCTGAAAAAATCACTTGCTTTTTTTACATGACATCCTGTCCTAGAAGTTTTCAATAGCTTTTTAGGATATTTACAAAATATTAATATCCACAATATCAAAAATATGCCAGTTTTGTCCAAAAATCTAGTATTTTTGGACCATCCATACTATACACATTGACACTAATAACTAATATGGCTCATAACTCTCATTCACATGGTAACTTCTGTGATGGGTGGCTACAGTCCTTGTCAATCCAAAAAAAAATGTCGGGTTACGATCCTTGGTTTTGTTTTTAAATTTTAATTGTTAGTTAGTTTTTACTTTAGTTAGTCTTTAGTTAGTAACCTTACTAATTGACTAACTTTCCAACCAACCAACTAACTTTTAATTGCATGGAAGTATTACGATTATAACCTAAGAATATACATTTTTTTCTTTTTGGTTTTAATTTATTTCTTTTTTCATCATGAATATGTGCATAGCATTCACATCCAAAAGTTCTGAAATATGAGACAGATGGTTTCTTACCAATGTAAGCCTCGTGAGGTGTTTTACCCTTGAAAACTTTGTATAGCTCTAAATCACAATCTAGACTGTAGTATTTACAGCTTCGGCCTAAAAATGGTTTGGTAATTTCTTTCCTTTTAGCTCTCGCACCTTGCCATCTCCACAATGGTGCAATTCGTGCATTCCACAATATTGTTTTGTTGAGATGTATGAGGCATCATCAATTGACTCTTGATCTCTTTTCTCTTACAAAAGTCATCAAACTCCTTTGAGTTGAACTCACTCCCACTATTTGTTCTAAATTTCTTCACACTTTTCCCTATTTCATTCTCAACAAGTTTTAGTAATTCTTTAAACTTACCAAAAGCTTAAGTCTTATCATCACGAAGGAAATACACCCACATCTTCCTACTATAGTCATTGACGATCAACATGAAATAAGAATATCTTCCCAAGGCTTGTGTAGGCATCTTATCGCACAAGTTAGTATATACCAACTCTAGATGAGCTTTTGCTCTATTCTTGCTTTCTTGTGGAAATACCTTTCTTTGTTGCATGCCCATCATACAAGCTTCACATGGATCCTTCAATTCAGTAATTGCGAGTAGGTGAGCAACCATACCTTTCTTGTGCATCTCCTTCAAAACTAAAATTCTAATGTGTCCAAATCGTTTATGCCAAAGCTTACTTGTGCCCACTCCAGCAATGGTTGTGAACACTTAGCTCATACAGGTTGTTCCTCCTTTCTCCTTTGGTAACAACTTTGCTAGCACTGTCAATAGTTTTTGCACCTATCTTGTTGAATCTCACTTCGTGACAAGTATCAGTTATGGTAGCCAACTGATAATAGAGTTATCCTAATTTCTCAAGCATACAATATATTTGAAAGCTTTCTGACTTCACCATTTGCAACAATAAAGAAAATAGCACCTATGCTCGTAGCAATGCATTTTGTATCATTTCCAACCATCATAGTGATGGATTCTAGTAGAGGCTGCATAAAACTATATAGACATTTCTTGTTGGTCATGTGACAAGATGCACCACTATTTAATACCCATGAATCATTGGTAGATTCTTCTTGTGCTGAGGAACACACTTCCTCGATGGTTGCCATGGCTAACTCCAAGTTTGCTTTAGTTGTGTTGGCTTTCTCATTCCCCTTATTTTTAAGGATACCATTCTTTTCATTAGCCTTCCTTACATGACAATTTGCAATTGCATGTCCTTTCTTCTTGCAATAGAAATACTCTCTTTGAAATTTCTTCTTACCGCCCTTCTTCTTTTTGTCACCATCTCTTTCGGTGGAGGTGCCATCTTTGTCTTTTGCATTGGCAAAGAATGAAGCATCTCCACTGCAACTTCCTTCTCGGGCATGCCAATAAGACTCAATAATAACCAACCTTGGGCCTAAGACATAACATAGCCTCCTGCCTTTTGGTGCTGAAAGACCACACACATTGCAAAAGGTTTCCATCATAAGGCGTTTTCTATCATCAACTCCAACAATTGCAAAGTGCCATGATGGATGGGTAGGAATAGAACTACCGAATCCTATAATTGATGAAGCTCATGCAAACAAACTAAGGCTACAAAGTGGAATGTCCATTTGTGGTGGTCCTCATGAGACACTAAGTTTGAAGGCCAATCATTAAATGAAATCCTTAGAAACATCAACAAGTATAAATCGTCACCCGTTGGAGGGGAAATAGTAGCCAATGGAGGAGCCACACCGAGGAAGTGTTTCTTCAAAATTGTAGAAGATGTCACACTCACTAGGCTGAATCAAACTCTTGCCACAACAATGAACAACTAAATGTCTCTCATCTTCACCTACATGAAAATTTATGAGGGTTGGAGCAACTAGAAGAAGAAGAGAACACTAATCTTGCCACTCTAACGAGACTTACATAGGCCTTTAAGGGGTAAAGGGATTTACCTTGCAATAATAGTATTCCCTTAACCATGGTAAACTCTCAAAGTTCATTGATGATGATGGCAATGGCAAACCAACTAGACTAGAAGATCCTAGACAAAAAGGTTGAGCTATGTTGCACACATGGCACACATCAAGCACTCACTCAACCTCTAGGCATCCCAACTTGTCATGTATTGCTCATGTCTTGTAGAACAAATTGTTCTCATAAAGGCTAGCACTCGCTAGAGAACTTGTGCTTGGAGCTTGAGACTAGAAGCTATCAACACAATGAAATGAAGTTTTGTAACTTGTCGAGCTCAAAAGGATAGGGCAACAAGAGCAAGGTTGACACTCTTGGTTCATTCCTAGTCATGGTAATTTATTGAGCCTCATGCCTTGGGACCCATGATAAGACATCATAGCTATTTGGTCAAAAACCCAAAAGGATATGACTTACAACTCTAGGTCGAATAAAAAGACCATCAAAATTTTGTAGAGATCCTTAGGGAAAAGCTGACCCAAAGGATGTCTAAGGATGTTTGTGCCTCGTGGCACTATTTCATGGGCAATATGTTATCCACCATGATTCTATCATCAAAATCGGTGTTGTTCAAAACTAAAGAAGAGGCAACTACCTCTCAAAATTTATGGGGATAATCAGTAGGGCATCAACACACTAATTATCTATACCTTAGAAGCACAATTCTTTGGATTCATGTACTAATAGAAAATATTGTCTAATTGACTACATAGGGCCAAGTGCATCAATGAGTTGAGTGTTTCCCAATGTAAGGACCACCAACACTCGAGGTGAAGTCACTCAAGGCATTGCTCAAGATTTGTGAGAGTGTATCAAGCTTTGTGCTACATTGCCTAACTATTTGGTCTTGTATAAAAGCTTACATAAGTAGCAATCTATAAGACTAGACGCATTGCATTAAAAGAGGTTGAGTATCATTGGAATCATGCACTTGAGATAAGTGCAAGAGTAAGAACCCTCATTATATGGAAGGCCAAAGGCAAAGTTCATGCAAGATCAAACAAAGATAGACTAGCTACTCCTTCATCTACTCGTATTCCACATTAAAAACCTGGTGGATCCCATGAAAGAGGATACTCTAAAAGCAAGTGTCACACCAGGAAAGATGTGGAATGGTTTTGTTGTACTAATGAGGAGCAAGAATAAAGGTAAGAAAAAGAGTGATGTGAAAGGCAGAGCAAGATTGAGCACATAAGCAAAAGCAAGAGGTATGGAGGTTTAAGCAAGAGAGACATTAAGATAGTATATGGAAACTCCAATAGTTATGATTTATGAGATGTCTTGCCTTATTCTATTGTCATAGAAATAATAAAGAATAAAGTGACAATGATGGGTGGTCCCCCATTTGTAGTATACATGTGTGCAAGCACTTTGTACAAAGTAAATGTAGATGGTAGGCAAAGGTGGCCTTTAGCCCCCAACATCCTCCCACTTAAAGGTGAATGTACCTAAATAGGTAGTCATCTTGACCATATGGGAGACTATCATTAAAATCAACTCCATTTTCCTATTTAAAATCCTTTGCAACCAAATGGGCCTTGTAATATCGACTTACGATGATTAGAGGTGCTCTTCAAATTGTACATCCACTTGCATAGCAATGCATATTTACCATTTGGCAAGGAAACCAAGTCCCACATATGATTTTTCAGTAGTGAATTAAATTCAAACTGCACAATTGTCTCACTCATTAGAATCTATCATGGAGACCTAATGCATAGAGGACTCAAAACAATCAAGAGGATGTGTGGCTCTAGTAGAGAATCTCAAAAACAGATATGGGGCCTATACTGCTTGTTCTCGTTGTCTAATTTTATGATTCTATACAGAAGGTACTCTTGGGCCACTGCATCCTTAGGAGTTACATGCTCTCCAACTAGGGTTGGATGTAATGTAACAAGAGTCTCCTTTGGAAAGATCACCCTACCTACCTCAACTACCCATCTCAGCAGATCACCATGTCCAAGAAAGATGCATTTAATGGACTTTGGAACCAACTTGTTGCTTGTCTTTGGGAATATATGGCAAAAAGCCTCATATCCAAAGACTCCCAAGTGTGCATATAAGGGAGTTTACCAAATTATACCTACTTTATAAATCTACCACCAAGAGTAGTCCATGGGGAGGGGGGATTTAATAATCAAATAGACTGCAATAGTAATTGCCTCAGTCCAAAATCGCTAAGCAACTCTAGTTGGTCTCTGTCAGGAAAAGTCTTATTCATGCACTTTGCAACACCATTCTAGGGTGGGCTACAAGGGATAGTCAACTGACATTTAATACCTCTCTCATCACAAAACATCTTAAATGCCTTAGAGATATATTCAACCCCATTGTTAGATCATAGGCATTTTGTTGAGAGGTAGAGATTGCAATTGAGCAATGCTACATTAGATGGGTGAAAAGATAAAATGTGACACCTCAGTTAAGAGAGGGAGTGTTGAGGTTGTAATTTGTGGGTGTATATGTATGTATGTGTAATTTGTGGGTGTATGTGTATGTATGTGACAACACCCAATAGGTGCAAGATGAGTGGATAAGTATTGATTATGGAAAAGCCAAGTTAAGGATGCCACCTAAGATGACCACTTATATGATTGAAAGAGCAAAAATCTCTCTATTAAAGAAGCTTTGTATTGTAGCATCGAGTGTGTGAAACATCAATTATCATTGTTGAGTGTGTATCTCTTTTTGTCGCCATGTCCTTTTTAGTATGCTTGAATCCACCTTGATTAATTACTTAATCTACATTACAAACCGTGACTAATCCACATCGGGATTATTTACATGGTATCATAGCATGTGTGGATTCTTAATCATGGTGTTTTTATGTATATAGATATCATTGTCTATTTTATAATTTGATTGATCCTTCATGTGTTTTAATCATCCTTACTTTTTAAAAAATCTAGTACACTCAGTATCCTTAAAGTTTGTTTGAGAATCATTTCATTAAAAGGAGATAAGGAGTTGTTGAAGACTTGCAATTTTCAAGGGGACCCGAATTCGTGTAGGTGCCATTGTTCACGATTGCTGCTAATCCAAGGAAATCAATTTTGACAAGAAGGCTGCAAGGTTGAGAATCAACACTCTTGGAAGTAGTATTTGGATATGTATGAAAGTTAGTAATTCTTAAGTTTGAAATGATTGAGAACATCATCGCCATACGGATGTACATGGAAGTTATGATATTGTTGGTTGTTGGATGCTCATATTGGTTTCTATCCTTGAAAAGAAACCCCCAACATGACACCAATGGCAAAAAGGAGAAAAAACCAAAGGCAGACATTGAGGAAGTAAATGAAGCAATAGTGTTGATGTTATGTCTCTACTCTTAGTGATACATTCCTTATTGCTACCAATTCAAGTGTATCCTTTCATGTTACTTGTCATAGGGAGTGGTTTGTTACTTATGATGTAGGTAGAAAAGGATGTATAAATGAAACATTATTGGGATGGAAGGTACACGTTTATTACTTTTCACTTTTTCATGCAAAAAAATATCTAAGATTTTAAAAAAGCTTGATTAGCATAGATAGTTAGATGACCATTTATTGGGGATAAATGTGCATGTGCTTACACCGCCCTATATTTACTTTTCATATACCATAACCACACACATGTACACTGTAAGTGGTAGACACCCATCATTGTCACTTTATATTTATTATTTTAGTGATTATTAAATAAGTGAAGGCCAGTTACATATTGTGACTATTGGAGTTCCCACATATAGTATCTTTCTCGCCCTCTTACTCTCTTGCTCCATTTGCCATAACTCTTTCTTTGCTCTTGCTTTCATTGTGTGCTTCCACTCGGGCTCTACCTTTCAACTGGTATTAGAGTAGGGATTCGAGGAGCTTCTTCATCCTTTGCTTCAGCCCAAATCCAAAGCTTCAGCTCAAGGGTTCATTACAATCATTGTTTCTTCCTCCTAAGGTATGCATTGAGTCTTCCTTCTCCTGGCTTGTTTTGGATTTGCTCAGATTGTCAAGGAGCTCCTCAAGGTTTAGTTGAGCTTTGTTGAGTGATTATTGAGCTAAGGAGTAGCCATTCTATCTATTTTAAGTGGATACAAAGTATGCTTTAGAAGTCATAGACAACTATGATAGCTTAATAGCACTTTCGTATTTTGACCATAAGTTTTGCATATAGTATCATATTCAAAAATTCTATAGCTAGAAATGAATAGTGCAAAGAGAGCTATAGATATAAGCACTCATAGAGTTGATTTTGTGCAATTTTTAGTTCTCTATATCACATAAAAAAGAATAGTTCTAGTTTGAACAACAAACAATGAGCTCCATTATGCATATTTGATGCCTTGGTGATGCTATTTTGGTACTTGGATGTTATGATTGTGCTTTGGGATATTATTTGTATTGTTTAAAGCTTGATTCACTCCATTTTGCAAAGGTTTATTGATGTCATAATAGTTGGAACAACATGTATATAATCATGAACTTCATGCTTTGAATTCCTGTTGGGCCTACACAATATTTTGAGTATGCTACATGTCTATTGTGATTCCTAGCATTGATGTATGAGCCCAGAAATGGTTATGGTATGCTTTGGCACTTGTACTTGAGTTACATTTGATGTACTTGGGCTTTATTAATCACTTTGAGATTTTATGCTTACTTGCTCGTGGGTATTAAAGCTTCATTGGACACTTATGCTCTCGAATGTTTTTGTGTTGAGCTTGGGCTTCCTAGATACTTTGATGTTATTTCTTGAGCTTTGCTTACTCACTTTGCATTTTAGGTTTTCTTCTAATGAGATAGGCTTGTATTGACTTAGTAGAGCTTAGTTTCTTTGAGACAATGGGACTCTTGGTTCATATATTTGCTCCTCCTAGTTGTATTATTTGTATCTCAATTGTTACTCAGATATCCCTTGCAGTGGGAGCTTACTTTCTTGGCTAGTTGCCCACATTTGGATTGATATATACTATTGTCTTTATTTCAACACTGCTATAATTACAATGTTTCATCATTGTCTTGGAGAGCAAACATTGCAATTTGGTAATCTATTGCTTGCTATTGGTGGATAGCTCTATACTTTGGTACTCCCTCCTATTTTGGTTGAGTTTTGTGGTCTGATTCGCAAACATTTACAAATAGCCCATTCCCTTGGATTTTACATTTGTATACGATAATTATGACTGGTTCTTTGAATGATAGTGGTATCTTTAATATTGAAAAGCTTGATGGCACAATGTAAACTAGTTCAAATATTGACAAATATGGCAAGTACTAGTTCAAAAGAAGCAAGTTAGGCCTTTGAAAACTAAGAGTGTAAATCCTGAAGATATTGATCAAGATATTTAGGATAAGTTGGATCAAGTATGTAAATCCACTCTTATATTATCATTGTCAAAACCGATTTATTTCAATATTGTCAAATGTGAGGATCATGCTTGGCAATTATGGAAAAATGTGTGCAATCTTTATGACAAGAAAAGTCTTGCTTTATAGATATATCAGTGGAAATAGCTCATGGACCTTCACATTCAGGAAGGGACAGTGTGTCCACACATTTGAATGACATTGATTCTATGTTTAGCTAGTTGACTTTGTAGGGATTGACTTCAAGAATAATCTCCCTTCCTCGTTCTTGCTTGTGACTGTTCCCAAGTCACTAAACACTTTCTGTACTACCATGTGTGTTAATATACGTACGGATGGGCTGAAACTCTAGGATGTTAAGAGTGCCTTACTTATAGATGAGATAAATATAAATAATATGGATGTGGCTCATATTTCTCATCTATTGACTATTAGGAATATACGTGATGGTGAGAGAAATAATGATTGCCATGGTAGAGACTAAGAGATGTCTCTGTCTTTATAGGCAGTCTCACAACAAGTTCAATGGTTGTAAGGGCTCTCTTGATGCTAGTTAGTTGGCTAATGCCTCGTCCACTTTTTCTCAATGTTGGCTGCTTGATTCAGGGGCTTATTTCTATGTTACCCTCCATAGGGATTGGTTTCATTCCTATCACAACATGACAAGATATATGAGAGTAGAAAATCACTTAGCATTGGATATTATTGGCATTGGTAATGTTAGACTATATTTTGCTTTAGGTAGCACTTTTGATTTGCATGGTGTATGACATGCTCCAACTTTGATCAAAAGCCTACTCTCTATTGGATAGTTGGATTATGCATGATATAATGTATCTTTTGGTAATTCTGCATGGAAGATTATCCATGGGAATCTTGTGTTTGCTTGAGATGCCAAGGTTTGTTGTCTCCATTGCTTGATTGTATCTGAGTCTATCGACCATGTTTTGGTTGTGGGCTGGTATACCACATGTATCTTTATTGCCTTGTTGCCTTGGGCACATGTCCTTAAAAGGAATTAATATGCTTTCTCATTTGCAATATCTTTCGCCCCTTGACTACTAATATTTTGATTCATGTGATCATTGTCTTTATGGGAAAAGTAGATATATAATTCCATAAGAAGTCTACCATTACACGCATGGATGAGCCTCTAGCTCTTGTTCATTTAAATGCATGTGGTCCCATGACCTATTAGTTACTAGGTGGTGTGAAGTTCTTTGCAACTTTCATTGATGATTATTCCCATAAGGTCTAGGCGGCATATCCCATAAAGTAGAAACTGGATGTATTAGCTACCTTTTAGTGTTGGATTTTTTTTTTTTTGAGAGCCAATCTGGGTATATGTTGAATGCCTAAGGTCAGATAGTGGGGATGAATATGTCTCTAAAGCATTTGAGCGGTTTTGTGATGAATGGGGTATTATGTGTTAGTTGACTGGCCCTTACACCCTATCCCAGAATTATGTTGCAGAGCATATGAACAATACAATTTAGGAGTCTCTTGCTCCATTCGCTATAGCTCTTACTGTGCTCTTGCTTTTGCTTGTGTGCTTCCACAGGCTCTACTTTTCACCATGGTTTTCACACTCTCTTTGACAATCAGTCTTGGAAGATATACACATATTCACTTATTGTTGCTAAAGAGCCAAAATCTAGCACATTGTACTTTTTTCATGTGTCTAGTTAAAGGATCACATTGTATGTATGCTTAGGCAATCACATGTATCCCTTTCGCATAGTCATTTGGGTTAAACACAATCTACAGGTGGTGCCATAATCCATCATACCCTTCAAGTGCCTCAACACCTACATTCCTACTGTCCAACGGTTCCCTTGGGCATCATTTGAGAACCTACTTAGAACACTAATTGCATAACTAGGATCTAACCTAGTGTTGCATAAAAAGATAAGACTTTCCCCATAAGCTTCTAGTACTTATTGAAAACCACAAGTGATGACCGATGCCTTGATGAGAGTTTTACATTGACCTCCATTAGTGAAACCACTATCTTACACTTACTCATCCCACATGCCTTCAAAATATCCCAATATACATTTGCTAAGAAATGAAGATTTTGCTAGGTTCTTGAGATACCTCAATGCCCAAGTGGAAATGCATATGCACCAGGTCTATGATTTCAAATTTGGTAACTTAGAGCGTTTCCCTAGTCTTTTGAAACATATGTCATGGTATCCTATGATGCTCAAGCCATCTAAATACCAATTAAACACTATGCAATTGCCAATTCTTAAAAATCCATCTTTCCTTTGATATCACTCCCCTAGGGTTTGTTTCAAACCATACAATAAATTTCTAAGATTGCAAACCTTATCTTCCTTAGAAAGCACCTCAAAACCTAGTGGTTAGGCCACATATACCTCATTCTTGAAGCGTTCATTCTAGAATGTAATTTTCACATCCATTTGAGATATTGGCCACTTCTTGTAAGCAATCAAGGCCAGATGAATAGTGAACACCTTGGATGTAGCATCAAAAAGATCCTAAAAATCAAATCCTTCTATCTATGAGGATCCTTGTGTAAGGATTTGGGCTATTTACTTTTCTAAAGACCCATCTAACTTGTACTTGGTCTTCCAAACACATTTTCTATCAATTAGTATCTATGATCTAGCAATCAACCAAATGCCAAGCTTGATTTTTGATGATACTATCATACTCCTAATTGCATATTGCAACTTTTCATTTTGGATTATCCATAACTTCATCCAAACTTGCAAGTTCCTTTACTTGAATTATCTAAGCCAACAAGACCATATTGATAATATGTTTGGAAGCCCTTCTTTGGTCCTCACCATCTCTAACCTTCAAATTCTCTAAAGTGGCTCCTTGTCAATTATAAGAGCAAGATTCTTCTCATCAAAGAGTTTGCTAAAATGGCCTCCCTTCTAATAATAGAGTTTGAACCTAACACTCATATCCAAATGTTTTAACATGTGCAATAGAGGTCTTCTCACTAGAGTACATCTCTTAAGGTGTTTTTTAAAACCACCTTAGTGTAGCTCTAGTTGACATTTATGTTGACTTCTTCGTCCCAAAAAGCATTTGGTAGCCTTTCCTCATGTGATGTACTCTATCCTTAGCTAGATTAGAAGAGGTGATATTTGGTAGTCTCTTAGACAGATCTCCACAAGCAACACCATATGGACCCCATAGGATGCCTAGACTTAGCTAGTTAGGTAGCCCCTAAGTCTACTTCACAATAAACAACAAGCTTCAACCCAAAGGATCGACCAAAGGTGATAGTCTAACATCCACCAAAGAAGAGTCACTTTGCAAACAACCAATAAAGGGTAAGAGTAGGTTAACACCATACTTGGTTCATAATGAGTGGAGATGTCATTTCAATTTCCATGATCATTAGAACCAATTACTCAACCGCACTCTATTCCCCCTAAAATAGTGTTGATTTGGGTTCTATCTAATCAAAGTGAGGTCATGTTCTAGCAACTCTATCTAGGCTCAAAATGCCCAACTTGTTAGATCTACCCTAGCCATACATGCTCAGTCATTGGGACCAATATCTCCTGATTTTCTTGTTAGCAATATACTATCACACTGTGAGGTCATATGGAAGTAGTTTCCTTTTATTATTCTATTACACAAGGTTCATTATTAGTCCTTTAGGCACAATATGTTACAATCAACATTGGAAAATCGTTTATTGTAATTAGGGTTCAATTTCTTTTATTACAATCCCTGCAAGGATACCAACTTCCATGAAGCCATTACAATCCTCACAAGGACTCTCTACCCCTTATAATTGTCCCACCTCTCAATTAGAACTCTTGATTAGAATTCAATGTCATCCGTGCCTCTCCAAGAAATGGGATTGCAAAGTTCTACATCCCTATCAAGGGATCCTAAGGGATTTACTAGCTTAGAATCCCTCTAACCTCCTCTACCTAAGGTGATGAAGCAATAACATGCATGGTCTTTTTTATCACTACTCTCAACTCTAGATTTCCATTGGACTATGGGGTGAGTCCAACTACCGATTGCTCTATTGGTCTTACACAAGGATGCCTAGGACTATTCTTATTGGAGATCCATGTATGCAAAGAGAAGCTTGTAATGAGGATCTAGACAAACAAAGAGGTAGAGTCATTGAGCTACTAGGTTCTTTTAGAGCTTTTTAATACTAGCTCACTACATGCTACTATTACAAATGCTACCACTACAACAATGCCATCGCATCATCCATAAGTTACAGGGGTCATAGCAAGCCAAGGAGCCATGCTCCATATAGTATGGCATCCATCATCATGTCATCATGCTTGACATCCTTATCTCTAGTTGATTCAACCCCCATCAAAGACAAATACCTCCCTTACAAGACTCAATGTCTTGGACCACCCCATGATAGAAATTCTTGCCTCGAGGACGATGCATTATTTCTAGAGAGTCATATTGATCAAGATAGGATCCTACAAGTTGGCTAAAGGATCATCAAGAGATCATTTTGTACATGATTCTAGCCTATACTTCTAGTTGTCATAGTTAGTTGCTTTCTTTTTCATTGTTGTTCTCTAGTTGAGACAACATGGTCGGCTACACTCATTTCTTTGTCTCATAGGCTATTTTAGCCTTTTTGAGATGTAAACATCTCTCTCTCTCTCTCTCTCTCTCTCTCTCTCTCTCTCTCTCTCTCTCTCTCTCTCTCTCTCTCTCTCTCTCTCTCTCTCTCTCTCTCTCTCACACACTCACACACACACACACACACACACACACACGCACACGCACACGCGCACACACACACACACACACACACACACACACACAACAACAACAACAACAACAACAAAGCACTTCCATTGTCCCTTCATTTTAGGCTATTATACCTGTTAAAATCAATACCCCTAAGACAGTCCCTAACTATAAGCATTGGAGCTTCCAACAAGAGGAGAAACCAAGTAGGGGAAAGTGATACACATGACAAGGTCAAACATTTGATAGTTGCTCGGTCACATGTTGTGCTAGAAATATATATCAAGAGTGGTGAGTTTGCAAAAGCATGAGTTGGATGAGCTTCTAGCACCAGGTGTAGTCATTAAAAGGCCAACCTCACTTAGTAGATCATTGCTAATGAAAAGGCCATCATATTGCATGTAAGCTCATTTATAGTGCAAAGTGTTGTACAAAGATGATTTGTATACTTGAAAATCTATTTTTCTTTATACTCCTTGTGAGATGCTCCCCTCATAGATTTGTACTACTAGATTCATCATCTTGTAAATAATTGGATCAATTGATGGTTGATTGCTCAAGTGTCTTTTTCACAAGAGTGTCTTTTAGATTCTAGAAATATGCAACTTCATAACCTTTATGATCAATCAATTGCATGAGCTCTTATACATTTAAGGTGTCGATCCCACCCCCAACATTAAATGGCCTTAATTACAAATCTGTTTGAAACTCAATGGCAAAGGTAGGAAGAACTATATGCATAAGAAGGATAACTATAGGACAAAGATTATAAAACGATGAGAAAAAAGATATGATTGTCATACTACAAATAATCAATGTGCTATGCATTGAGTAATTGTCATAATTTAAACAATATATCTAGTAGATGTTTTGTGCGTGTGCGTGTGCGTGTGCATGTGCGTGTGCGTGTGCGTGTGCGTGTGCATGCATGCATGCATGTGTGTGCGTGTGTGTGCGTGTGTGTGCGTGTGTGTGCGTGTGTGTGCGTGTGTGTGCGTGTGTGTGTGTGTGTGTGCGTGTGTGTGTGTGTGTGTGTGTGTGTGTGTGTGTGTGTGTGTGTGTGTGTGTGTGTGTGTGTGTGTGTGTGTGTGTGTGTGTGTGTGTGTGTGTGTGTGTGTGTGTGTGTGTGTGTGTGTGTGTGTGTGTGTGTGTGTGTGTGTGTGTGTGTGTGTGTGTGTGTGTGTGTGTGTGTGTGTGTGTGTGTGTGTGTGTGTGTGTGTGTGTGTGTGTGTGTGTGTGTGTGAGTGATTTGCTAAATCTATCTTGCTAATCTCCTTTCCAATTTTGATATATTTGACTATTGCCACTATTCTCTCTACTATTGATACTGTAGTGTCAATTCTACTTGGGTAGGTTGTTGGTTCTTCTCTTGTTCTACCATCACAACAACTCACATGTCGAACCTCTCTAACTCTTTGTGCAAATTCATTATCTTATGGCAAACACATTTAGTTATTATCATTGATGAAATACACAATGAAGTTGGTTGTATGAATAGAGTCTATACAAAAAGAAAATTTAACACAAATAATGGCAAAATTGTATACTAGTCACCAAAAATTTAGGTATATAATTTGATGGCACACCTTTATTTTAGGATATGCCCAAATAATGCTTGCATTTCTATCAAAAAGCTTTATGCTTATGATTAGAAAACCTCAACTTGTTACAAGTGCTTTGCTAACTTGCAAGTATCTACAATCTAGCTCGAACTAGCATCAACCTTGCACAATAAATTAAAATTGGATTTTTAGTATAATTCTAATGTTATATTAGAGGTTATAAGATAATTTAGGATACTAATGGTTTTTAGATATCATCAACTTGTATTTGAGATTTTCTTACATCTAAAGATGATATTGAAAGGATAAGTCTAGTTAAATTTTTATCTATATATAGATTATTTGAAATAGTGGAATTGATATATAAATTATGTATATTTAAATAAATTTTATGAATAAAAGTTATATATAAATATAAATTGTGTATATTAAAAGTATATACATAATAACTATATTTAATGTATTTAAGATTTGAGAATTTCTCACATTTTAGAATGATTGTCATTATTAAGAGTTCATTTTATTGTATTAGAGACTTTCTCACACTCTAAGGTAAACTCATTGAAAATTTAGAGTTTTCAATTATTCTTTTGTGTTAAAGAATATCTCACACTTTAAACTAATTGTGACAATTAGTATGACTAAATACATTGAAAAAGTTATAATCAATTTACATAGCACAATGTATAATGATCAGAATGTAAAAGTTGTAATCGATACACATAAAATACAAATTTACATAAGTTATAGTCAATATACATAGAGTAGTATACACAATGTGCATTGTACATGTAGTGCATTGCCAAAGTCAAAGTACTTCAAACTCCACTACAAGGGTATAACCATCAGTCTAAGCCACAATATATGTGTTACAAATAAGTCAATTAAATAATGATGCTTTTTCTCACATAGATTCCAATGTAATTTTTTGAAAAGTTTCTACACCTATACAAAGGCATATACTAACTTGTAAAAAAATACCCTAAGTCGAGAGTTTTGCTTCATCCTTAGTTTGATGCCATTGAGCTTACATGTATGCCCACAAAATCCTATTGCATATGTTTTCTTCATTCTTTGTTGCCATTTTCATTGTAGGAAATGGATGTAAGGATAATGGAGGTTCCAAATAGTTAAACTTTTTATACTTTATTATTTTTGTAGTGAGGAAAGAGAGAGACAAAGAGAGAGAAGGGATAATAGAGAGTAGAAGGTAGATATGTGAGAGAGAAAAGAGGAGGAAAAGTAGAAAGAGAACGGATAGGAGAGAGTAGAGGTTAGACAAAAAGGATAGGAGAGAAAGAGAAGGGATAGGAAAAAGAGTAGAGGGTAGAGAGAAGGGATAGGAAAGATTATAGGGTAGAGAGGGGAGAAAGAAAATAGTAGGGAAAGTAAAAAGAGAAAAGAGATCAAGGAGACAAGAGCATGGCTAGATAGAGGAGAGAGAAAATAGTAGAAAAGATAGTAGATGATAGAGGGAAGAGTAGAGGGTAGAGAGAGAAGAAGGGTAACTAGAGGAGAGAAAAGTGTAACACACACGCGCGCACAAAAATGAGGTAGAGAGAAAAAATAGAGAATAGAGGAAAGAGTAGAAAAGAGGGTAGAGAGAGGAGAGGAGAAAGAGATTTTACTATCTCAATAAACTAGCAATTTGTGCCAAAGTAACTTAGTGGTTAGCATTTTTGAACTCCTTTATAGTGACTTTACCATCTCAATGACCAATTTGAAAAATAGATGGAATTCCAAGCTAGGTAAAGAGAAATTCGGATAAAATAAATGGAAATTTTGCAACAAGATAAGGAAAATTTGCAGATACAAGCTAAAAGAGTACAAGTTGAAAGGGTGTGATTCTAATCTATAAATGTTAATGCATAGGGTATTCTTGGTAAATCAAGGATTCCTCCTTCCAGTTTTGAGGTAGGAGAGACTTCTCATAAGAACGATACCCCTATTGGTAGCATTGGTGGGGTAAATCTTCTTTCTCCAAGATCACCTATAGATACACTAAGGCCTCAACCTTCTTATGTCAAAAATTGCTCAAGCAACAATGGTTTTACAACCAATCAAAATTGTCAAATCCATAACGGGCAACCTACGTACAATGAGTGGAAACTTAGAGATAAGATAGCGCTACCCGAATATAATGGCCAATCTTCTTCTCCATCCAAACTTGAGGAGTGGGTAACCAAATTGGAATCTTACTTTGACATTGTCTCAAGGACGGATAATCAAAAGATTTAATTTTCCACTATGCATTTAGAGAGCTTTGCATGTACATGGTGCAACTATATGAAGAAGGAAATTTATCTTGTAGACACTTGGGAAGAGTTCAAGGCACTTACAATACAAGAGTATACGAATTTGTTTATTAATCTTTCTATGTACTTGGAAAGCATTAATGATGATACTAAACTATACAAGTACATGTATGGTATAGATCTTAATTTGTCTATTTATCTTATGGCCCGATCTCCTACCACTTGGTTCAAATACATTGAATTAGTTGAAAGATACTGAAGGAAATATCAAAAGAGAGCCATCATATCACCCCTCTTATGGATAGCAAAGGATAATTGTGAGGTAAGGACCATTTGGGGGAAATTATGGTGGATTTAATGTGACTAATTGTAGTCCTAGAGTGTCTATCTACCTATCAGTTAATGCCTCAAGGTTTTGAGGCAATTTCAAACCAAAAAAGTAGTCCTAAAGTAAACAATAAGCCAGTTGAATATAGACCCAAAATTTTTACCACCCAAGGTGCATAAAAAGTCATTCACATGGACCTCTTTAAAGAGCGCAAAGAAAATGGGTTATGTTTAAGTGTGGGGAGAAATATTTAGCTAACCATGTTTCGAAGTGCAAATACAAGAATTCAAAGGCCAAGAATTATACTAAGATTGTTCTTGAGGATGAGGCAGATAAATTTGAGGATATCACTACTGTTATACATGCCAAAAATGAAGACTTTAAAGAAGATTATCATCAATAACAATTTTATGACCCTTTAGATGGTTTTCCATTTGAACCCAGTGGGTATATCCCTTTTGATTTGTAGGCAATATCAAGACACCTACTACTGCTACCACTACACTTTGCTCTATGTCCATGGATACATGGGCAGGTTCTAGGAGCCCCAACACTTTGTATTATGAAGAATACCGTTCATGAGAAATATTTTTTCATCCTAATAGACATTGGAAGTATACAGAGCTTTGTAAATAAGTTAGTTGTTGACAGATTGAAATATCTTTCCACAAATTTGCAGTAGCCCATTAAGTTGCAACTAGCCAATGGCAAAGAGAAAATCAGCACCCAAATGTGTCCACAAGTTCACATACAATTAGCTAAAAACTATGAAGCAAAAGTGTACTTGATTACCTTACAAATAGGGCCCATAGATGTAGTACTTGGGTTTGATTGGCTGATGACTTTCGGTAAGTTTACTTTGGATTTTTCATGCTTATACATGGAGTTTGCCATTGATGCCCAATCTATCCATTTATAAGGAACCCATATAAGTCTAATTTTTAGCTTATTATGCCGTAAAATAGTTCAAGGAGTATAAAAAGTGCTCTCAAATATTTGTGTTACACCTTAATAAAGAGATAGTAGATCAATCCAAGGATTCAATTGATAATTCAATATTAAAGGGGGCAACTCAATCTCTCATGCTAGTTGAGGGACCCAACTAACCATCATCCTAAACTACCACAATATTACAATAGTCTCAATTTGCACTTATGCAAAGCAAGCATCCAAATCTACATGAGGGGTTGCATGTTCAAGTGGTGGTATGCTAATGTCACAATAGAAACACATTGCTCGAACATTCATTACATAAGTCATGACGTGGAAGCTTATCACTTGTTGGCACAAAGCTAGAATTTTTAGCCACATTCAACACTGATCACATCACTATTCGGTTCAAACCACCACATGCAAAGGTAGCCTACTAGTCAACACTCCACATGACATACACTTAACCATCTCACACACACTACAACTTGCTTATCACTTAGGCTTTGTAAGGCCACATGCTCAAGGGCCACACATGACGATCTAATCTTTAGCCATGCCATGCACTAGTTGTTGCGCAAGTAATTGCAATCCATATGTTTTTCAAGCACATTATGCTCACATACGTTTTCCAAACATTTCTCTTGCATATGCCAAATTATGTTTACCTTCTCTAGACAATGTGTTCAATTACAATTCGTATGAGTCCCAATAAGAAGCATGGGAGGAGAAAAACAAATTGTAACCATATCTAGCAAGTAGACAAGAAACACAAGAATTGCATAGGTGAAATGGTACGAGAAAACAACAAACCACATCAAAGGCAATATAGATAAAAGGGGGACAATTACATTACTAAAAATAGCCGAAGGAAGACAAATCGAATTGAAAGCGTGTGGGGGATCAAAATAAGGAGAGAGTGTACCCAAATAATAAATCTTAGAAAGGAATCACTAAGATGCAATAAGGGAAGCCCACACCCAAACAAGGAAAAATCAAAGACCATAGAACTCAAAGGGGGCATGCTAGCTATCAAGGGTAACTAGGCCACCTAGGAACACCTACACATGCTACATTCAAATTGCACTCACTCTAAATAGAATGCAACACCCTTGAAAGACCAACATGAAGGTGAACTGACTCAATGACCCGAACCTTGAATGTGCTACAAGTAGTGCTGTACAAAAATGAGTCATAATTCTAATATGCGAACAACGTCCAATAGTGTAGCTAAAATTTGGAAGGTTGGGATTATAGACATTAACTCGAAAGATGATGAGATAAAACCTCCTACCTATCTTAGGGTCAAACTTACTACAAAAAGGAGTATGCTATTGACGCTCTCACAGATGAAGGAGTAGACATTAATATTTTAAGTTACAAAGCATGAAATAGGCTAATCGAGCTTACATCAAACAATGCAATTCTCAATCTCTAGATAAAAACCATACTCTCTAATACAAAAGTACAACATCCTCACAATTATCTAAATCGAAAGCCAACTCACCTTATTCCATGTACTCCCATGTCATGAGGATTGGGAAAGAAGATACTTCTTGGTAGGGCTTTCAAGTGAGCAACAAAATGTGAGGTTGATTATGTAATGCAACAAATACATCTGATGCTACCAAATGTGAGGATAATTACAACTCTTAGAAAGGGTGACTTTGCCAATCCTTGACAAGGAAAAGGCAAGAAGCAAATCCTCACTCAAAAGAGATACTAGTGAATGAGAGAATCATGGAAATGCTTGAGGAGTTGCGTTGAGTATACAATGAAAAAAACGAACCTTTCAAAAGAGATACTAGTGAATGAAAGAATCATGGAAATGCTTAAGGAGTTTCTTTGGGTGTAGAATGAAGAAAACTAACCTATCAAAACAACCATTCTTTAAATGAAAAAGCTAAAGGACGATGCCAAGGCTACGAGATGGACCTATAAAACTTGTAAAAAATCACGAAAAATACCCAAATCTCATAGGAACACACATCAACGAAGAGCTAGTACGCAGCAATGGGTTTCTAGATCCCTCTTGCTTTCTCACGGATACTATGTAAGAAATCATTGGTTGTGGTTGCATAAACCACCTATAAGACCATCTCTATCACATCACATATAGGTACCTTTACTATCATTGTTTCTATTTCTTCATTTTCTTTCTCTTGGATAACAAATATATGAACTTAGGGGATTAAATGCTTTCCCCTAGTTTGAGAATTGTATCATTGGATGGCTCATTAGCAATCTCTTCTCCTTTGATCATTTCCTTAGGTTATGCTGAGTGATATTGGCTATAATGATTCAATTGCCTCTTGCTTTGAAGAGTCGAGCCTCTCAACTATCTCCTCTTTTTTTGCCATATGAATCATGGGTGCTAGCAATTGTTCTTGCTTAGTTGCTAACTTTGGGGGTTTATCCCTTCCAATTATGGAAGGCTTATCCTTAGGGATAATGGTCTCAACATTCCTACCTTGGATTGTTTCTTCTTAGGCTTGGTTTTATGTTTAGATTTGTTGTTTTTTTGTTTAGCAAACAATTGCTACTACAAAAGCTACAAAAATAGAAATCCAAGGAAAAGAGTGAGAAGCTGATAACCCTAACAAATAGTCAATCCAAAGATATCTACAGTCCTACTCCCCCCAAATGTATTAAACCTCTGAATGCTTTTGAAAGTTCCAAGCATTCCAATCAATAGGTGCTTCCAATTGTTGCAGATAAAACTCAATCTACGAATAAGAAGGAGCATGATGTCCAATCAAGTGTGGAAATAGAACTATCACAACCATTAGTTGTGACTATACCTACCATATTCGATAAGGAACAAGACATGGTGACCACAAAGCCTCATAATAAACGCAAGAATCCCAAAAGCACGAGCAATCCTACGCTCTTTCAATCTTGCCCATCTCAACCTAAATCTCTAGCCAAACTAAAGATCAAAGCAACTATTTAAACCCTAGAAGATATGGCAGCTAAGTAAGCATGCCTACAAAATAGGAATGCCATTGAGTGTCTCGCAAAATTGAATACTAAGTTGAAGTTGCTTGCACACACTTATATCCACACCGATATGAACATGTTGCCTAAAGAAAATGAGGAAGACATAGCATATCTAGTGATGTGAGAGGAACAATAACATATTTATGAGCATTATGATGAGCTTGCAAAAAATCTTCTGTGGTATATCTCTGATGAGGAAGCTAAAAGCGGTGATTAACAATTCAGCTCAATGAAGTGCTTTGTCAACATTATGGATTTAAGATTGAGGAGTTCAAACAAAAAGCTGAGGAATGAAGCCAATCTGAGAATTTTTGGTTTAATAATCAAGCTTCAATGGTTGAGCTTGAAGGCTCAAAGAGACCAACCTATGTAGCTTCTACTTCCTTATTGGCTAAAGTTAATGGTATGCTCTTAGCGAGATCCATCCTAACCATCCCTTGCTTAGCAAAACTCTAACTGAGGAGGAGTTGCATGTTGCCAGTAGACTAGAACAAAGAATGATACTACTTGATATTGCACAATAGTTATTCTTTCTAGTAAAGTTCCCACAACTCCTCAATGCTTGTGTTGCACAAGAGTATACATTCTCAATGATTGTGTATAGATCAAACAAAGTTTTATTTGTTTATATTTTATTTATTATATATTTAAAAATGAAAAAACCAAAAATCCTACAAGCAATGACTACCAAGTAAAGATATCCACAATCAAGGTTAACACAACAAGACTCAACTAAGTAGCACTTTTTCTAGCAAATACCTATCAATGGATTTTGAAGCACATCAATTGCATGTACTCTCATATCTTTATCAAGTGAATGCATGATAGTCATGTGATTATGTGAACAAATCGGATGTTCAAAGCCATCAAGGACTACCTCCCTTGGAAAATTTACGAAAAGCACCAGGGTTTTAAGCCCAAACTCCAAGTCCCATGTATAAAAATTGAAAAGTGAACAGATAAGCTCATTCTTGTGGTGTGCAAACTTAAGAGCATGATTATTCTTCTTAGTTCTATTCGATCTACTTGTGCTTCATCTTGAGAGTGAAAGAGAGTGAGAGTGAGAGAGTAAGGGAATTGAGAGGTGAAGTTCCTTCCTTGTGTGTGCTCTTCTCTTCATCCTCTTCTTAGCTAAGAGGTGGATTAGTGGAGGGATCAAGTGGTATTTCTTCTTCTTCACATTTTCTTTTGTGGAACAAGTGCTTGCAGATCAAATCAGGAGCTATGTAGTAGAGGATACAAATCAAGTATCATCACATGGTCGTGGAGCCACCATTAAGCTTTTACTTCATGGCATTGAGGAGAAGGTAAGATGGTGAGTTCATTACACCTTGTTGGTTCATTTGTTCTTGTTTTTGTATGGTTTGGGAGAAGAATGGATAGATCAATGAGTGCGGAGGATGCATAGGCTATGTGAGAGGTAGCTATTGCCAAATCGAATGAAGGACTTAAAATAATAAGCATCCAACAAGTCTAGTGGTCGAGCTTACGAAAGCTTTGACATCACTCTTGAAGGACAAGTGATCTATGATGAAGTATTGTTTCCCCTTTGGATACAATAATAGAAAAGTCACACTTTAATAAAAGTAAAAGCTAGCAAGTAATGCATCGATGGCATAGGGCTTGTTCACAAGATAGAGCAAAGCTGATGGTCAATAATGAAGGTGAAAGACATAGTAATAAGATATTGTTAAAATTTCTTTACAACATATATTGTCACTAGTACTTCCGTTTCTATGGTCGAGTTAGTTAGTCTCAATTAGTTGAAGGTTGGCAAAACTCATGGGAAATCCATCTTATGTTCACTAAGTTGCCACAATATCGCTCCAATGGTGGAGTTAGAAGTACCAATATGTATATGGAACATTATTGTCCAATCCAAGGCTTGTAAAATAGTAGTTATATGAGAGCATTTTTTAGTATGCTTCATAGAAAGCTTGGCATTTCTCAGTCCAATTCTAGATGATCAATAACTTGTAGAGAGTGGTGGTGAAATAGTAGCATAGTTAAACACAAAGCAATGATAGTACCTATTACGGCCAAGGAAGCATTGTGCTCCCTTTGGATTAGTGGGTGGAGAGAGATTCATGATGAATTTAATCTTAGTTGTCACTTGTGATTCCATTTTTGACACAACATGGCCCAATATAATGTTATTTTTTAATCAAAATCAACACTTCAAGGGATTCAAGGTTAGGTTATACTACCAATGTCTCTCAAAGATAAGTTAAAGTTTCTCAAGGTGTTCATCCCAAACTAGAATGGACACAAAGGACATCAACAACACCTCAACCCACTTCCGTAGCATTCTTGAAGATAGTGCATATGAGTCATTGGAAGGTTGTAGTTAGCCCAAATGGCATGATGATGTATACAAACACCCTCCACTTAGTAGAGCAATGAAAGTTTTTGGTCTATAGTTGAGATGGACTTGTGATTAATTATATCCTAAAAACTTGTCTAAGAAGTTGTAGGCTCCCTCTCTTGCTACTTACTTGATCATATGATCTATGTATGGTAGGAAATAGTGATCTCTCTTGGTCGCGACATTTAATTTTTGGTAATTGATGCATATTCAAAATTTTCCATTCTTTTTAAGCACCACAATGATAAATGATACCCAATCAATACGCTCAATTTCGTATATGAATCCTACTTTCTATAACTTCTCAAATTCTTCCTTTACATGGTGGCATATCAAGGATTCATAAGGTATGGTCTTTGCTTTTGCTTGACATGCTTAGCATATGGCTTTGAAGGAATTGTATGTGTCAAGAATTGCCATGGTATACCCTTGAGATCAAAGTAGTTCCAAGCAAACATATCTCGATATTTTTTCAATGAGTCAAGCCATGCTTCACCTTCTCTATTGAAAATCTTGAACAATGTACATAGGCTTAGGGGGTTCTTTAACCTTGCTAGTCCCTCAATAGGTTCATTATATATGCCTTCGCATTTTGCCCCAAGCAATATGGCTTCTTGATCACTATTTTTGAACATTGTGAGTCATGGGGGAAGGCCTTGGTTTTTTTGTATTGTGTGTTTCAGACTCATCATTGTGGTTAGCACGCTTTAAGTATTCTCTCCTCAAATGATTGAGTTGATTGGGGAAACATTGGGCCAGAGTCATTGTTTCCTTCCTTGCCAAAGTCAGAATTGGTGTCGTTCTCTTATACTTGCTCTACATCATCCTTGGCCACCATTAATACTCTAGAGTCTTGACATAAGTTAGTGAGCTAATACCCCATTTGTTCATAGTCAAGTATCTTGAGGTATTTGAGCCATTCTAATTCTAAATTTAATCATACAATCCCTATGTCAATGAGTATACTCTTTGTTTGAGAGAGTTTTGGGTCCATAAAGATTTGCTCAATGGTGTGGCCATTGGTGTCAAATTAGTATTTGATTGATTATAGAAACATGGCCTCCACTGGCTAAGGATTTCACGCAACACAAGCCAGTCTATTAGGATTGGATAGTCTAGAAAGTGGTGGGTGTTGAGTCAAGGGCCATCATAAAGAGAGGTGCAAAGAGAGATTCTATGAAAGGCTTGATAATAAGGACTAGAGCCTCTTGTGCATATTTCTTACTCAAGCATTCATGGGTCGAGTGATATTTTAGTTCCTCTGTGAATGGCAGTTCCAAAGTGGCAAGAATGTGCATCCAATCTCGTTCATCCTCAAAATATATTTGGCCAAGGGCCATGAGGTTGAAGGGTTATTAAAGTATCGTCATAATAGAGCAAGGATAATATCCAGATCAACAAATGATGTTTCCCAATATTCCATCTCAATGTGGACTACCTCCTTCCTATTTCTAAGGAAGACTAAACCATTGCCCTAATCTTCAATGAGATGTGCATTGTGCATCCATGGTTGATCAAGCAATAGATCATAATTAACACCCTTCTTAACAAAAAAGTTAACCTTGAATTGTACCCTACTAATCTTGACTGAACAATCCCTTAAGTGCTCCTAATGTCTAACTTTAAATTTATCAACTAGGATGAGATTAAAGTGCATAGGTTCAATTAGTGGATTTCCCCAAGCTTGGAGCATGCTCTGGTTGACTATACTCTCATCAACTCTGGTGTCCATGATTCCTCATTGAGTAGTGTCTCCAAGGGTTTGCTTGGGGAGCACATCATGTTGCTCAGCTCCTTCTCATAATGTGTTAACCACCAAGGCACTTAGGCTCAAAGGTGTACTAAAGTCAAGTGGTGGAATGTGGTGGGATCAAGCAGAATTTGTGCCTTCTACCCATACTTTCAATCCTTGCTAGATTGATGGACTCTCTTTGGGTGGAGTTCCAAGCAGAATGGTAACTTTTGTTGATGTGCTGCAATGATGGTAGGGTTGATAGTTCCATAGATATATTGCAAGTGACTTACATTGAGAATGAGAGAAATCTCTTGTTCTATAGGTTGCAATAGGAAAGAGACATTCTCTATGGCATCCAAACCCGTAAACCAAGTTCTCCCCTTTTCTCCTAACCAAAGTCCAAATGCTTGCACTTGCTTGTCATCACATTGAGAAGGTTGTTTGCCTCATAAACTTGCTCGAATTGTTCGATGAAACTATAGGGGTTATTGTCAACTTCATATTTGTCTAATTGCTTTGCCACTAAGGGAATTGTTTCTTGGTCTCTATTTTTTGACATGTTGCCCATTCTTGTCAGAATAGATTGCGCAATATGGGTTCCTACTTGTAGTATATTAGTGTGATCAAACATGCAACTTTGCACAAGATCTGAGAGGGAGTCTTGCAAGGTAAGCCTACAGCTTTGGCATTTTGCATATATCCTTTTGTCTAATTGCTTTGCCACTAAGGGAATTGTTTATTGGTCTCTATTTTTTGACATGTTGCCCATTCTTGTCAGAATAGATTGCGCAATACGGGTTCCTACTTGCAGTATATTAGTGTGATCAAACATGCAACTTTGCACAAGATTTGAGAGGGAGTCTTGCGAGGTAAGCCTACAGCTTTGGCATTTTGCATATATCCTTTTGATACTATCCATTTTTGCTTTGCATGGTTGCAAGCTACTATTTAGTGTTAGTCTTCATGTCAACTAATTAGTCGAGGGTGGTCGTTTCATACACTTGTAGTTCTACAAGCTTGCATTCTATAGCTTTAGAGTCCATGTTTCTAATGTCAAAGCTTGTAGCCTATTGAAAGCTATCAATTGTGGCCAGAAAGGCATCAGAGCTTCCTCTTGAATTGTCGAATCTATCCATGGTGTTGGCTAAAGTCCTTGTGGTTTCTATGTTGGCTAGGTGAATCATGTGATTAATGAGGTCGTGAGAGACATGTTCTCAAGGTCAAGAGTTTGACTAGGACTAGTGTCTCTACTAGTGGTTAGAGTTTGAAACTCGCGTCTACTTCTAAATGCATGCACCTACTTTGTAGGTCTAAATCCTAGGTTTTTTAGCATTTGGCCTCTAATCAACATTCATCGTCAATCCCCCCAAGATGGTTTTAATGCATATGCACATCATGCTCATCTTAGCATCCCTAGGTTTGCTCCTGAGAACTAAAAGTTAAGAGGTTTTGCGTGTTTCATGGTCTTAGTTTAAGTTGAGATGTCTTTATGTGTGTTCTTATTATGTGTCAGTTAGTTTTTTTTTTTGGGGGGGGGGGGGGTTGTTTATATTTTCATTCTTCTTTTTTTGTTTTGTTTTTTTAACTTAAGAGGGAAGGAATATAAATTATAAACAATGGATATGCCCCTAGACTAAATGCAATTGTGACATGCAATGTGTAGGGTGTGTGTGCGTGCGTGTGTGTGCGTGCTATGCAAGGTTTAAGTATCGAGTGAGTGGATGTAAAAAAACACAAGAGTGAAAGTGTAGGGGGTGCAAAGCCTAAGAGGAGTGTTAATCTCCATATGCGATGGGTGTATTAAGATGGTTGAAGGGTTGTGTTCACAAATGCCTATGGATATACATATGAATACATGAACATGCATGGGTGCACACATGTGTAAAGCAATGCACGCTCGTATACACAAGTGCACGTAGATGCACACCAATGCACAATGTTTTGCTAGATTGGTGTGGGTGCAATAGGGGTCTATAAGTTGGGCAAAATTGAGTGTATGCATGTATGGATGCATACATGGTGCATGTGTTACTAGGTTGCTGTATGTACACTACAATGTGTAGGTGGTGTGCTTAGATGTATTGTAGTACACTCATGCAAGACACCTCTCCTACCTCAATGCTTTGTGAATTTCCTCCTTCCACTAGGATGGAATTAAGAAGTTTGAGAAAGAGCGACTTCTTGCAAGGATCACAAAGAATGCACATTTCAAGCTCCATGATCTATGGTGTACTTCTTGAACCCTCTACAACCTTCATATGCAAGAGATGAGCATGGACTTAGGCATGAGAGAGTATTAGGGAGAAGAAATGAGGCTTCACCACTTGGTCATGCACCCTCACACTCTCCCTCTCTTGCTCTCAATCTCACACACACACTCTCTCTCACAATGATAAAAAGCAAGAAGGCAAGAATAAGAAGTTTGTGTATACATGAAGAACCTTTTTCTTTATCTTTAATCCTTTTTATACACAAACATAGGGTTAGGGTTTTTCCATCCCCCTTGGGCATCCAACCCACTTTTTGGGCCCAATGATCGGTCTTTCTCCTAGCATACAATTTAATCCAGTAGATTACTAACAAGTTGCATATGCCTAGATTGTGGTAGCTATCAATCATGAATACAATGAGCTCTCGTTACAACATTCCATACAATGATTTTTCCATAGATATTCCCATCAAAAGAAAAAGTGTGGGGGGTCTTCAGGGTCTTTCTTTTCATCACGCCTTCATCTTATTCTCTTTCTCCATGTCCTTCACCCTCACGTAGTTAATACTCATTTTGGTAGTGGAGCACAAAGTGTAGACTTTGTCGTTGGTACAATTCTCCTACCTTGGTGGACCACCTACAAAATGGAACATCTTGTCAATTAGCATCTGGTAATGCATGGAGGGCACACAGTGCACCAATATATGGGTTGCCTGCAATTGTTTTGCCTTAGCGGACCACCTACAAGGGAGAAGCTACAAAAATGGAAGAACGTGTCTAATCAAATTGCTAATGCTTGGAGTGTAGATAGTGTCTAATCAAAGGTTAACTATAGTGGGAAGAAAAGACCATGGGGAGGGTCAATGTTCATGGGTAAACCACTATAATAACTGGAAAACATTGGGACAGGTGTTGCTTTGCATCCATGGTCGCACATGTGCGGTTTTATACTGGAGTTATTGTAAAACACATTTAAAAAACAAAGGCGCGCCCGAAATTTTTTACAGCCAAGATCAACCTTTTTTTAACTCCAGCCGTGACAAAAAGGCTAGTTTTCACAGAGCTGCTTCTCCGAGGTCCAGCGATGGCGGCTTCGGCAGTGGCCACGAACGGGCCCCTGCCTCCATCTGGCTGGGGTCCCCTCTCCGATACCGACACCGACTCCGCGCTAGCTGCATTGCTCCAACGCCTCGTCGTCCCCTACCTCGACAAACACGCGCGCTGTGTCAACTTCAAGGCTGCGGAGGAAGATATCTCAAAGCAGGTTATGTCCTTGCCTTGTCACTCTAGTAAGTCTCTTAGTATATCTCTGTGGCATTAATACTGTATCAAAATAGCGGAAATTGAATCTTCTCGAGAAGAGCTATGGCATTGGAATTTCGAAGGCGAAAATTTTTGTGCTAATTCAAGATTTAATTCATATTATCTGCGAAACTGCGGTTTTTGAGCTACATGATGGCTTCTAAAGTGCCCATGTGGGATATCAGCAGGTGCACTCACCAAGTGCCAATCATTCGCCTTGTGATTGTTTATTGCCACTCATCCCACCTGCCCAAAGACCTAGAAACTACCGTTAAAGCCTTAAAGTTATATGAGATCACATACATGGCGATTTCATATTATTCCATCAAGTTATAGGAGAAGACATCCATGGGAACTTTATGCTATTCCATCGAGAGAGGGTGCTGAATAATTATATGGCCTAACACGAGCAGCTGTGAGAACAACGGAGTAGTTACAAGTTACAACCATGAGGTAGCCATGACTGCTACACCCCCTCTCTACACTCTCTCTTTTGTAGAGAGGCTATCTTGTTGCTTCTTCATTCAGGAGCACGACCTGTCAGCAAATGTAATCTTCCTGAGATTCTTTTTTCTTGTAACTTATAAGAATCCTAAGGACATTCTATTGGCCAATGCCAGTGTGCTTATATATGCTTATAAGCTGAACTGTATTAACTGGCTAGGCTTCTTATTGGTCACAAATTACAACACAACTTCTTCACAATTACGTTAGTCAAATAAGAAAATCAGATGGATTCAAGAGGAGATAAAAGGATAGAAGAGGGAACCTTTAGATTATAATTAACAGAGTTATAGCGTAGCATCGGTAGACTCCTCGCAACATGTACTCCTAGAAAGAGCCTGAACCCCTTGTCCACCCTTGAGAATAAATTGCGTACATGTGAATTTCAATCTCTATCACACTCTCACTCTCAATCACAATCTCACTCTCAATCTCAATTGGTTGATTATGAGGATTCGAGTGCCATAGCCTACTTCCCTTCTTTGAAAATCTATGGACACCTTGAAATTCATTAAAATGCCAATGACAGCTTTTTTTGTTTCAAATGGTGTGTTTTCCAAGAAAAGAAGTACTCCAAAATTGGCACACTTCCAAATTCAGGATATGTAATTTGGAATTATCTAAAGAAGGAAGAAAACGAAATGTTGTTGTCGTTTTTATTTGTTTGGGGTTTTGGGTTTTTTTTTGTGGTGTTGGGTTCCTAAAAATTGTCTCAATTTTTGGAGGGCTATATTTTCTAAACCACGAAGAATTTGAACAAACATTGTAAGAGGATGAAGCTTTTCTTCTTGATATTCTCTTCGGGCTTTGTGAGATAGCACTTACTGAGATTTTGGTCTATTTAGCTACAAATCAAGCTCAAAGATGAAAAATACTTTTTAATGCTAGATAAATTTTGAATTAAAAAAGGAGTCATCACCAAAATTTGTCCATGCATCCAAATCCACCTAAAAACCACTTCTAGATACTATTTACACACATGTTACTCAAAAAAGAAAAAGGTTTAGCATATTATTATGGAGGCATATCACATAAATTCATGCAAGATTCTTTCACACTTGGAATGTTATAAAAGGATTGCCCCATATACAACCATGGCCATAATGTGATCCAAGTTCTTATGGATTGATTGTTGTAGATAGCTCATCTCATGTTCGCAAGAGTTGCGTAAAGCCATAGATCAACTTGCTGGCTTGTAATGCCTTGGAACTATAAGGGTTATCCACTAAAATTAGCAATGTTTATTAGTCACAGTTATTTGATTGATAAAGTCATCAATGGAAATCTTCCTTAGTAGTGTGCATTTTCGACAAACAGACTTTTATACTTATATTTCTACTTCTTTGCATTATCATGAGCATATCTCAAGCTTAATGGATGTATCAATTATATCTATAGTGCTCCTTTGTCTTTGGTTTAAGTTGACAAAGTTGGTAGATCTTGTCCTTAGGGGGTAGGGAATTAGTTCCATATCTACCTATCTCTATCTACAATTGGTGTGAGGATGTACAAGGTTGACCAATGATGCATCGTATTCCATGAGACAAGTGTGTGTCTGTGTATCTTGGATGGATGACAAAGTCATTTGCAAATATGTTTAGAAGATGCTTACAGTAGGAAGCCATCTTCGTCTTTAGATCCTTGACATGTGTCCTCAGTCCCCGATGTCCTGGAGATGTGCAGTTGAATAATGTCCATTTGAATGATCTGTTTTAGCTCCCCTTGATTGAGCTCCAAGTGAAGAGAATCCAAGTTGTACTATAGGGATGGGGGATGATCCATGTGCAATCCATATAGTTGCAACTATGCATCTATTCAAGCATACTAGCACTCAATATCTCCCTTGTTAGACTAGTTGTCTTGACAACTCTAATGCGAGTCAGGAGTATCTGTCTCAATAAGTACTAGAGTCTATGCCAAAAAAGCACTTCTTGTTTGCTTTAACAATCTTGTGTGGTACTAAGGGCTTATTTCGGATCATTTGTGTAATAATCAAAACTAGAGATCTCTCCATTTGCATCCATCCATGATATAGCTCCTTTTTCCCAAGTAGTGGCTGATCTTGTGTGGTTCTTGTGCGGTAGAGTCTCGATCCCCATATAGGTATTAGCAATCTAGTTAGCTCATGAGTGAGGTTGGGCACGAGGTTCAATGGGCTAGGTGTTTTAGAGATTTTAGGTATTTTTCAATGTGCCATTTTCACGGCGTTTTCAATGTATATTGTTGGTTGACCAGCATTATATGTTGGTCAACTTGATCATTTTCTTGGCATATTTTTTGCCTATTTATTTGGCTTCCTTCTTCACAATCTTGTCATTCATCATTTGCAAATTCTAGTTTAGGCCTTGTTGGAGAGAGAAAGTCAATGCTTGTGTCCATGTAGCTAGTAACTCATTGTTGTATGCAAACTGTCTTGTGTTTGATATATAGATCTCGTTTTCCAAGCATATCTTTGATTTCTCCCCTTGCCGTATTCTTTGTTTTCTTTTGTTTTTTTTTTTCTCTCGGGTTGTGCAATGTATTACAGCAGTCTTTTATGCTTTCATTGCTGCGCTCCCCTTTGACATGGTATTGGATGTCCATGTTCGGGCTTTGGATGCCGTTTTCTACTGTGAGATAGTTTGTCCTTAATTTTCTGGTGTTGATCTGCTTTCCTTTGTTTGCTTTAGCTTGGGCGATTGGAATCAGGAACTTTTTAGTCTTCAAATCTTTGTATTTTTATGTTGTTGCCTGTGTTTTTTGATATTTTAGCATTATTTTTGTAACAAATCTTTTGTATATCAATTGTTACCAAGATATATTGGCTCAATATGTTTTTTGATATTTCGCATTATTTTTGTAACAAACCTTTTGTATATCAATTGCTACCAAGACATATTGGCTTAATGATTCCAAATTAATTTAATATTCATGTACTTTGAAAGGCGATTTGTATTATTTACGTATTTTAAAATATGATTAAATATTTATTTTTCTATTTATGGATAGCCAATGGACAGAATGAGGTATAATTATACTTGGGTCGTCATTGACGAGATGCTTAAGAAAAATTAAAAGTTTAATTGGGTGGTTAGATTGATCAAAAAGTTTAGATAACTAAGACTTTCACACTTAGATAGTCACATTAACTAGGAGCCCATATAATGAGTGGTTTCAAAAAGTGAAACCAGATACTTATGATTGAAGAAATAAACCATGAATCGGTGAACTTATTTAATGAAGCTCTCCAGAAACTAAATTTGGTGACTCCTAAAATTTAGGAGATTACTATTTTTGAAAGTTGCTCAAATGGAAATTTTGTTTATGTTAAAGGCTCTGGAATTTCGCAAGGAACAATTTTATCTTTAGTAGCTATCTCAAATTCTTAACAATTTGAGAGTTTTTTAGAGTAGGAAGATTTGGAAGCTTCTTTCTTGAGAAAAGTGACATGTGGTATCTAGAAGAGGACATGTATCATTTTGAAGAGACAAGTGTCTTTGCACTTGTCATTTGTAGCCCCTACTTTTCATTTTTGGGCACTCAAGCTCCACACCTATATATTGGAGGTTTCTCTCTTCATTTGAAATAAACTCTTATATTGAAATTTCAGCTACATGCTTTGTACTCTCCTATCTATCTCTCATCCAAGAAACACTTTTTACTTAGCTTGATCTAATCCAAGTACTAAAAAAGAAAATTAACTTGCTGCTCGGAGTTTACAGAAATTAGAGTTTCAAAACTCTACTTTACAGAATTCTAGCAAATTAGCCCTTTTGTCTATGGTTCAAGCACTTGGTGCTTGTGGTTTTGTTTCAATAAATTCTTGTAAAGGGGGAGAGGCCGGTTTCCCTCTCAATGTGGTGTCTACTCCACGAACATGGGTCACATGACTATCAATGCCTGATACTGAATAAAAAATAAATCCATTTCGAGTACGCCAAATATTCCACGGGGCTGTCCATCTAAGTAAATGAAAGAGGTAGAAATAATCTGAATGCAAAGTAGACATAGAGGTCATCTTTTCCACAATCCATGAATGAGTTGATATTCGTTGCTAGGTCGTCGTGGACCACACACAGGAAACGAAACTCCAAATCTGTTGAGCAACAAGGCAAGAGACAAAGAGATGAAGCAATGTCTCATCACATGTAGTGTAGAATATACGACCAATAGAGATCTTGTGAGCACGCAATACATTACCAGTTGAAAAACCCCAATAAGCAACCTCCACGTAAACACTTTACCTTGATGAGGAATCTTAGACTTCTAGAGTTGGATGAATCCTTTTTGCTACTTTTTTTTGCTATCTCGAATACACCATAATTTAATAGCTTTTTTATCGACCCATCTCTCAACCTCCACCATTTGATGATATATTTGGTTGGCTGACCTTTTCTTGAAATCATCAAGAAGCACAAACATCTAATCATGCCAAGGAGACAATGGTTGTAACGCAGTCAAAGGAGAGAACTTGAGGAGCCTGTCTTGTATGGACGATTAAATGTCGTTTTATCTTGGAGGCACCTGAAAGTGTTGATGAATACATGAGAAAGAATAAAGACGGGGCTGCCCAATAATGACACCATCAAGGACTGTTTGTAACCTCAAACGAGCCATCTGATTAAATTTCTCACTGCAAATCTTTATCAAGCCAATCCAACAACTTGGAGGTAGCCAGTACTTCTCCTTGTAGCTAATTCTCCTTCTTACGAAAATCTGGAGGTCGCCAAATTGCAAAATGTAACATCTCCTTGTTGGGTATTTTACTTATGCCTCATGTCTGCGCTCACATAGGAGTGTCGGTGATTAGTAGGATACTAGGTGTCAAAAGATGATGTACCAGCTAACCTTAAGGTTTAAGGGTGTACCTTGTACTTTCAGTTTATACTCTTTCAATCTATTGCATTGGGTGTCGTGCTTAACACTCACACTGTCTACTGCACTCTGTGTGTTGAGCTTCGATCCTCTCTTAATCTCACATTTGGTATTAGAGCTTTGTCTCTGTTTAACTCAGCTCAGCTTTTGCTCAGGTTCAGCTATGCTCCCAACACTTGTAGAGTGCTGTCCTATGGTGCTTGTTTTGTAGTCTCTCAACCAGCACCAGTCAACAAGGAGCCCGTTAGCAGGTTGTTTTGCACCCTCCAGGCCACTGCTTACTTTGCCCACTTAGATTGCCCGCCACCATGGCGTATTGCGCCCTGTTTGTCCGCTAGCCTGCCCGTACGTGCAGGTCGTTCTCCACCCGCCAGGCCTTGTGTTGCGCCTTGCTAGTTGCGTCAGACAGCCCGTTAGCTTCCTCCCCGTTGCCTGCGCTTGAAAGAGCCACCCGCCAATTTGTTGTACGCCTGTCCCTTGGCCATCGTACTTGTTCCTTGCCAATGCCCCAAGCTCCTCCCCCAACGTTGTCTAGTCCCTGTGTTGCCACCTGGTCCCTGTACTTGCGCCGTCTGTCCTTGCTTGTGCCTGTACTTGCGCCTGCGACCTGGGCCCTTGCCTGTACTCAACTACTCGCCAACTCGCCAAGAGGTGCCGCCTACACCTGTACGTGCGCTTGTGGTCACCAACTTGAGTAATCGACTGATTTCACAGGTATTTTTAAATAAAAATTTACATTTTCATTACAGAATTCATCTTTGGACAAGAGGGCTTTAGGCATAGAATTGTGAGTACGTGTCTGGGACACGGTCGATGCAAAATTTTGAGCTAATTTATCATTAATTTTGGGGCTTTTGACTTTTTTGCGGACATTGACACATGCATTGCAGTCTCAATCAGTGATAGACTGTTTTGGACAAATTTGGGGTAAAATTTTTTGGGGGTTTTGCTCATACAGTGTTGCTTAACACTGAATGCACCTTGGATTGCGTGCATTAAAGACAGTTCTGACAGAGTGCACTTGAGTGTACTAATTTCAACAAGTTATTTGCTGTGATTTTTGGAAATTTTGAGATTTCAGTTTGGTCCAGCTTGGACATTGCATTTTTGCTTCTTTTGGTAATTGATTATCATGGCAAATTAGGAAGGAGGTTTCTTTACCTATGTATCCAAGGAGGATAGATTGGATGATAACAACTACTCACTTTGGTCCTTCATGATGAAGAATATGCTTGTGGTGAAAAATCTTTGGGATTTATGTTAGTGGAGAAGAAGCTAGGCCTCGAGTTTGTGAGAGTGCGCAACGGAAGAAGAACACGAACACGGAGGAGAGGAGAGAAAGCAGAGAATGAAGGAAGAAAGTCTGCACTGACTGAGATGAATGCTGAATACACTGAAATGGATAGAGCAGTCCCTGCACGCAGCCCGGAGCGTCAGTGAGGGCACCAGGACAGACTGGAAGCAATGGCAGCACCAATGCCGGAGACGGAGATGACGGAGGCAGTGCTGAACCTGCAGAGCACTAAGCTGGAATTACTGGGGGGGCTGCTATATATAGCCCCCAGGCCAGAAAACTGGCCGACCTGCCAAATCTGGCCGACCTGGCCAGATTTGGCCGACCAGCCAGATCTGGCCGACTTTGGCCAGATCTGGCCGACCTGCCCAGAAAATGGGCACTGCTGAAAGACAGCCCAGTTTGGGCTGTATGACATCCAGAGGCTGCAGACTGACAAGGACAGCCACAAAATGAACTGACAGAGCTCCTCTGTCTCCTGTCAGACTCTGACAGGAGCTCACAACCAGGAGATGACAGACTGAGAGTGATAAAGAGCTGGCTAACACCCCCTCTCAGATCCTGGGAGAGTCTGAAGACCCAAGAACCGCATGTGATGAAGCAAAGAAGCCTGAGGCAAAGGCTTCGTAAAGAGATCAGCTGCATTGGCCGCCGTAGGACAATAGACCACCACCAACTCCGAATCCACGATCGGCTCTCGAACATAGTGATACTGAACCTCAATGTGCTTCGTGCGAGCATGAAACACCGGGTTCTTGGCCAGAGCAAGAGCACTCTGGTTACCCACGCGCAGCTCCGTAGGTCCGGTCTGGGAAAAGCCAATCTCCGCCAGTAAGCGACGGAGCCAAACTGCCTCCATAGCGGTCGAACATAGGGCCCGATACTTAGCCTCTGTAGAAGAAAGTGCCACTGTAGGTTGCTTCTTGCTGCTCCAAGAGACAGCACCGGATCCAAGGGTGAAAGCATAACCTGTAGTGGATCGTCTCGTATCCACATCACCTGCCCAATCAGAATCACTCCAGCCAGAAAGGGTAATCCCATCTCCATACATGATCCCGAAGGATCGAGTTCCTTGTAAATAGCGAAGAACCCGCAAGGCTGCCTGCCAGTGATCCTGGGTAGGAGTTTGCATAAAAGAAGACAATAAAGCCACCACAAAAGAAATATCCGACCAAGTGTGAAGCAGCCAGATAAGAGAGCCGACAAGGCACCTGCAACGGGTGGGATCTGAAAGGGGAACTCCAGTTGTCAAAAGCTTTAACTCGGGGTCCATGGGGCATGAGATAGGCCGACACTCAGCCATATCAAACTCCGAAAGAAGCTCGGAGATGTACTTGTGCTGCGAGATAAAAATGCCCTGTGCCATCTGATAGATCTCCAGGCCTAGAAAGAAGTGAAGGATCCCTAGATCCGTCATGTCAAACTCCTGCTGAAGAATGGACCGTGTATGCTCCACCTGCTGAGTGTCGCTCCTTATAATAATAAGATCATCCACATACAAGATAAGGAACACTGAAAGAGAATCCACAACCCGTAAGTAGAGGTTGGGATCATAAGCGGAGCGAGCAAAGCCACTCTGTAGAAAGAAGCGGTCAATCCGCTGGTACCAAGCACGAGGAGCCTGCTTTAGGCCATAAAGAGCCTTCCGCAGCCTGTAGACATGATCCTCCTTCCCCTGCACAAGAAAACCAAGAGGCTGTGAAACATAAATCTCCTCCTCAAGAACGCCATTTAGGAAAGCAGACTTGACGTCCATCTGATAAACAGGCCAACGGTGGTGAGCAGCAAGAGCCAAAAGAACTGGAATGGTGGACATCTTGGCTGTAGGAGCAAAAGTCTCGAAGTAGTCCAAGCTTGCACGCTGTGCAAAACCCTTGGCAACAAGCCTAGTCTTATGCTTGTCCAAGGAGCCATCTGCAAGATACTTGGTCTTAAAGACCCATTTCACACCTATCACCTTCCGTTTCGCGGGACGCGGAACAAGCTCCCACGTATGGTTTCGCTCGATCGAATCGAGCTCGGCCTGCATAGCCTGTCTCCAAATATCCTGTGCAAGAGCCTCCTCCACAGTGGAAGGCTCAGAATCCTGAAGAATTTGTGACATAAGAGCATAGTTCACACATAGTGAACTATCCCGCTGGGCCTGTAAACGTGTTGATCGACGTGGACCTGCAGAAGAGGCAGGAAAGTGAGTAACACCTGAATCCTGCATGAGCCGGCGATACCATAAAGGAATCCTGAGAGACTCCTGCTGCTGTGAGGGAGACCGGGGGGTCTCCGGAACCTGCAAAGCACCCAAATCGGAGAGGGACTCCCCCTCACCGAGTGAAGGTAGATCCTCCGCATCAGAAGGCTGTGTATTCCGTGAAGATCCCGAAGTGGTGGTGGAAGAGCTCGTAGAAGACTGAATCACATCCACCAAAGGGGAAAGGGAAGCCGAAGGAGGAGTAGGGGGGGTGCTAAGGGGTATCCTAGAAGGAAGTGAAGGGAGAGAAGGTGGGGGGGGGGGGGGTCCGTCGATGAGGAAGAAACATCTGTAATGGAACCATCAATCGGATCCTCAGAGGCCGAAGCCTCATCAAAGATCACATCCCTGCTCACCTCAACCTTCCGCGTCGTCGGATCGTAGAGCCGATATCCCTTCGTGGTCGTACTATAATCCACGAAGATAAGCTTTCGCGACTTAGAGTCGAACTTCGTCTTCCTCTTCTTCTTGTCCACATGGACAAAAGCATCGCACCCAAAGATGCGAAAATGGGACACGGAAGGCTTCTTGCCAAAGAAAGCCTCATAAGGAGTCATGTCCTGTAAAGCCGAAGTCGGAGAGCGGTTGCGAATATGCACCGATGTAGCCACCGCCTCACCCCAAAGGAAATGAGGAAGACTCCTATGCTCCGCCATCTCCAACACGGTCCGATTCGCACGCTCCACCACACCATTCTCTGATGATGTGTTTGGATGGGAATACTCCACCCGAATACCATGATCCCTGCAAAACTGAGAGAAAAGGTGAGAAGTGAACTCGCCACCATGATCAGCTCGAACGCCACGAACCTTGGAAGTTGTTTGGGTCTCCACAAACACCTGCCACTCACAGAAACGGGAGTACGCCTCGCTCTTGTACTCCAAGAAATAAGGCCACACATAACGACTAAAGTTGTCCACAATCAGCATCAAATACCTGGCCTTCCCGAGGGAGGCCGTGCCCATAGGTCCGCAAAGGTCGGTGTGAACCAACTCAAGCGGAGAAGTAGCCCTCCTGGAGGCAACCTGCGGGTGAGGCTGCCGATGCTGCTTGCCCCTCAAGCAGCTAGGGCACAAAGTGTGAAGAGGAGGGAAATCAGGAAGTTCCTCCACCATCTTTCTCCTAGCAGCCCGCGAAGAGAATCGAGGTTCAAATGACCATACTGAGCATGCCAAAGCAGCCCAAGCTCATGGGAAGTCCGCGCAGCCAAAGCTGTGAGCGTATAAAGCCCACCCTCCTGAGTACCTGTCCAAAGAGCATCACCTGTAGAAGCATCCTCCATTGTGACTGCATCTTGTGTAAAAATGACTCGGGTACCAAGCTGAGTAAGGCCATGCACAGATAATAGGTTAAAACCCAAATCAGGAACATAGAGAACTTGGGCGGAGGAAGACTGCCTGTCAGAAAACATAGGTAAAGTCCCCACGCCTCGAACAGGGACTGTAGAATTGTCACCAATGGTGACGGTACCCCCTCTGGAACATAGATCCTGAAGCCAATCCTGACGGAAGGTCATATGTGAAGATGCTCCACTGTCGATGAGCCACGGCTTCTCTTGTATGGTAGAAGCTAGGGCTGTATCCTCCTCAACAAAGACATGCACAAACGCAGATTCTGTTGTGGCTGGGGCCGCCTTCGAGTCCTTCTCCTTAGGCTTCAAATGGGGATACTTCTGCCAACACTTCTCCTCGGGATGAGTGTCCTTCCCACAATGGGGACACTTGGGCTTCTTCTCCTTCGCATCCTTCTTGTCCTCCTCCTTCTTGTCCTTGGCCTTCTCCTTCTTTTGTTTCTTCTTCTTGCCGCCACCTGTGCCGGCCGTCAATGCCTTGGTGGAGCCACTGGCTCCCACTTCTTTGAGTCGCTCGTCATGCTCCAAGACAAGTGGGGAAAGTTCCTCCCATAGGAGTGTCTCACGGGTCCTTGAAGTGATGAGGCTGGTGTAGAAGACATCATAACGGGGTGATGGCAGCTGAGTCAACAGAATCATCGCCATATCCTCAGACGATATCAGATGACCAAGAGAGGCTAACTCGCCTCGCATATCCTCCATCTTCGTGATGTGCTCCTTCATGGAAGGAGAACCATCAAGACTGAGCATCCGCAACTTCTTCTCCAAGGAAATCTTGTGGGCAAATGTCTTGTGCTGATACAAAGACGCAAGCTTCTTCCACACTTCCGCCGCGGTCGGAAACCTGTGAACATGTACAAGAACAGAATCATGGAGACTCATAAAAAGAAAGGAACGGACTCGAGAGTTGAGCCTATCCCATAAGGCTGCATGGTCCATAGAGGTGCCATCGGACGAATCCACGGGGGGACGGTCGATGGGTGAAGAAACAAGCTCCCAAAGGTCAAATGTATCGAGGATGCAGGCCACCTTGCATGACCAGAGGGAGTAGTTGGAACCATCCAACTTATCTTCCTTCGGAAAGGAAGGGAGAATCGGCACCTGAATAGAGGGAATCAAGGAAGGCATCCGCACATCTGAAGCAGTCTTCACTGAAGAAACCTTCGCGGTAGATGGAGCCCTCTGAGATGCATGGACTGAAGAAGGACGAGTGCGAGGAGGTTCTTCCCGACGTCGAACCTCACGATAATCCTGCCTCCGCTCAGAGGAATGATGAGAAAGAAGTTCATCCTCTGAGTCTTCAAAGCCTGAAAACTGGTAAGACATCTTCCAATCTGCAAAATACCAAAGAAAGTTGTGCCGCTGTCGAAATAGGACCAGCAATGTGGTCACCAACCACCAAGACGCAGGCAGAGAGTGCCTACAAACACCTGGATCTGCAAAACGCAAAGATAACTGATGTCGATCACCAGAAGAGAGACCACCAGCACCAGGAAACAGCCCGGACAGAAGTCGCCAGCAGGAAATGTGCCGCTGGAGTGGAAGCGACCAGCAGGACAGCAAAACGCAGCCTGTAAGGAGGTCGCCCAGCAGAAGGAGGGACAGCCTGGTGGAAAACGCAGGGTTTCTGCGTCGCTGGATGACGTGGCAGCCTCTGCAGTCAGCGTGGGCAGCAAAACGCAGGCTGAAAGGCCTCCTGTAGAAGTCGCCTGGCAGTGGTTGATCAGTTGGCAGCAGCAGTAGGATATCTCACTCCTGAGGGTATGTCCTCCGTGCTCTCAATCAGGCGATGATACCATGTGAGAGTGCGCAACGGAAGAAGAACACGAACATGGAGGAGAGGAGAGAGAAAGCAGAGAATGAGAGAGAGAGAGAGAGAGAGAGAGAGAGAGAGAGAGAGAGAGAGAGAGAGAGAGAGAGAGAGAGAGGGAGAGAGAACGATGGCTGTGGGGAGGTCGCGTCGCCTGTCGCGCTGCCATAGCCTGTCGGTTCCACGTCGTTGCCTGTAGCCGCCGCCTCGCCTTTGTCCGCGTCGTCGTCCGATGCCCGCCGCCCGCCGCCCGCAGGCCTGTCGCCCGTCGCCCGCCCCTGACGATCCGTCGGCCGCAGCTCCCTGGCGCCCAGTCGCGTATCTCCCACGCCCCGTCGGACGTGACTAAGTCCCCCGCCCCGCTGCTGGTTGGCCCTTCGTCAGCGGTCCCCGCCCTGCTGTCGCTCGCCTGAGTGGCGGGCTCTGCACCAGCGCCTTGCTCGTCTGCCCTCTGCGTTTAGGGCTTCTGCTGGCGAGGCCTCTGCCCTGCGCCCTCGATCATCCCGCCATCCTCAGGTCTGCCGCCCTATTCACAGTAGCCTACCCCTGACGCCAGGCGCCCAGCTCCTGCGAAAACCCTAAACCTGACCTTCGTCAGTTAGGCAGCGTCCGGGATCGCGTGCCCTCTGCTCTGTACTCAGAAAGAGACAGCGAGAGAGAGAGTGCCGGTCAGGCCTTCTGTGAGATCAGTTCGTCATACACGATGGCTGGTTTGGATCTGGATTTCCTAGATCAAACGGTGGCAGCACTTGGCCGGGACTCGGATGCTGAGGAACCCGAGGATATGGTTCCGTGTACTGAAGAATTGCCCCCGGGTCCTGACATCCAGCCTGCGGGCAAACGTACCAAGCACACCCCGGAAGAGATAGGCGTTTCTCCGGATCGTTCCTATGCGCAGGTCGCTTCGGATCCGGTGGACTCTCAGGAGGTGGACTGGGAGCATCTGTTGGAATTTGCCAACACTCTGCTTGGTGAATATGTTCAACATAACCAGGAAGCCTTCTCTGCCTCTGCTCCAGACGATGTTCTGGAAGCTACCGTCGAGCCAAAAACTGTCCTACGCTCCTTTTCGGTATTTTATGATCGCGCGGTGATACTCTTCTTCACTGGTCGCATCCCGCTGCTTTCCCGTATTCGCCAATGGCTGCAGAGTCTGCTACAAGGGGAATGTGTTGAAGAGATTTTTGTTGGATCCCGGGGTTTTTTTGAGGTCCTTTTGAAAACAGAGATGCACCGTGCTGCGCTTCTGTCTAAACTGCCTTTGTTTTTTGATCGTCGGTTGGTACATGTGGTTCCATGGCGCCCGATGGCAGACTTCCAGCGCCTCGTGCAACGTGAATGCCCTGTGTGGGTAGAAGTGGAAAATTGTCCGGCTGTTTATTGGCCGCTATTAAAGGACGCTATGGCCGCTGTGGGCACGGTTCTGGTCCCTCCCAGTCTCAGGGCGGTGAATCGCAACCGCTTGTGCATGTTATGGGATACCGCACGGAAACGGCCTGCATGGTTACGCCTCAATTGCTCTGGAATGCATCCGTTACACTTTCGTTTGAAATGGGGCAATTTTGCTGGCCATTGTTTTTCCTGTGGACAGTTGGGGCACTTTATGGTTGAATGCCCCGAGCAACAACACGTTTCGGATGCAGCTCATGTTGCTCCGCCCATGGAAGATATGGTGTGCGATGCCCAGTCGCTGGATCCTACCCACCCGCCCCAAGTTCTGGCCAAAGGTAAACAACAGGTTTCGGGACAGGATTCCCGTGCTACTGATTGGGTTGAAGTCCGTGCCAAAAAAGGCAACAGGATTGGTGCAGGCATGGACAGTACTGGGCCTACTACTTCACACGATTCCATGCGAACATATATGCGCAGGAAGGAAATGATGTCGTCCGAGCGTTCTGCTCCTGCTATGGTTTCTTCAGTTCCCCGTCATCAGCCCGCCAGAAAAATGTATTCAGATCGTCTCAAGGGTCCACCTGCACAGCTGGCTTTTGATACCAGAGGCAACGTCATTACTCCGTGGGACCGTCGTTACCCACGTTCCAACCCCAAGCAAGCAGATATGCCGTCAACTTCCAAATCTGGTCCTCAGAACTCTTTTGCGGTGTTGGCAGATTTCTTGGACGAGGGAGTCCTCGACATTCTCGCCGACAAAGTCAAATCGAGGCAAGCTGTGCCTCGTACCTAAGTGTGTTTTGTATACACATGAAAATAGCCACGTGGAACGTGCGAGGAATTTGTTCTCGTCACAAGCAACATGCCATGTGGACTGCATTGTATGAGAATCAGTGGGATGTCCTGTGTGCTGTTGAGCACAAGAGTCACAGTGACGCCGGTAAAGTGGTGGATTGCCATGGCTTTCGTTTGTTCTATGCAGGAACACAGGCCAGGCATTATTCGGGTGTGCTCATGATTGTACATGCCAAATATCAGCCTGTTCTTATTAAAAATGATGTTCATGGCCGCTTTTTGGTGATTGAAATTTTATTCGAAGGGGAAATCCTATGGTTACTTGGCCTCTATGCTCCGAATGATTCGCTATCTCGCCGGGAGCTTTGGCAGACTTTGCAGACCTCCTTGTCACTTGGCAGACGCGGCTTCTTCATGGGGGATTTCAATATGTGTGTTGATTCTTCCCAGTCTACATCGGAGCACTCGGTCATGGATGCACCGGAAAGTCGTATGTGGCACGACTTGGCTCTTGCTGTTCTTAAGCAAGATCTTTGGTCCTGGCTACACCCGTCTTCTCCAGGCTTTACTTTCCATTCGGCCCAGTATGCCACAACATGGTCGCGGTTGGACCGCATATATATCATGCATAATGATGATTTTCTGCCTGAGATGCTCGAAATAAAAGTGTTGCCGCAATATGTCTTGTCGGACCATTTCCCTCTGCAGTTCGAGTTGCTTGCACAACCCATTGCCCCCTTCAAGCAATTTCTGGAGAGACTCCCTTTGCGTTTCAACTCCTCTTACTTAAAGCATACAATTTTTCAGGGCTATATGCAGCAATTGCTTGACAGATTCTCCTTGGACTTTTCCTCTCAGGGCACTGCGTCATTTGACCGATTGCTCTCTAATGTGCAGCGGGTTGCTTGGCAATATGGGATCTATCATGCCTCTCTTTGTCGGCGCCGTAGACAGGCAGCAGAGGACCTGCTGCTTTTGGTTCGCTCCTTGCTGATGGACACTCCGGATGATGCATTTCTGCTTACACTGGCCCTGCGGGTGGCCGATCTTCTTAAAGAATTCCAATTAAAATCATATCAGCAGGCCAAATTGCAACATCTAACAGAGACTTTGCAAGATAGTGCATGTCAGACCCATAAGTTCTTTCGAGCTCTCCATGCCTCTCCTGCTCGAGAGAATTTGACCAGACTCAAGGATGCACAAGGCCACCTTATCCTGGATCCACAGACTATTGTGCATATGTGCAGCAATTATTTTCGTGACCTTCTCGGTTCCGCTTCTCTTCCTTCAGCCCAAATCACTCAGGCCCGTTCGGTCTTCTATGACCTGGTCCGCAATCAGCTACCGCAGGACATGCAAGCTACTCTGGAGTCAGATATTGGTGAAGCAGAGGTTATGGATGTCTTGTTACACTTGCCCAAAGATAAAAGTCCCGGTTGGGATGGTTTCACCAATGAGTTCTTTGAAGCTTTTGCTACCCAACTGGCAAAACCTTTGCAGGCTCTGTTTCAGCAGGTGTGGGAAACAGGGATCATGCCTCCCTCATGGAAACAAGGACTTATTAAACTGCTTCCAAAAGTTCCTTCGCCATCTAAGTTGACACACTGGCGCCCCATTTCTTTGATGGGTTCCATGTACAAAATCTTTTCCAAAGTAATGGCGAATCGGCTCCATAAGCATCTCCCTGCCCTTGTACACCCTCTCCAGTACGGTTTCATCAAGGGCCGAAATATCTTACACAATGTTTTGAATGCCCAATTGGCCATTGATTATGCCCGGGATTCTAATCAGGAGGTGGTGTTGATTCAACTGGACCTGGAAAAGGCTTTTGACTATCTGGACTGGTCGTTTGTTGCTGACCTTATGTCCGCTATGGGCTTTGGTGCTCGGATGTCTCGTTTGATCTACACCATTAGTGCTGCGGCGTCTTCGCGAGTCATGCTGAACGGAGGTGTTATTGAGCAATTTGTCCTTGCCCGTTCTGTCAGACAGGGGTGTCCTTTGAGCCCTTTATTCTTTGCCCTTGCGACACATCCAGTTCTTTCCATGTTATCACATATGGCCGCCTCTTCCCAGTTGGCCGGACTGTCGCTTCCTACAGGACACCATTTCATTAGCCAATCCTTGGCGGATGATACTTTTATGATTTTGCGTGCGGACAAGGATAACCTTCGAAAAGCATTGGATGTTTGGGGTCTCTTTGGCCAGGCGTCAGGCCTTCGTATCAATCCGCTCAAATCAGCCATTCTAAGCTGCACGGAGTCGGATTTGCAGTCCTTGGACTGGCAGGGTCTGGTTGTTCCTCGAGGTTCCATTGTCAGGCATCTTGGATACCCATTGGGTGTTGATATTCCCCCAAAGCAGCTTCTGCAGTGGATTTCTCAGAAGATGGTGGCCAAGTTTATGTACTGGAAGTCTCAGGCCTGGCCTTTTCATGTTCGCCTCAAAGTAGCACAGATAATTATGTTGCCAATGATCACATATTTCTTGCCATTGTTGCCCTGGACTCCTACGACTCTGAATGCTCTCACTCAGTCTATTCGCTTCATGCTCTGGAAGAAGGACTCATTGCATGCAGGCATTTCCTGGATCTCGTGGTCACATGCGTGCACCCCCAAAAGCATGGGTAGCGGAGCTATTTTAGATGCCCAAACTCACATGCAGGCACTCCGTTGGTCCCTTTTCCGCGCCATGTGCTCGGATGATCATCATCCGTGGGTCGCTATTGCCCGTTCTTTCCTTGAGGGTCATGGGCTTTGGCATGGCAATACCCGACTCCGGTATTCTTGGTGGCACGTTCTTAACGCGGATTCGCGGTTTTCCAGTTCTTCTTCATCGCTGCTTACTCATTTGGTGTGTTCCTGGAAACACGTCCTTCGAAAGGCTCAGTGGCACCCAACGGAGGATCGTCTGGCTACTAACTCTTTTCAATTGGAATTACTGGCGGTCTCACGTCTACTTTCGTGGGAAGGTAAACACGAGCTTAGACCGCAATTCAACCGGATGGCACGTTTGGGCTTGTCTTCAGTTGCGGATGCCACCCTTGCCAGGCGCAATGTGCTTATCTCGTTTCGTACTGCTAGGAGGATTTTCCGGATCCCTCGTGGATATAGGCCTTTATGGGAACAGCTCGTGACGGTGCTCCAGAGTAGACAACCCTTTCCTGCTCTTGCTTTGGATCATCCCTGGCAAGATTGGGACCTACAAGGCCGGCTGCCTTTGAGCAAAGCTTCTGCTAATCAAGTATATCATCTCCTGATTAAAGATAATAATGGCTAGTTACTAAAGCGAATGCTTTATGGGGATTGCGTAAATCCCGCTCGTGGTGGAGGGTCACTGTGATGGAGGGCTGGGTCAACAAGACACCCTTTAAATACAAAGTCTTTCTTTGGCGAGTGATAATTGGGGGTCTTCCGCTTGCTTCGGCTCTTTCCAAGCGCCGAATCTCCAATGGCACCTGTTTCTTTTGCACCACTGCTATGGAATCCGCCCGCCACTGATTTATTTCCTGCCCCGTCGCTAAGAAAGTCTGGTTACTTTTGTCGGCCGTTTGGCGAGGGGTGGTTGGCATCACACTGCGCCCCTTTGATTGGGTTTTGGGCCGGCCCAAATACCCTACTCCCGCACAGCCACATATGAAGCTCATGTATCACTTTCTTCGATACTGGGGCTGTTGGCATAACTGGACGATTCAGAATGCTTTTCTGTTTGACTCCGCCCATAATGTTCAGCGGCATATTGTGAGGCTTAAGGGCCTCTTGTATTGGCAGTTAGATCTTCTCCATCGTTCTGATTTGCTCTCTACAGAGGATTTCCGTCCTTGGCATATGGCAATTTCCTCCGCATCCTTGCCATGAAATTGTAACTTGTAGTACTTAGCACCTCTTCACATGATGACTTGTATTGTCGTCATGTATCTTGTAATCCAGTAATCTTGTATTTTTTTCGTAATTAATACAATTACCCTTTACGGAAAAAAGAAGAAGAAAAAGAAAGCAGAGAATGAAGGAAGAAAGTCTGCACTGACTGAGATGAATGCTGAATACACTGAAATGGACAGCGCAGTCCCTGCACGCAGCCTGGAGCGTCAGTGAGGGCACCAAGATAGACTGGAAGCAATGGCAGCACCAATGTCGGAGACGGAGATGACGGAGGCAGTGCTGAACCTGCAGAGCACTAAGCTGGAATTACTGGGGAGGCTGCTATATATAGCCCCCAGGCCAGAAAACTGGCCGACCTGCCAAATCTGGCCGACCTGGCCAGATTTGGCCGACCAGCCAGATCTGGCCGACTTTGGCCAGATCTGGCCGACCTGCCCAGAAAATGGGCACTGCTGAAAGACAGCCCAGTTTGGGCTGTATGACACCCAGAGGCTGCAGACTGACAAGGACAGCCACAAAATGAACTGACAGAGCTCCTTTGTCTCCTGTCAGACTCTGACAGGAGCTCACAACCAGGAGATGACAGACTAAGAGTGATAAAGAGCAGGCTAACAGAGTTGTGGCTCGAGTTACTCCTCTAGGAGGACATGGACATCGGGCACCTCAACGTGCTCCACTTTAGGGACTTCCCCAAAGATCAGCAGCTCAAAAAGCATGGGATATATGGGATGCACAGGCTTTGTTGCTGATTGCATTGGCTAGTTCAGTGGTCCATCATCCCCCACATTCGTTCAGCAGTTTCTTCACGAGAAGCTTGGCAAATTTTGGAGCAGATGTTTGCAGGTAAGAATGAGACTCGTATCTCTTTCTTAAAAAAAGAGCTAGAGACATTGAAAATGGACGAGGGTGATTCTATTCAGGATTACTTGAACAAAATTCAGGACTTGCATGAGCAACTCATGAATGTTGATGAGTACTATTCAGATGCATAGATGATATCTACTACATTGAACTCATTACCTTCTTCATACTTGGCTTTTCATATGGCCTTAAACCTCACCATGAGGATTGCCGCACAGTCGATCACTTTTCTTCAGTTAGTCAGTTGGCTTCTAGAAGAGAAGCAAACAAGAATAAATAGTGGTGTGGATGTCATAGCCTTTGAGCAAGCTTTTATGGCTAGACAAAAGGGCAAAGGCAGCCAAGTAAAGAATGCTCTGCAGAGCTCTGGGATTCCTTTTTGCAGTCTGTGCTCGTGGTTTGGCTGTGTTCTCTCTTCCAGTTCCTTCTTTTCTCTACTTCTTTTCTAAATTCTCTCCAGATGGCTCCTCCATGCACATCCACTGATGACAAGCTCCATGGACCTGATTATTACATGTGGGGTGTGATGATGAAGGCTTGGTTTATTCAAAAGCGGTTATGATACGTGGTTGGCGGAGTTGTGGCACGTCCTTGACAACCTTCTCCTGTTCCATCTGATTTTGATGATGACAACCATGAGGAGGCAGTGCTTCCATGGGATTCGGATGAATGCCCGTGCTTATTCGGCCTTACTTTGGTGTATTTCCAAAGAAGTCCTATTGGCGGTCACCTCTTGTATGACAGCTTCAGACGTATGATCGAAGTTACAGTTGATGTATGATGCTCCTTTCACCAAGAGGGCCATTGCTCTCTATGGCCAGCTCTAGCAAAGAAGTTTGAATCCAAAGATACGATTCAATTCTTCCTACTTCGTGTCACCCAACTCCAAGACTAGCTTCGCACTATGCAGTCTGCCCTATCAGAGGCACATCTTGTTGGTACGGTACTCTACAAGCTTCCTCGGGAGTTTGATGGAGTGGCGAATGCTTTATAGGCATAAACATCTACGAATCCTGTCAGTTTTCTTCACATGTCCTCCATGCTATTTGAGGATGGGACTACTTTGTGACAATAGGGAAGGCTTCCGTCACATTATGGAATTTTAGGTGAGGCTCTTGCAGCTTCAGAGAGGGGTTCGAAGATGAAGGGACATCTATGGATCGTGTAGCATTATGGGATCGGCTCAATTTTAGAGCCAGATCTTTCCTCTTTCTGAGTTTGCAGGATTCTGTCCTTGTTCATGTTCATAGGTTGAAGACTGCAGCAGACGTGTGGAGAAAGCTCGCGTCTCTCTATCAACAGAAGACGTTTGCCCACTGGATATCTCTCGAAAAGAAGTTGCGGATGCTTGCTATTGATGATAGTCCTTCCATGAAGGACCACATCAACAGATTACAGGATATGAGGGATGAGCTTGCATCCCTCGGTCGGATGATATCTTCTGAAGACATGGCTATGATTCTTTTGACTCAGCTGCCATCGCCTCGGTTTGATGTCTTCTACACCAGCCTTCTTACATCGAGGACCCGTAAGAAGCTTCTATGGGAGGAGCTATCCCCGCTTGTCTTGGAGCATGATGAGCGACTCAGAGAGGTCAGTGCTAGTGGATCCGACTCCACTAAAGCCTTTGTTGCAGGTTCAGGAGGACAGAAGAAGAGAACAAAGAAGTCAAAGGCTAAGAAGAAGGACAGTTCTTCAGGCTCTGACTCAGATTCAGAGAGACCGAAGTGCCCACACTGTGGGAAAGGGACACATCCAGAGGAGAAATGTTGGAAGAAGTACCCTCACCTTTGTCCGGGAGCGAAGGGTGGATCTACAACGGAGCCTTCTTCTACCTCTACACCAACTGTTACCCTTGAGTCAGTGTTCCTTCATATCCATGCTTTGGAGGAGGATCCTTCTTCCGTGGCTGCAGTGTCTTCTGTGCAGCCTTGGTTAGTGGACAGTGGTGTTTCGAGTCATATGACTCCCCGAGGTGATTTGTTACAGGATCTCCGTCCATCAGCGGGTTCAGTCACTGTTGGTGACATTTTATCGGTGCCTATTAGTGGTGTTAGCACATTGCCTTTGTTTACCGACCGACCTTCGAGCTCCTTTTCATAGGCCCTATATGTTCCGGATTTAGGTCCTCCCCTCCTCTCAGTTTATGGCCTTACGAGGCTTGGCACACGAGTGATCTTCACCGAGCATGCCGTTGTTATTGAGGATTCTCTTACAAGAGCTGTCTTATCTACAGGTTGGCAGGAGAGCGGGCTTTACAGGCTCCATTCCCCTTCTTTGATGCAGGGTCCTCCGAGGCAGTCTATTGCTACACCCGTTCCCGCTTGTGCACCTTCTATTCCACAGGTTCCTTCCCATCCCCCACCCTCTCCTCCGGTGGTTCCCTCGTACCCCCCATCCCTTTCAGAGGGGGACGATCTCGGTGATGTGGCTGTGGATTCCCTGGCCCCTAGTGTTTTAGAGGGGGATTCCCAGGATCGTGAGGAGTTCCTTCAGCGGCAGTCTACATCGACGGACTTCATTGACATTGGCATTCCTCTTGCCACCCCAGGATCTATTTCCTCTTCGGCCTTCAGCCACATCTAGGATCTGAGAGGGGGTGTTAGCAGTCATGTTTGTCATGCCTTGTCATCTCCTGCCTGTGAGCCTCAGTCTGAGTCAGACGAGGACATTAGGAGCTCTGACATGTCTGTCATGTGTTATGATGGGGGAGGCTAGTCACTCTTGACTGGCTATCTTAGGATGTGTATTTCTTTTTGGCCTCTTTTAGTGGGCAGCCACTGGCTGCCCGGCCACTTTTTTGTCACTGTTGTGGGGCGCCCATTTTAGGGCATTTTTAGGGTTTGCGCCCATTTTAGGGTTAGGGTTAGGGTTTGTCCGTTGCCTATTTATAGGCAGCCCCCCTCCCCACTTGGTCACTTGTCTTCTTGCAGATTCCGACACTCCTTCTCCCCTGTGGTGGTGCTGCCATCATCATCAGCCTGATCTGGTGCCCTCATTGACGCTGTGGGCTGCGTGCAGGGACTGATCAGTCCATTTCAGTGTATTCAGCATTCATTTCGGTCAGTGCAGATTTCTCTTCCTTATTTTCTGCTCTCTCTCTCTCTCCCTCCGTGTTCGTATTCCCTCTTCCGCAGCGCACTCTCACAGGTCAGACCTTAGACCTTCACAAAGTAAGCATACTATTCCTGCTATTATTGGGTGTTGGTGAAAAAAGAAAATGGGTAAGATGCGGGGCGGGTGACACAAATATAGCAAAGATATGAAGCAAACAAGATAAGCAAAGCAAGCAACCAATCTAGGGAGAAGTGCCTTGGAGATTGCCATGTGCAATGCCACGAATATGATGGATTCAAAGTCGACCACTCCAAAAGACCGAAAAGAGATAAATGTGCACAGATGCATATTTACATGAATAGAATGCCAATGCATGGGATAATGCAAAGGGAGATGCAAGATGTCATGCTCACGTAAAATGCAATGTTACGGTGCCACTTGGACAGTGCCTTGGCAAGGGAATTGTTCACTTGCTGAAGTGCCCTTTTACAATCATGTCATTTTGACATCGTGAATGAAGTTACAAATGCCCATAAGTATAATACAAAAGAATATATAAATGAATGAATGTCTAAAAAGTTGTAAGTATCATCATTGTATCAAGAGAAGTAGCTGTCCCCTTTAAACTAGAAGAGAAAGCAAGAGCTAACATCCTGTCCTTGTCAATTTAAAGAAGTAGAGGAGGGTGTATTCAAGCCAACCCTAGGTAAAAGGTACGGAAGAACCGGCCGGTTGATTGCTTTGGTTAAAATGTTTGCAAAATTGTTTGATGAAGGCACAAACTCTAGGAGGATGTTGCCTAGCTCAGCTTGCTCTGTGGAAAAGTGGAAGTGGACTTCCACATGCCACGTCTGTGGTGTGATGATTGGATTGTTTGCAAGGGCAATGGCACTTTGGTTGTCACAGTAGTCAATGGTGGAAGAGTCACAAGGAAAGTGAAGTGTGGCCAGTGAGCTCCTCAGGTAGATGGTCTCGATGGTGCCATTGAAGAGAGTGCTATACTTAGCCTTGACCGTGAAAGTTGCCACCGTCTCTTGCTTACGGTTGGATCAAGAAATGGAAGCCATGCCCAAGGTGAAGAGGTAGCCGACATGGGAACATTGGGTGTTAGGATCTCTTGCCCAATCAGAATCAGTGTACCCTTGCAAACGTAAACCAGAACCATAAGTGAGACCATAAGAATAAGTATACCGTAAATAACGCAACACACGAAGACATGCAATCCAATGTGACATTCTAGGTGTTGTGAAATATTGATTGAGAATGTTAACGGAGTAAACTATATCTGGCTTGGTATGAATAAACCAAAGAAGTTTCCCTACAATAGACCTATAAGTACGTGTATCGAAGGGCTGATCTAGGATATCCTTCGAGAAGTGGAATGTAGGATTGAGAGATGTGGCCACTGGTCGTGTCTAATCTATAGTGAATTGTTCCACAAGCTGGAGTGCGTAATTCTGCTATGACATAAAAATACAACCCCTCGATCGAACTACCTCCATCCTTGTGATTCGCTTGCTTGATTTTTTATTTTGATTTTAATTTTGATTTGAAGTTTGATTGGTTTTATGATTTCCTTGTTGTGCCTTTGAAGAATGAGCAACAAGAGTCCCCTCTAAGGGATTGTTATTATGAAACTAATCGAATAGCCGTACATAACGCAATAGCTGATATTTAAATTTATAGAATGTGGGTAAATTGGAAAGAGAAATCACTTGCTACACAAAATTGAAGTATTTACGCGGCAACTTGTTAATAAACAACATGACTTGATCGTTAGAGGACTTAGGAGTCCATTTAGTGGAGAATTCGAGAAGGAGATGCCAATACATAGCCAACTTGACTTTCAAGTCATCTTGGTCAAAGATTTTGAAGTTCTCAAGCTAATGGTCAAGATTTATTCGACAGGTCCTATCTTGGGCCGCAAAGCGGTCAATCAAGTGTGCCCATTGCTCTGGCGCTAAGTCAAAATGCTAAAGCTGAGAATGAAACTCAGGCAATAAGCCTTGCATTAGCTCGACAATAGTGCAGGTATTCCTAGCATTTCATGAGCGGAGGACCTTGTATGGAATAAGTGTGGGATTGGGTTGGGGTTCCAACCACCACACAAGATCCCATAGGTTCTCTGAGTCAAGGACATGTCTCATCAAGTTCGACCAAGTTGTAAAGTTTGACCCGTTAAAACGTGTCTTTCCATTGAATGCATGCTTGGCGGAAGATGAGGTAGAACCATGAGGTGTCGGGAATGTGGGGTAAGATGGATATGGAGGATAAGATGGTGGTGGTGTCTAATAAGGAGGAGGGGGAAGAGGTGGGTAGGAAGAAATAGGCTCAGTGTCTAATGAGTGCTGATTGATATGGAGATATTGGAACATGAATATTTCCATAAGTTGCCAGTGGAGGTGGAGGTACTAGGACACGTAAGCCTTGTTCAAATGTTGGTTGGGACACAATATAATGACTAGAGGGTCCACTAGGTAATGCTATGGAGGCAAACTATGGTACCAACTGATCCACATTCGAGAGAGATTGGGGGAAATACCCAGGCTGCCATGATGCCGAAAGTATGTGAGGAAAAGGTGAAACACCATTCGGCTAAGGAAGAGATGAGGCCCTAACAGGTGTACCTAAGTTTGAAGAATCCCTTAGTGTGGTGAATGAAAAAACACATGTGCTCTTGTATGAGAGACAACATGTGGTGCACTTAATGGAGGTTGAAAGGATGTGGTAGCGGAATAAGAGGGTGGGATGGAGGGAGATTAAATGGATTTGTGATAGGTGTAGATGTGGGAAATAATGTGGGTTTCTTTTGTCCATTAAATGCATTAAATTTAAATGATGATGATGAAGATGCATCTATTTCATTTTAACCTTTGAAAACAAAATTGTTTGAAGGAAAAGAAGAGGAAGGAGTACTCACAGTTTCTTGTTTCAACTGCTTACCTAGTCTTGAGTTTGTAAAGAAATATCTGTCTTTCTTATTACTCATAAACCAATTTTTTTTTTACATACGCCCTTCGTTATGAAAATCATCCATACCAATAGGAGAAGGGGAATTATCATTTACAGAATCTGAAATGTTAGACATACCTGGCACCGGAGTGAATAAGTATGAAGGCAATGGAGCGTACTCTATGCCAGTTTTCACTTGCGGATGGCCAATCCTAAGTAGAGATTCCGCCCTTCCTACATGGTCAATAGATCGGTGCACCGAATCTAAAGGGTGAAATTCAGACTTACATTCTATATGTTGCTGGGCTCTATGCATCAAAATGAGATTGTACTTAGCTGTAGTGATCTCGAACTCCATGGTAGTTCAATGTTTGTCTGGTCATGTTGAGAGCTTGTGAAGCAAGTTGTGAGGCCCACTCTAACTCGTTTTTTGATGGATTTAGCTCGGAGGTGAGAAGTGATGCGGAAGTAGTGTTTGAAGTCATCTGTCCTCTTGTGTAGAGCTTTCAGATCAAGGCCTAAGTTTCTCTTAGAGAACTCAGCTTTGATACCATGTGAAGAAATACCCTAACATAGAAACACAAATAACACCGTATGACAAAGCATAGACTGATATAATAACACACTTAGGGTTAGAGTAACTCAAAGACAATGAACATAGAGAATGAATTAAATGATATGACTATTGAATATACAATGCTCATAACACACTATGTATTGAATGATTGTTGCACTTCGAACTCTCGAATCTCAAGGATCAAGATAGGGGTAATGAGCTGGAGAGTGTGTCATACTCTGAACGGATCCCAAATCACAGCAAGGCAGTTTTCAGTTATTGAACACTAGCAATGCAGCCAAGGAAGGTTGGATCTGATGTAGACGATAGTGCAGGAGAGAGAAATATTAAAAACGTAGGTGAGGAGAGAGAAAGACTAAATATGCAGGCTGCAGGAGAGAGAAAGTGGCAAACGCAGGCTATAGGAGGGAGAAAGACTAAAAACGTAGAAAAAACCAGCAACAACAGTTAGCATGGTGAAATCAGCTTTAAACAGTGTGTGGTAGGCTGGAAACAGGTGCCAGACTATTGTAGATAGCAATGGCCAGCTTGGATTGCGATGTCCTTTGTGTCCAGGGTGTGGGTAGCAAGCTGAAATACCTCAAATCTGCAAAAACGAGATTAAGATTGAATGGAGGGCATCATGTCTATTTATAGAAAGTTTGGGCCCTTCCAAGTGGGTTTGTGCTTATGGGATATAGACACTCTCTAGGAACACATTTCTCTTTAAATAAACAAGTTTTCTTTCTTAATTAAGCATGTTGTGGGACTGTTTAAGTGAAGCTAATGCATTTTTAGCTCAACAAGAGGGGCTACCTATAAAGAGCCAAACTGATACCACAATCGGCACACTAAACTAGTCAAGGTTGAAAATATGACTAGTTTGTCAACTTGCCTACTTTCAAAGTATTCATCTTGCCAGAAATGAAATGCATTGGTGTGATCTCTACTACCTAGGGTGTCTAAGATTGATAAAATGATAGACAAACACAATGTTTGAGCTCCAAATGCTTGTTGAGCTTAAAATGCATTTCAAACCAGTGGGCTCTTTAAAACAACTCCAAAACATACAAATTACCAAAATTTTCATTGAAGAGCGCATAGTCCTAAAGAGTTTATCCGTCCCATAAGAAAAACTCTAATTTGGAGGATCTTTTTGCATCTATAAATATATAGGTTGCCCAGCATTCAGCCTGTCGCATAGTTGTTTTTGTATGACATACGGTACTGTTCGTATTGTACGATCAGTACAGTACCATATGGTATGTATCCGTACGGATTCATATGTTAAAGTGGACCCTTTTTGGCCACCTCGCCTACGCGTCTTGAGTCTTGTGTTCCGCTTGCTTATGTGGCACTTTTTGGGTGGGTGGGAAGCCTTGGATATCTCATCCATCCCCTTTTCTAGCTATGCACCATCCCAAGCGTGGCCCCCCCCCCCCCCCCCCCCCAAGCCCTCCTTGGATTCCATCTAGTTGGCAACCCTCTTTGACTGTTTGAACTTTGACTCTTCTCTCATCTACAAAAAGGTGCTTCTCTCGTCCATGCTTCCACACAAATTCAGCAAGCATTTACCATTCTCATCTTGCTCTCTTGGATCTTGAATTGACTTGTGATTTGTCATTCTCATCTTCCATCCCCTCTTTCTTGCACCCTATTGAAGCATTTGCCATTCTTAAATTTCATCTTCCATCCGCTCTATCCTGCACCCTATCAAAGCATTTGCCATTCTCATCTCCCATTACCTCTCTCTCACTCTTGCTCTTTCAACTTTACCCCAACCCTTCGGCCTCTCGAGTCTCCCTCTCTTTCAACTTTTAAGACTCAAGTTTCAAGAGTCAAGACTCAAGCATCTCACTCACTCACACACACTCTCTCTCTCTCTCTCTCTCTCCCCCCCCCGGTTCTCTTTATCCGTCATCGACACCATGACTCGTGAGAAGCAGGAGGCCTTCAATTTGCACGCGATCCATGTGGAGAGGGACACAAAGAAGTCCAACTTCCACCATTGGACATGCAAGTATTGTGGGAAGTGCTATACAAGTGATGCAACTCGGCTTCTCCAACATCTTTCCAAGACGGGGGAGGGGGGGGGGGGCAAGTTGCTCCATGCAAGGAGATCCCTCAAAACGTAGTGGAGGAGATTCTCGCTAAGATGAGAGGGGGATCCACAAAAGGAGAAGGAAGTGGCTTATCGGTACCAACTTCTATACTTACTAGCGAGGAGGCATTGAATGTGGGCATATCTTCGACCGATGCGGGAGAGGCCTCTACCATTGGTGGTGGGGGCTTCACATCCGCATCCGACTCCGGTAAAAGACAAAGAGTGGAGGCTTATCCGGTGCCGGAGAGACAATCCTCTCTCTCTCAAGCTCACAGTTATCTGCGTGGATCGGTTGCCTTTCTTAGAGAACAGCAATGACTTGTGGACATTGAAATTGCATGCATGGTGATTGAGTGCAATCTTGCATTCAATGTCCTAAAGCAAGAGCAATGGAAGAAGATGGTAAAAGCCATTGTCAATGTGGGCCCATATGAAGGATGGACTGGTGTCACATACAATGACATGAGGACGAAAAAGATTGATGAAGAGAAGGAGAGGATTGATAGAGCCCTTGATCCTATTCGGGTTGCATAGATAAATTATGGTTGCTCCACTCACTGATGGATGGAGTGATCATAAGAAATAGGGCATTATCAACATACTTGTTTTATGTCCATTCGGCACTTACTTTTTGCGACTTACTTTTTGCGGGCTGTAGATACCGGTAAGAGGGGAAAGAAAACGGCGGGCGCATTCATCTATCGCCACATTTGACAAGCTATCATTGAGGTTTACATTGCCTTTTAAATTTGTTTCACTTTCTTTCATTATGATAATTGATTTATGCATAACTTTCTATCTCCCTATTTTAATTTCTCTCTAATATCTATCTTGATTCTCTCTTTTCCCTCGGACCCCAAGGCCCGCAAACCCCATCTCTCTTCATTCTTGAGTCTTGAAAGTTGAAACTTGAAAGGCTCAACTCTCTCTTTCTCTCTCTAATCTCCAAGTATTGTTAGTTTACTTGTAATTTGTAAATTGTGGTTGTAGGTGGGCCCCTCGAATGTGATGTAAGTTGTTATCGACAATGCATTGAATTGTTGGCGTATGGGCCGTTTGCTTGAGGTTGAGTTTTTCATGATTGTGTGGACTCCATGTGCAAGTCATTGTTTGGACTTGCTCATGGAGGAAATTGGGAAGCTCTAGTGGGTGAAGAGAGTGGTCCGTAAAGCTACATCAATTGTCACCTTCTTCAGGGTAAAGGTAAAGGTGCTTGCGATGTATCATGAGCATAGCACACTGGAGTTGAAGAAGCCTTCTTTAACTTGCTTTGCTTACATGTGGTTATTGTTGGAGTGCTTTTATGAGGTGTGGTCCTGCCTTGCGCTAGACAGTGATGAGTGGGATGAGCATGAGATAGAGGAGGCCAAAGCCATGCAGCGCTTGTGCCTTAAAGAGCAATTTTGACAAAAAGTCTGTGCTGTTGTTATTGTTGTGACTCCCTTTTATAGGGTGTTACATATGAGTGATTACAAGCGGTCCACCATGGGCCTTCTCATTTACTTCTTTAGAGTGGCATTGGTGGAGGCATGTGCTTGTACAATGATCACAGAAACACAACGTGTACATGTTTTAGAGATAGCAAAGAGGAGATGGGCATGGATATATAAGCGCATCTATGGTTTTGCCGCATTGATACATCCGGCGTACAAGTCGCCGGTAGTCATGGATGATAGAGAGTTCCATTCGAACCAACTTGTTGATTTGACTCGTGTGGTCCCTGTGGATGACCATAGTGCAGTGCTAGAGGAGCTAGGATGCTATGCAGATTAGAGAGGGCATGTGGCTTTTGCTTCTCCCACTTGTTGGAGGAGAGAGTTACTTGTGAAGCCTTTATTTTTGTGGCAAAACTTTGGATACGCATTGGAGACCCTTCAACCCTTAGCTATGATGGTCCTTGCCCAGGATTGCTCTTCGGGTGCATGTGAGAGAAACTGAAGTGCCTATTCTCTCATTCACACAAAGATTTGCAATCGGCTTAGCACCCGGTAGTTAGAGCGGCTAGTCAATTGCCCCACTAACTTACGCATGATGAGGGCTATGATGAGCATGGGTAGTCGGAAGCATGTAAAGTTTAAACACTTAACCATGAAATTTAAAATTTATTGTTTGAAACTTTGAACTTTGAAGCTTATACTTTATAATTTAGACTTTAGCATTTACAATCTTACGTACATCACTGCATTGTGTAGGTGAACGTTGATACATTCAAGTTGATGGGCGACACTCTTTCGAGTGTACATCAGGAGGTGGATGAGGAGATGATTTTTGCAGAGCTCTATAGAGAGCTTATAGTAGCAGATACTCGTGACACTCACAATCAGCATGCTTGTGGGTGAGAAGTTCGAGTAGGTGGTAGAAGGGGCATGGCCATTTGACGTCCTTCAACATTGAGGAGGGGTGGTTCGAGTGGCTTGCAGACATATGTAAGGCAGGGCTCTAGTAGCTCACAACCTGTGCCTCATGATGGCATCCCCCCCTTGTTTACATAGCCACCACCTAGGGAGCTATCATTTGATGATTATGGTAACCTCATCAATGAGGATGAGTATGAGTGTCTCATCATTCGATGCCGAGGAGTCATCTTTAGACTCTTTTGATGAGCATTCAGATGGTTTTGATGATGATGATGATGATAGTGATGTCTCATCATAGATTCAGAGGTCTCTCTCTTTTTTGTATCAGATATACTAGACTGTAGTTGTCGCATGTTTTGCGCAGACCATGTGACGGTGATGGTCACCCTCATGTATTCATCTTATTTTGTAACGAAATGGCTATTTTCACTTTAAACATGTATTCTATCATTTAATGATTTATGGTTTTTGTTTTTTAAAAAATCATCTTAAATTTTTTTCGTACTAATATCGTATCGTATCTTATAAAATCATAAGGTACCATTTAGTACTGTATTTTATCATCTTGTACCTTTCGTACTTGACAACTACGGCCTGTCCCTTGTCTTGCAGGTTTCAGCTACCAGCTCTCACTCCAGTGGTTGTCTAGCCCATCACGATTGTTGCCACATCATCGCTAGCCCTTGATGCCTTGCCACTTCCAATGCATGTTGCAACTTGTGTTTACTACAGTGAAAGCTCTGTTAGCATCATCTTCACCTTCCTCTATATTGTTGCCTAGCTTCCTATAGCCTTTGGTGATTAGTTGCCATCATCTTCAAGTGGTTACATTGTTGCATTTACCAATTCCTGCCCGAGATACTACTGCTTTTTGGTTTCCACCCTACTGTCCTTCCACTTTCAGCCTCATCTCAGCTTCAACTGGGTGGTTACAACACTTGGGATCCGTCTCGAGTGGGTGCCACAATTAACACTTCCCTTGGTCCACTCCTACGGGAGCCATCGACTATTGGAGAGCTTTCCCATTGAGCATCTTATACACTCGTTTCTCCATTTACATCATTCATTCATTCCCTTAAGAATGGTCTTTCTTCTCTGTTTGTGTTTTTCATTTTTTCATTTGTGTTTTAGTTCTTTGTGTTTCAGTCATGGTTGTACACTTAGTGTTTAGCTTATTTTCACAATGTTCTCATTTGACTTAGATTGAGGCTCACATGTAGAAGATGACTATACATGTCACACATGAATGCCAACATTCCCTCAAATCTGTGATAGCGTTGAAGGCCAAAGAAGATGAAATGGATTTGAGGGTGGTAGGAGGAGTACTAAATATGAAATTCACCGATTATGGGCATTGGCAAAGGAGTAAGACCTACCTTCGAGATGGAAGCCCGATCCAATGGGAGTGGAGAGGCCTCAAACAGATCACTCCAAAGATGTAGCGCCATCACAAACATTGTTCCCCTTTGAAAGGGATTAGAGGCACAAGGAAACCACTAGACGAGACGGTAGGGGATGGGATGGAACCCATGGGAAAGATGGTGCAAAGTCGGAAATGGGTGCAACTATGGAAGATTGTGTTAAAGGACCTTGTACAATGAAAGAAGAATGGAACTTGTAAAGACTCTATCCTACCAAATTGTCACTAAAATGGTTTGTCAAGAAGAATTTTTAAAGAAATACTTGTCTATTGATAACAAACACAGTCGTACAACAAAGCACCGCTTGATAAAGAGTACAATTAGGGTTGCAATAACTGAGAGACAATGAACAATGAAGAAGATAATGAATTAATAATGAATGCTAAATATATGTCAAGGATGCAAATGTGAGATGCACATGTATTGTGCAAGTCAGTTTAGTCAAAATGATAGGCTAGGGACCTTGAGATGCAAAGGTTGTAATAAATTATATTTGTTAGGCTCTAGGTGGTATCCATTGTCAAAAATTGGCATAGATCACTTTATTAACCACAAGTATGATTGGTGACACTAGGGACTTGGCACTAGCTAATTAATTAGTGCAAGTCTAGGGGCTAATGGCTGCTTTGGAATACTTGGGTGATAAATTGGCCTAGCCAATTTAATTGTTGTTTGGTTGGATTATTTTTCTAAGCAAGAAACAATTATTAAATTAATTTTCAAAATTAATATTCTGAAAACCTATTTAATAATGCTGGAAATTGCTGGAAAATGGATCAAGAAGGTTGTTACTTGGCATACTGCCTATGCAAATGAGGGATGGCTGGTTGGAGGTTGAGAGGAGAGAGGAGTGTCATTTTGGAGGTGTAGCAGTAGGAGAAGATGCTGCTGCAGCCATTGCCAGCCAGCAAGTGGTGATCTTGGTCAGCCATTGCAGCCCAGACAGCATGCGACAGCTGGAGAAGGCCCTAGAGGCAAGGGACATCATTCAGTAGGGGGCAGCTGCATTTTTGGAGCTCCCTAATTGTGGGTGACAACTTTGGGGGTTGTTCAGACAGGGCAGCAACAGATTTCAGACTCTCCTTATGATAGAAGTCAGAAATTTCTCTCTCCTCAGTATTGTTTCTCATCCTCCAACCATTTCTCATCTTCCCCCAACAAATTTCAGCAGTTCCAGCCATTGAAGGTGAAGATTTTGATTCTTGAAGAATCTTTGCTGTAAATCCTAATCTACAGCAGGGATTAAGGTTTGATGACTACCTTGGGAAGTACGTGCAGATTTGCAAGCTTAAGACTTGAATTTCAGCAATTGAAATCAAAGAATTTCAGAAGCTTCAAGGGGCCATCCAACTAACATTAAGTTTTGGGGCTGAATTTGTTACTGAAAGAGCACTGTGAAGGCCAATTTCCTGAGCAAACCAAGGGGCAAATTGGTTTGAAGGCTTGTTGGCCATTTGTGACAGCAAGAGGCATTTGGGGAGCGAAGGAGATTCAAGGAATGTGAGTGTATTGCAATTTGGTATATTGCAAAGGCACCGATTTTTGGGGCCAATAGGTTGTTCATTGTACAAGATTAAGTGGTAATGTTGCATTTTTAGTGATGTGAATTTTATAATTCCTGTAATTAGTGTAAATCAGGTCATTACCACCCTTTTCTTGAAAGGAAGGTTGATGTTAGTTTCATGATGATACTTTACAATCAGCTACGGGAATGCCATGTTAAGCTAAAAAAGGAGTATTTCACATTAAATCTTATTTAGCTTATTTAAACAGCCCCAAAACTCAAACTTTAATCCTACAAACAAATTTTTTGTCCTATAAGCAAACTACCACAATTTGGTTGGCTCCACCATGGTAATCAAGTCTATGCCACCACACGGTTGTCCAACTTGTCCATTGACTCATGCCACCTTCTTTGGCCATTGGTTCTCTAATTCGAGTTGTCACCCAACCCTTTGAAGGAATCATATTGCTGCATTTTGCCCTCTCTTGCTGATGTCAACATCCAGCCCTGCTCCACGATCAGTTTTGTGCTAGAGTTTTGTAGTTTACTATTATTTCTTGGTTGCTATTCACATTTTATACTGCTCGGATACACTCCATGATGACGTCAGGCTATGTTCTGCCCTTCCTAGCTGTTGGCAGTCATTTCTGTCATGCACAATCATATCCTATCTGTGAGTCTCAGTTCAAGTGAGATAGGGACATCAGGAGCTCTGACATTCTATCTGTCTATTATTTCATGTGTCTTGTTGGAAAAGGTAGCTCTTTGCAGAGCATACATTTCAGTGCGTTTCTTTTTTAGTCAATTTTAGTGTGTTCACATTGGCTGTTTTAGGAATCCACTTAATGCATTTCTTTTTCAAGACCGGCAGCTGCATTCACATTGGGCCGATTGGTTATTTCTTGGTCAATTTCAGTCACTTTTAGTGTGTTCACATTGGCTGTTTTAGGAACCCACTTAATGCATTTCTTTTTCAAGACCGGCAGCTGCATTCACATTGGGCCGATTGGTTATTTTTTGATGATTAGCATTTCCATCATTAAATGCTTTGCCAAATGCAGCTTAGCCATATTTTGGCATTCTTTTGTAGCAATTGGCTAGTTTTAGTCACGATCAGCTATTATTGCTGCTCCCAGTCATCAGCAAGCACATTGTCTGGGAGATTTCAGCACTCTCCAACTTCCGATGGCAGTCTTCTATCATTTGTGCTGCTCTTCCTTATTAGCTTGATCCGGTGCCTCAGTAATGCTTTGGGCTGTGTGTAGGGACTGATCAGTCCACATTGTATTTGCCTTCTTTCGTTGCAATCTTTCTCTTCTCTTCTCTCTCCATATTTGTGTTCTTCTTCTGTTGTGCACTCTCACATGGTATCATCGCCAAAAGAGAGGATTCCAAGGTTCTACGAAGAGGAGAACAATTCTACTTACTGTTTGGTGTAGATTTGTTGAATGCAGATTTTTTTTATTGTTCGAGCCTTCAGCAAAGTGTTCAAGGCATCTACAATTTCCTTTTGTAAGGTATAGCTGGTTTTTCCTCCGTTCGGGCAGCCTAACACCAGAACACAATAGTTTTTTTGTGTATGTTTGTAGAGATTCTTGAATAGATATGGATTAGTGTTCAATATGTTTGATGACATTGATGAGGATTCAATTGATTCTTTTGAAGATAGGCAGTCTTTGCCAGTTAGCATGTCACAAGGAGCGATGCAAAGATTAAAGATCAAAGCCATGATCATCCAGAGATGGACACTGTTGTTTGTGACCTGTCCAAAAGATTAGATTGGCCCTGTTTCCCTTGTTGTGCTCATCTAGAATTAATTGTGAGACAGTTGATTCCAGATGAGCACAACGGTGTTCACATTTAGGAGGTTCTGAACGTTCCAAGCTTAGGCTTTCACCTTCTTTTTGTGAGCAAGATTTGTGCACTTGGCCTCATAGTTGAGTTTGACAGGCTCCTTGGACATTTCATGTTCTTGATAAAAAGACTAGACAGATGTTTTGCCAAGGGCACTCCAAGAATGGTGTCTCCAAGATATGGAGTTTTTCAGCCCTTATTCTCTTCTTTCACTTCAAAGTCTCAATTTGAGCTACGGCATGCTAGGTTTGGCCACCTCAACTACAAGTACCTTAGGAAGGCAACTCATGACCAGCTTGTTCGGGGATTGTTAGATGTTGGGGTGAGCTATTCGCCATATGTATCTTGCATTTGAGGTAAACAACATAGAGATGCGATTCCCAGCAAGGCTTGGAGACGGGCAAAGTAGCCCTTGGAGCCTATTTTGCGTGGACCGATGTGGATGGAGTCCCTAAAGGGGAATCTTTTGAAACTAGCCTTCCTTCTTGGAGAAGGTGGTGAAATCTTGATTAACCGCTAATTATAACAATCAACAAATTCACAAAGTTAAAATGCACACTTTACCATAACAATCTTGGACATTGGATACCTTGTTGGCCCCAAAACTGGTGCCCATTGTGGTATTTCTTTATCTTGTATTGTTGTTGGATGGAGTACAATTGAGATTTGTTAATCTCCTCCGTTGATCCAAATACCACTTGCTGTCATGAATGATCAGCAAGCCTTTTGGGGAATTTGCCCCTTGATCTTCACCCATGACTTGTACAAGTTGCACTTTTGACTTAGACAAATGTTGTCCCAAATCAAATGGGATGGGTTGGCATTTGAAATCTCTAGCAATTATTCGAATTCCAGTTGTCGATTTTAGTCTTCAATGCCTCCAATTGTTGACATGGGTCCCAAGGTGGTTGCTAAACCCTAATTTTTACTATAACTTAGGGTTTACAGCAGAAATTCCTTTTCTATCTACCAAGTTTGACTGAGATTTTCTCCAAATGGCTGAGATCTACTGAGAATGGCTAAGCACAAGTTGGAGAAGGTAAGAGGAAGTTGCAGAGAGAGAAGTTCTTGGGTTTCTTTGCGGGAAACCCGTGTAAATGGTTGCTGCCCTGCCAAAAATTGCCCAAAACGCTCTCATCTGTTGCGCGAGGAGCCTCGAATTGCTGTTGATTGCATTAGATGCTGTCGTTTGTTGCTGTTGGAGGTGCCATAAATGTTGTTGCTTGCTCCTGATGGGTCATTTGCTGCAATCGTCAGCCTCTAGGAGGTCTCTACAATAGGGGATTTTGATAAGAAGAATGTCATTCTCTCTCTCTCTCTCTCTCACCACTTGGATGGATTGAATCAGCCTCTTTGGCCTCGAAATAGCCTTCTCTCCCATTGCATGGGCATTTTTACAAAGTGGTGGCCTTCTAATCTCATTTTTCAGCAATTTTTAGGATTAATTAATTTTGAAAATTAATTTCAGCCCTTTAGACCTTGTTGAAAATTGGATGTGCGTATCCACAATTTAATTGGCTAGGTTATTTGCAACCTCAAGTGGTCCCTGGCCTTAATTGGCACTTGAATAGGCGTTAATTAATTAGTTAATATGGAGTCCCTAGTACCACCAGTGACACTTATTGGCCAATTTCTTAGCATGGAGTGTGAGAAATGAAAATTCCTTTGAAATTGGTAATGAGACAGATTGATGAGAAATTGCAAAAATTTTCAGAAACCCCCAAATTCAAAAAATTAGGGTTTTTGTGTTTTTTTTCTAGATTTGTAGAAAATGGTGGGCAGGGATGAGAATATCACGAGCAAGGTTGAGAGAGGTTGTGTGTGCAAGGCTATGTACAGGACTGCATGCAGGCTGAAAATAGTAGTAGCTCCTCCTCCAAAACAACAACTACTCTTCCAAAATAGTAGCTACTCCCTTCAAAGCAACAACTCCTCTGCCTTTGTCGCTTGAGTGGGTCTCGCATGGGTGGTAGCGGTAGAGCAATGGAGAGAAGGAATCCACATATCTAGCTTTGATACCAATTGCAGGAAATGGAGAAAGAGAGAGAGAGTGAATACAAGACAATGAGTAAGAGTGGATAGTGGTCCCACACGCAAAAGATGCAAGTACTAGAATGATAGAATGAAAGTACAATAGGTCTTATGTAAGTTAGACCTATTCCTAACTCAACTAGAGTTAGTTTAACTCTAGAGTCCAGTGTCATTACTTTGAAAGTCCTAGACACACTATACTTTGATACTTGAAGAAGTGTCCGCACCACACAAATTATATTGGGCATTACCCATAATTGACTAGTACTAACAAAAACAAGAGTATGATTGAGACAACTCAAACTATGATGGAGGATTAATAGACATCTTAGTGTCTATGGGTTGAAGCAATGGCCACTATAGTTCATATCCTAAATCGGTCACCTATATGTGCCATTGTTGGTATGACTCCTTTTGAGGCATATTTTGGATTGAAAGCAAATTTTTCCTGGTATTAGGATCCTTGGGTGCACATTTTCACATCCCCAAGAAGCAAAGGGATCAGCTCAAGCTAGTTTTCGAAAGACGTGTGTTTGTTGGCTATAGTTCAGTCACATGGATATAAGACTTATAATCCCATCTCATGGGATGCCTATATGAGCCGAGATGTGCGGTTCATTGAGTTTCCAACTATAGAGGGAGGTGAGGAGGACCCTATTCTTGGAGATCCGGGTGATAGTTGGGCACTTGGGCCAACATTTGTGGAGCCTATGCCTCTTACAACTCCACCTATAGATGAGGAGGTTGCTTCTCCATCGGATTCTCGGTTGGTGGATGTTCCAAAGACTTAGGTAGATGCAGACGAGTGAGGGGAGTATTAGTCTCCTTCTCATTGGGCTTGTGAGATACTAGGGATTGGGAGGATTCCCAAGGAGTGGCAACCATAGGATGGCTAATGGCAATCTTGAAGGAATCAAGTATATTCCACGAAGCTTGTTTGCACTAACTATGGCCTGATTACTTATGCCATGTCGGACAGAGAGCCGACATTGGTATAGGAATCTCATCATTGGCAGAAGGCCATGGAGCAAGAGTTGGAGTTTATTAAGTGGAATGACACTTCGTACCTTGTGCCTCTACTTACTCATCGGAAGGTGATTAGAATCAAGTGGGTCTTTAAGACCAAGTATCTCAGCGATGGCACACTTGACAAGCACAAGGCATAGTTGGTTGCCAAAGGCTTTGCACAGTGCTTAGGTGTTGACTTCCGTGATACTTTTGCCCCCATAGCTCGTATGGGGACCATTCAAACAGTACTTGCTCTTGCTAGCCATTGGAGATGGTCGATTTAGTAGTTGGATGTAAAGTTCGCATCCTTGAATGAGGACTTAAAGGAGGAGATCTATCTTGAATAGCCTCTTGGCTTTTCTTCCTTAGATGGTAAGGTATACAGGTTCAAAGAGGCCCTCTATGGCCTTAAACAAGCCCTTCATGCTTGGAATTAAAGATTGACTCATTCCTTTGAGACAGATTAGGGTATTTGAGATCCACATCTGATCCAAATTTGTATGTCTGCATGTCAAGTGGACGGTATCAGTGTTTTCACTTTATGTGGACGATCTCATCTTGATAGTTGACCATGCCTAGATGGTCAAGTAGACTAAGGAAGCAGTCCATAAGAAGTTTGAGATGATTGATATGGGCCTCTTCATTTTTTCCTAGGTTATGAGATATAGCAGATTGAGAGGGGGATCTCTCTCCTAGCAGCGGTATGTGCAGGAGCTCTTGACCACCTTTGAGATGCAGGAGTGCTGGGCCATTTCTACTACTATGGATTTGAATCAGAAGGCTACAGCTCCTGTAGATTCACTGTTGATGGATGCTTCTTGCTATAGAGAATTAATTGGGCCGTTGATCTGGCTTTTGAATACTTGGATTGATTTGTGTTTTCCAGTTGGTTTACTTGCAGGTTTTATGAGTGAACATAAGAAGGTTCATTGGCAGGCTGCCTTATGGATATTGTGATTCTTGAGGGGGGACCCCTAATCTGGGCCTGTTTTATCCAGTTGGTGCAGGTGGTTTGGCTTTGGTGTTATGAGGCTGGACAGATTCAAACTGGGCTGGAGATGTTGATCATTGGAGATTGACTGTAGGCGATTGCTTTCTGCTAGGTATAGGTGTGATATCATGGAGTGGCAAGAAGCTGCCTACAGTAGCCCTTTCATCTAGAGAGGCCGAGTACGAAGTGGCTTGTTCTACCACTTGTGAGACTATTTGGATTGGGAGGTTGTTGGAGGAGCTTGGCTGTTCAATGGTAGGTTTTTCATATTAGAAAGATTGGTCCTTATCATTCATGTGATTTCTGGATTGACATGCCTTGGCATGTACTTATGCTGGGACACTACTAAAGCAATGCCTTGTTGCTTTGCCCTTTGGTTTGTTTTCTAGTATGAGCACAACACTGTAGGTAATGATTGAGTGCTTTTGAATGAAATAGAAGTGTCTAAGGTACTGGTGGGTAATTTACTGAGATGTCAAGAACCCATGTGGTCAGTCCTTAAAGTATCCATCTCTAACGAAGGCAAGGCATAATGTAATTTTATAAGATAAAAAACTGAGCAGGAAGATAATGGTGGAATTGTGAACAATACCACAAGTTTTTTGGCTTGCAACTTCAGCGTGTTGGGATTTGTGACAGGTGCCCTGACCATCTCAACACTCTTTGAGTCAACATCATTATTTTGTAATTTGCACTATGCCTACAAAGTAGTTATTTTATTTCACATGTGGATTATGTTTAGAGATTTTTTGATGCTCCTGTGGTTTTCTGTGCTATAATATATTTCTTACTTTGACAGATGGAGGCTGTTGCATGGATTTTCTGCCGGTACATTTGCCAAGAGCTGCTCAATGTGCAGGCCTTAGACTGGACTTCTCTTTGCAGAAAATCTTTAGCTTTTCAGCCAAGGTTGAGAAAATTTTTGAGTTTGACAGACAATATCAGCCTTGCAACGCCTACAGAAAAGAAAGTGAAGCATGCTTATGAGACAGCTCAGAATGTGATAAGTCCTTCAAGCCAAAAAGTCAAGAATTATTCTGTGACAAGAGTCTGTACTTGTCTACTTAATTACAAAAAGGATAAGTGTGTGCTTGTTCTTGGTGGCCATACATTGGGGGTTTGGTCCTTTATTGAGAAAGGCAAGGATGTTGGACTGAATTGTGACATGTCTGTGACAAGCCAACACAGTATCTCAGATGAGGAGCTTGCATTTCTAGCAGTCCAAGAACAGACAGGTTTACTTTTTGGATCTCTCTCTATTTGTCTCTCCTGTGATATTGATCCTCTTGTTTCTCTGCAACTTGTCATATCAGTTTGACACTCATCAGCTTTGCCATATCTAAAAGGTATATTAGATCCCAAGTTTCATTTCCCCAGTTATCTGTTGTTGCTAGGTATATGTTTTCCCTTTTCCATCATGATTGTTTAAAAAGAAAAATGGGAAAGAACTGTAATACAAAGGCTAAGTGAATAGCCAATCAGGTAGTCTTGCCAAACCATATATGACTGTAAGTTAAAGAAGGTGCTGGTGTCTCAAGTGTGGAGAAAAGTGTTTCCTCCTCCTCATGCACTGAGAGTCACAGTGTAGTGGGGGTCATGTGCAAATGCTGACCAGAAATGAGAAAGGATTGACTTCTTGAAAATCCTCGTATGCTTGTGCAGGGCCTCTGTCTTTAATATGGGCAACTGTACCCCAGGTCACAATCATAATCTCAGCTGACCATGGATGACTTTTTCATGAGGGCTCCCCTTCACACCTCATTGTCCATGTCAGTCCCATAAACAGTGCCTTTGGATCTCCCCTGGCTCTCCATATCTGACACATGCTACTGTGAACCTGCTGTGACCAAGCCGTTGCCCGCTGCCAAGCTCCTGTGTGCTACTAACCAAAGAAAGAGTGACATCTTTCTTGGCCTGAATCTATCATCCAATCTCCTCCAAATGTCAGCCAAGAAAGCTAGGGGAATATCTTGTCTGTGTCAATGTTGGGTAGCACATGTGTTGCATACCCAAAAGCCATACGACATGTGTTAATGAATGGGAGCATCTGATGCTCTACTGAAGATCGTTGTAACAAAGCCTCTATAATTGCTCTCATCCCCCTGTTAGGTATACGGATATGCCATCAGTGAACTCCACATTTAGGAGCTCAAAATCTGTGATGGGCAGCCTAATCTCTCCAATGCATGTGGATTTTTCTCAGAAAGGAACTCATAGCCTGTACTACAGAAGGAAGAAAGAAAGGAGCAAGAGGACAAAATTGTGTCATGGATTTTTGGGGGCTAAAACACTCTTCTCTAGATCCACTGACTAGGACTTTGATTGTGAGCTGAACTGTAAAGCGCTGCCACACATTTGATGCACTGCTGTGGAAATTGCATCCTCCAAGAAATCCCAATCTACTCTATCATATGCCTTCTTAAAGTCACGAAGAAAAATGATAATCTCTTTGCTTTTGGAGCGTTCTGGTGCAGTGGATTCCTAGAAAACGAAAATATTGTCCAAGATACTGCGCTCTTGGACAAACCCAGTCTAAGTAGGATGAATGATACCTGATATGAAAAGGGCAGCCTAAGGCTGATTACTTTTGCTAGGATCATAGGTAGCTCGTAGCAATGTGATTGGCTCCCACCAGTTGATGTTTCCTCTGTCCACACTGCCATTCAGGGCAAGGTGAATTTTAGGGTGAATCAATCAGACAGTCTCCCTAGCATATCTGCTGAAACCATAAACTTCTAAAAACCTGCAAGAAGGCCTGCACTACTGAGATCCTAATAATTCAAGGGAAGATCTTGTTTAAGTCATCCTGTCCTAGACACTTGCTAGAAGGCAAGGCCGCTAGTCGGCATGGCAATGAGGGATGGCCATCTTTCGTCCTAAGGATGTCAGGACGCTGTCTTGAAAGAATCTACCAAAGGGGAGGCCAATTTGGGATAGGGACATTCCCTATCTCGTCCTCTTGTTAAGAATGGATTTTTTCTTCTGGTGAGTTTTAAACCTTCTTCTTTTAGGAAGCTTACTATGGAAATGAAGTTTTCAGTATTCTTCTTGCAGCAATTTGTATGTTAATTATCTTTGTTTCTTCCCCTTTTTTTTTGGCACACGTAGTTTCAAAATCAGTATACTCTTATTGTTGGCCCATGTGTGAAGTAATTGTCACAAAAATGAAATGAAATATTAACGTCTACAAAAGGCCAAAATGACCTATGAGACCATGAGTTACAATCATGTGTATGATGGTACAACTGTCTGGGCAAAATATGTAGCACAAAGCAAAATAAGAACTATGGCTGTGTGTAAAACATAGAGCTCTATCTAGTAACAATGAGCTCCAAATGGTACAATCTCATGTGGGTATGGAGGGCCTAGCTCTAGCCCGAGCAATAATCCCCTGTATTCGCCTATGAAGGTGTCGTCGGTGTCTGTGTCGAGGCCTAGGATGTATGGATCGGCTAAGCTGAACAGCTCGATCAATCAGTACTCCTTGTCTGTGTGTGGACTGTGGCGGTGAGAGAGGCTCTCATGTGGACTGTCGTTGTAACTGTATTGAAGTCTTCTGAGTCTCCTTTGCAAAGAAGTCTGTGAGCTGCCTCTGTCAAGGGCCTCAGTGTCCTGGAGTAGCTGTACTCTTGAGGCGCATGCCACGAAGCCGTCGTATGTCAAGAAGAAAGAGGCCAAGGCATCGTTGATTGGCAAAATCCATGGCTTTGGATAGTGGTCCAAAATCTGTCTCTAAAGAGACAGTGGAAACGACCGCCGACCTCATAATACGCTGGGCAACGGTAGATATATTGCTCCTTTGTCTTTGGCTCTAATTGGCATATGTGGCATATGCGCTCCTCTGGTGGGGTGGATCTATATCTGCCAGTCTCAATCTCTAGCTAATGTGAGGAGGTGCGCAACTGGCCAATAGTACATCTGATCCCATGGGAAAGGTGGGTGTCCATGTATGTCGGGCGAACAATAAGTCCATCATTTGTAGTATGAAGGAAATGCTCGCGGTAGAAGGCCATCTTTGTCCCTAGCTCTTGCCCTAGCATCAACCATGTCCGCTTGATATCCAACAGCGTAAGATCCATCCTTATGATGTTGCGAATCTATAACCTGCTCAGATCAAGAGATGGTGCATCAAGGGAGTATTGGAAGGGGGTAACTTGTCCATGCTAAAGCCATGCAGCTCAAACCAGGCCGACATCTGTGCATACCAACATGAAGTATAATCCTCTCTGGCAAGCTGCCTAGAGGACTCAAGGGCCAATCATGCATATCTGTGTTTGGGTAAGGTCCATAGGCTATGTATGTATGCGACCAATTGGGTGAGGGCCTCTACCACAATCGGTATAGTTGCTAGCTCGGCTTTGATGATCTCATGTGGCATTGAGGCCTTACATTTGATCATCCTGGATATCATGGACACTAGGGGTTTCTCCATCAACCTCCATTCGTCATAAGTGCGTCTTGATTTGCTACAATGGTCAAGACTGGGGCCCCATATCTGTACTCCATAAAGTAGTGTGGATGTGACTAGTGTATTGAAGAGCCATAGCTTGGTGTGGGGTTCTTGGAATTGCACTTGTGAGCACATCCTCTCCAAACCACCTAGTGTTGTGTATTCGCGAGTCAGTCTAGTGCTTGCTGCCTCTCGCATAGAAAAGGTGGGCCTTGTGAATAAGACTCCCAGGTATGTATAAGAATCCACATACTCCAGCTCCTCAGATCCATATGTGAATTTAGGTGCTGATCTCATGACCCACTGTGGTGTAGTATTAAATACCATCACCTTGGTTTTACCAAGGTTCACTGAAAGCCCATTGTCCAAAGTATGGGAGTGTAATGCATCCAAGCGTCTCTGTAGACCCTCTGGAGAGTCAGCTATCAATACAATGTCATCTGCATACAATAGGAGAGGTATCCAAGTGCCAGCTAGTGGAGCTTGTCTATCTCCTTCATGTGAAATGTAAACAGTAATCCCATCAGCAACCTCTTTTCTTTGATAAGTAGTTGGTAAATGTTGTTTCATGGCGTCCAATGTCAGACTTGCATTGTCTACTTAAGCATGCATGTCTAGTATGGGTGGAAGTGGAGAGTTGTTTGGCTGTTTACTAGGCCCTTCTCAAGGATGCAATGGCTCATTGTAGGTCTTCTTGTCGTTGTAGTCCAACTTGATCTTGTACTTATTCTTCACTTTGCTTGCTACTTCAGTCTTCATGTCTATGTTCCCCTCAAGCAAAGACATCTCATTCTTTGGCATGTTGAGTAGGGTGTTTGGAGCATCGTCAAGGTCTTCAGATAAGATCATTGATTGCTCTTTGGTGTAGGCAGCTTTAGTGTCTTCATGGTTGATCTTCTTCTTCTTCTTTTTCTTATTTTCTTCCACTGCTTTGCTTGCATTAGTCATTTGGTTCTTTTCTTTATGGTCCCCCTCAAGCAAAGGTACAATCTTTAAACTTTGCATAGTATTCAAGATAGCTGGAGTGTCTTCAAAATCTTTAGATGGAATCATTGATTGCAGTTGAGTGTGAGCAGCTCCATTTTCTCTTGCAGGTAGAGAAAAACATATTCTATGTAATCGAAATGAGCAATAAGAGTAGTATTACTCTTCATTGGAAGTAGCCATATAAAAGTCTTCTTATTTGACATTCCCATGATAGGGTATTAGCTCCAAATGGCTAGCAAGGAGTTGATTTTGAATGGCTTCAAAAAATTCTTTAAGTGACTGAAGATGACCAACAACCAAGTTGAATTGGATGTGTTAAAAAAAAAAACACAGGCAGTGATAGCATGAAATCTTACTATTCTTGATGTTTGTCCTTTAGATGAGCGCTTCAAATCTTCAAATCTTCAAGCTCTTCCAAGTCCTCAAATCTTTGTTGGCACTAAGTAGGACTCAGATCAGAGTGGCAGGAGAGAGAAAATGATGAAAAATTGAAGCTTTTGATAAGTTGGCTATGGAGTCCAAAATAGGGTTTCAGATAGGGGTCTGATTTTTCTGGTGTAGCAGGTCACAGAGGCCATCATTTCAAGAGATCTCTGAGTTGAAGAAGGCTTACATATAGGGCTTCAAAAGCTCCATAACCAGCACGTGGATCGTGAATTGCAGACGCGGCGGTAGCAGTACGACCTCTCATAGGCGCAATTTTAGCGGCGATGGCGAAATCACGTAATACTGGCTTGAATGATCACCAATGTTTGACTGTGATGTACCAGGAAACTTCGCCAAGAGTAGAGGAATGTTTCTCTAGAAGGAATCGTGAACTGAAATGGCCTCTATGAAGAGATTCAAGGGCTCAAAGGAGACAGGGTGCAGATTGGCTATGGCTGCCACAAGGTGCATTGAATATGAAGTTGAAGAAATGAAGTCATATACTAATCATGAGCTGGATGTGAGTTGGGTAGAGATTGAGAGGAACCAAGAGAGGCTGGAGAGGCAGTGCCATGCCCGACTAGGCTCTAATACCATGTGGAAAATGTGTGGGATCTAGGACATGGCAGTGAGCTAAGGCGGATGGAAGAAGAAAAACGAACTCATGATGATAGAGACATTGGACTTGACTGTTACACAAGTGAATTAGGTTCCAAGATGGAAGCTTGGACTCATAAACACAATCTTGTGTAGGACCGAGAAAGATAAGACTACTCAATTGAAAGTACAAAGTATCATGACATTGTATTCATTTCATATGAAAAGTGGTAGTCAAGTACAATGCTTTATAGTTGCTAGATAGGTAGCAATTTTTCCTTTCTGTGTATATGGAATTCAGTCAGTCTGTATGTTCTAAGTCTAGAACTGCCTCATACAAAGAGGCTACAGTAGGTGTGATTGCAAATATCTCAAGAGATATTAGTTGGTGCCAAAGACAAAAGCTATAATAAGTTATGCGCGATAGGTGCTAGGTAGTACGCGGTGTTAGATTTTGACCTAAGTCAATTTATTGGCCATTAATGTCAGTGGTGGTGACATTAGAGACTAAGCATTAATTAATTAATTGATGCCAATCTAAGGGTCAATAAGTGCTCAGGGATACTTGGAAGACAAATTAACCTAGCTAATTCAATTATTGATTATTGGTGAAATTAGTTTTTTGAGTATTAGAATAATTATTACATTAATTTTTTGAAAATTAATTTAATAAGTTAAATAATGCTGGAAAATGGGATTAAAAGGCCGTCACTTGAAAAAACTTGCCCATGCAAGTGAAAAAAACGTTGAGTCTGATGGAAGTCTATTCTAGCCATTGTGAGAGAGGAGATTGTTAGAGAGCAAGGAGATGTTGTTGATGTGATTTGCAGTCACCAAGGATCAGTCCTATAGCATGTGGCAATGGTTTAGAGCCCTCAAGAAGTAAGCAACAATAGCCCAAGCCCCTTTGGTACAAATGATAGCATATAGGAGGAGGCAACAACCTTTCTGGTGGTCGATAACAACTTCCATGGCTCTTTGAGTAGGGCAAAGACAAATTTTCAACTTTCTCGCGATGAAACTCTTGAATTTCTCTCTATAGCATTTTCATTTATCCCCCAGCCCTATCAAGTTATCTTAGTAGAATCCAACCATTTGAGTGATTAGAGGTGGAGATATATGGAAAATGCTTGATGTAAACCCTAATTTACAGTAAAAAATAAGGATTTGATAGCCGCCTTGGGATGCGTGCTCAGAATTGAGGGCCTAGGACTTGAATTGCAGTAGTTGAAATTGATGAATTTTAGGGAGATTTAAGAGACCAGTGACCAAAATCAAATTTGGGTTTGAATTTATCTTTCAAGGAGCAAGGTGAAGGCCATCTCAAAGCAAACCAAGGGAGAAATCGGTTTCGAGGCTTACTAGTCAGTTTTGAAGAGACATTTGGATTAGCGAAGAAAATCAGAGGATCTCAGTTGTACTTCTTTCATTTGCAATACAAGATAAAGAGATACTACAAAGGATGCTAGTTTTGGGGCCAACAGGTTGTCCAATGTCCAAGATTAAAGTGGTAAAGTATGGATTTTTAGTTTACTTGGATTTATATGTTTGTTGTAGTTAGTGCTTAATTAGGTTATTTACCACCCTATCTGAGGAGAAATGTTGGTTTCACACACACACACACACACACACACACACACACACACACACATATATATATATATATATATATATATATATATAGATAGATAGATAGATAGAGAGAGAGAGAGAGAGAGAGAGAGAGAGAGAGAGAGAGAGAGAGATGGATGTCGTCCCGTCTGCCCGTCGCCCGCAGGCCTGTCGTCTGCGGTTGCGTTTGACGACTGTCTGACCGTCGCCCTCAGGCCCGTCGTCTGCGTCAGGCTTTGAAGCCCTGTCGGCTGCGGCTGCCTCTGACGCCCCGTCGCCTGCTTCTGACGCCCTTCGCGCCGCCCTGCCCTGCGTGTCGCCCCCTGCGCGCCGCCCTGCCCTGTCGCCCTTCGTTGCACCCTGCGCGTCTGCGGCTGCCTCTGACGCCCCGTCGCCCTTCGTTGCCCCCTGCGCGCTGCCCTGCCCTGCGTGTCGCCCTGCCCTGCCTTGCGCGCCGCCTTGCCCTGCGCGTCGCCTGGTCCCTTTCCCCAGGGCAGCGCAGGTTCGACTGGACCCTGCAAAACGACGCTGCGTAGGATCGACATGACCTGACCTGTGTACTCCTGTGCACAGAGAGAGAGAGAGAGAGAGAGAGAGAGAGAGAGAGAGAGAGAGAGAGAGGTAACCTGGATTTGCAGTTGTGCAGAATCTGCACAGAGAGAGAGAGAGAGAGAGAGAGAGAGAGAGAGAGAGAGCGATGGCGGAGAGCTCGTGCGATTGCGGACCTGGGACCCCCGTGACCTAACGACTCGATTTTGGCCCCTGCGCAACCGTTGGACCCTGCCGTCAACCCCTTCCATTGCTGGGCCGCCGCCCCGTTGACTTCCTTGTCGTGGGCCTGCTGCGCGCTGTCGACGGCTCCTGCGCCCGTCGTTTGTCGGTTGCCTGCACCTGCGATTATCGCCTGCTTTTGCACCCGTCGCCTGCACCTGCACTCGTCGCGTGCTCCTGTGACCCTCGCCTGTTTGCTGCACCCCGCCTTCTCATCATTGGTCTGCTGTGCCTGTCGCCAGCAGACTGACTTCGCGTGCGTCTGCACCGCCCGTGTGCCCCCTCTGACCCGTCGTGTGACCTGCCATCCGTCCGGTCTGCCATCAGGGACGACCCGGTCTGCAGCCGCCCTGTCTCCCTGCCGTCGCCTGTCACCGCCCTCATGTCGTCACTCACAGGCTTCTCGCCTGCATCTGGCAGCCTGTCAGTTGCGCCTCCAGCCCTGCTGTCGCCCGCGTGCACTGCGGGCTCTGCGCCTCGTTCACGCCCGTCCGCCTTGTGCGTCCGGCCTTTTGCCCACGCCTGATTTCCCCCCTCGCCTGTGCGTCAGTCCTCCTTCGAGATCAGCTCGTCATCCAAGATGGCTGGATTGGATCTGGATTTCATATACCAAACGGTGGCAGCACTTGGCCCGGATTCTGATGCTGAGGAACCGGAGGATATGGTTCCGTGCACTGAAGAGATGCCCCCAGGTCCTGACATCCAGCCTGCGGGTAAACGTACCAAGCATACCTCGGCAGAGATAGGTGTTCTTCTGGATCGTTCCTATGCGCAGGTTGCTTCGGATTCTGTGGACTCTCAGGATGTGGACTGGGAACATCTGCTGGAATTTGCCAACACTCTGCTCTACGAATATGTGCAACACAACCAGGAAGCCTTTTTTGACTCTGCACCTGACGATGTTCTGGAAGCTACGGTTCACCCAAAAACTGTCCTACGATCTTTTTCAGTGTTTTATGAACGCGCGGTGATACTCTTCTTCACTGGTCGAATCCCGCTGCTTTCCCGTATTCGCCAATGGCTGTAGAGTCTGCTACAAGGAGAATGTGTTGAAGAGATTTTTGTTGGGTCCCGGGGTTTTTTTGAGGTCCTCTTGAAAACTGAGATGCACCGTGCTGCTCTCCTGTCTAAACTGCCTTTGTTTTTTGATCGTCAGTTGGTTCATGTGGTTCCATGGTGCCCGATGGCAGATTTTCAACGCCTGCTGCAACGTGAATGCCTTGTGTGGGTAGAAGTGGAAAATTGTCCGGCTGTTTATTGGCCGCTATTGAAGGATGCCATGGCCGCTGTGGGCACGGTTCTGGTCCCTCCCAGTCTCAGGGCTATGAATCGCAACCGCTTGTGCATGTTATGGGATACTGCAAGGAAAAGGCCAACTTGGTTACGTCTCAATTGCTCTGGCATGCATCCGTTACACTTTCATTTGAAATGGGGCAATTTTGCAGGCCATTGCTTTTCCTGTGGACAGTTTGGGCATTTTATGGCAGAATGCCCAGAGCAGCAACACCTTTCAGATGCGGGCCATGTTGCTCCGCCCGTGGAAGATATGGTGTGTGATGCTCCGTCGCTGGATACTATCCATCCGCTCCAAGTTCTGGGTAAAGGTAAACAATAGGTTTCGGGTCTGGATTCCCGTGCCATCGATTGGGTTGAAGTTCGTGCAAAAAAAGACAACAGGATTGTCGCCGGCATGGAGAATACTGTGCCTACTACCTCACAAGATTCCATGCGTACATATATGCGCAGGAAGGAAATGTTGTCTTCCGAGCGCTCTGCTCCTGCTATGGTTTCCTCGGCCCCCCGTCCTCAGCCCGCCAAGAAAATGTATTCGGATCGTCTAAAGGGTCCACCTGCAAAGCTGGCTTTTGATACCAGAGGCAACGTCATTACCCCATGGGACCGTCGGTATCCACGTTCCAACCCCAAACAAGCAGATATGCCGTCTACTTCCAAATCTGGTCCTCAGAACTCTTTTGCGGTGTTGGCGGATTTCTTGGATGAGGGAGTCCTGGACATTCTCGCTGACAAAGTCAAATCGAGGCAAGCTGTGCCTCGTACTTGATTTTACTTTGCATACACATGAAAATAGCCACGTGGAATGTGCGAGGAATTTGTTCTCTACACAAGCAACATGCCATGTGGACTGCCTTGTATGAGAATCAGTGGGATGTCCTGTGCGTTGTTGAGCACAAGAGTCACGGTGACGCCGGAAAAGTTGTGGATTGCCATGGCTTTCGTTTGTTCTATGCAGGAACACAGGCCATGCCTTATTCGGGTGTGCTCATGATTGTACATGCCAAATATCAGCCTGTTCTTATTAAAAATGATATTCATGGTCGCTTTTTGGTGGTTGAAATTTTATTCGAAGGGGAAATCTTATGGTTACTTGGCCTCTATGCTCCGAATGATTCCTTATCTCGCCGGGAGCTTTGGCAGACTTTGCAGACTTCCTTGTCACTTGGCAGACGGGGCTTCTTCATGGGGGATTTCAATATGTGTGTTGATTCTTCCCAGTCCACATCGGAGCATTCGGTCATGGATGCGCCGGAAAGTCGTATGTGGCATGAGTTGGCTCTTGCTGTTCTTAAGCAAGATCTCTAGTCCTGGCTACACCCGTCTTCTACCGGGTTTACTTTCCATTCGGCCCAGTATGCAACAACATGGTCGCGGTTGGACCGTATATATATCATGCAGAATGATGATTTTCTTCCTGAGATGCTCGAAATAAAAGTGTTGCAGCAATATGCTTTGTCGGATCATTTCCCTCTGCAGTTTGAGTTGCTTGCGCAACCCATTGCACCTTTCAAGCAATTTCTGGAGAGACTCCTTGTGCGTTTCAACTCATCCTACTTGAAGCATGCAAATTTTCAGGGCTATATATAGCAATTGCTTGACAGATTCTTCTTGGACTTCTCTTCTCAGGGCACTGCAATCATTTGACAGATTGCTCTCTAATGTGCAACGGGTTGCTCAGCAGTATGGGATCTATCATGCCTCTCTTTGTCGGCGCCGTCGACAGGCAGCGGAGGACCTGCTGGTTTTGGTTCGCTCTCTGCTGGTGGACACTCCGGATGATGCATTTCTGCTTGCACTGGCCATGCGGGTGGCCGATCTTATTAAAGAATTCGAGTTAAAATCGTATCAGCAGGCCAAATTGCAACATCTGACAGAGACTTTGCAAGATAGTGCATGTCAGACCCATAAGTTCTTTCGAGCTCTCCATGCCTCTCCTGCTCGCGAGAATATGACCAGACTCGAGGATGCAGAAGGCCACCTTATCGTGGATCCACAGTCTATTGTGCATATGTGCAGGAATTATTTCCGTGACCTTCTCGGTTCCGCTTCTCCACCTTCAGCCCAAATTACTCAGGCCCGTTCGGTTTTTTATGACCTGGTCTGCAATCAGCTTCCGCAGGACATCCAAGGTACTATGGAGTCAGATATTGGTGAGGCAGAGGTTATGGACGTCTTGTTACACTTGCCCAAAGATAAAAGTCCGGGTTAGGATGGTCTCACCAATGAGTTCTTTGAAGCTTTCGCTACTCAACTGGCCAAACCATTGCAGGCTTTATTCCAGCAGGTGTGGGAAACGGGGATCATGCCTCCCTCATGGAAACAAGGACTTATTAAACTACTTCCAAAAGTTCCTTCGCCATCTAAGTTGACACAGTGACACCCAATTTCTTTGATGGGTTCAATGTACAAAATCTTTTCCAAAGTAATGGCAAATCGGCTCCATAAGCATCTCCCTGCCCTTGTGCACCCTCTCTAGTATGGCTTCATTAAGGGCCGAAATATTCTGCACAATGTTTTGAATGCCCAATTGGCCATTGATTATGCCAGGCATTCTAATCAGGAGGTGGTACTGGTTCAACTGGACCTGGAAAAGGCTTTTGACTATCTGGACTGGTCTTTCGTTGCTGACCTTATGTCCGCTATGGGCTTTGGTGCTCGGATGTCTCGTTTGATCTACACCATTAGTGCTGCGGCGTCTTCGCGAGTCATGCTGAACGGAGGTGTTATTGAGCAATTTGTCCTTGCCCGTTCTGTCAGACAGGGGTGTCCTTTGAGCCCTTTATTCTTTGCCCTGGCGACACATCCAGTTCTTTCCATGTTATCTCATATGGCCGCCTCCTCTCAGTTGGCTGGATTGACGCTTCCTACAGGACAGCACTTCATTAGCCAATCTCTGGCGGATGACACCTTTATGATTTTGCGTGCGGACAAGGATAACCTTCGAAAAGCATTGGATGTTTGGGGTCTCTTTGGTCAGGCGTCAGGCCTTCGTATCAATGCGCTCAAATCAGCCATTCTAAGCTGCACGGAGTCGAATTTGCAGTCCTTGGACTGGCACGGTCTGGTTGTTCCTCGTGGCTCCATTGTCAGACATCTTGGATACCCTTTGGGTGTTGATGTTCCCCCAAAGCAGCTTCTGCAGTGGATCTCTCAGAAAATGGTGACTAAGTTTATGTATTGGAAGTCTCAGGCCTGGCCCTTCCATGTTCGCCTCAAAGTAGCTCAGATCATTATGTTGCCAATGCTCACCTATTTCTTGCCATTGTTGCCCTGGACTACTACGACTCTGAATGCTCTTACTCAGTCTATTCGCTTCATGCTATGGAAGGACTCATTGCATGCAGGTATTTCCTGGATCTCGTGGTCACATGCGTGCGCCCCCAAACGCATGGGTGGCGGAGCTATCTTAGATGCCCAAACTCACATGTAGGCACTCTGTTGGTCTCTTTTCCGCGCCATGTGTTCGGATCATCATCCATGGGTAGATATAGCCCGTTATTTCCTTGAGGCACATGGGCTTTTGCATGGCAATACCCAAATCCGGAGTTCTTGGCGGCATGTTCTTAATGCTGATTCGTGGTTCTCCACTTCTTCTTCATCGCTGCTTACTCATTTGGTATGTTCCTGGAAACAAGTCCTTCAAAAGGCTCAGTGGCATCCAGCGGAGGATCGCTTAGCTACTAACTCTTTTCAATTGGAATTGTTGGCAGTCTCGCGTTTACTTTCATGGGAAGGTAAACATGAGCTTAGACCACAATTCAACCGGATGGCACGTTTGGGCTTGTCTTCAGTTGCGGATGCCACCCTTGCCAGTCGCAATGTGCTTATATCGTTTCGTACAGCTAGGAGGCTTTTCAGGATCCCTCGTGGATATAGGCCTTTATGGAAACAGCTTTTGACGGTGCTCCAGAGTAGACAACCCTTTCCTGCCCCTGCTTCGGATCGGCCCTGGCAGGATTGGGACCTACAAGGCCGGCTGAATTTGAGCAAAGCTTCTGCTAACCAAGTGTATCATCTTTTGATTACAGATCATCAATGGCTAGTTCCTAAAGTGAATGCTTTATGGGGATTGCGTAAATCCCGGTCATGGTGGAGGGCAACTGTGATGGAGGGCTGGTTGAACAAGTCACCCTTTAAATATAAAGTCTTTCTTTGGTGAGTGATGATTGGGGGTCTTCCGCTTGCTTCGGCTCTTTCCAAGCGACGAATCTCCAATGGCTCCTGTTTATTTTGCACCACTACTATGGAATCCGCCCGCCACCGATTTATTTCTTGCCCCGTCGTTAAGAAAGTCTGGTTATTTTTGTCGGCTGTTTGGCGAGGGGTGGTTGGTATCACCCTGCGTCCCTTTCATTGGGTTTTTGGCCAGCCCAAATACCCTGCTCCCGCACAGCCCCATATGAAGCTCATGTATCACTTTCTTCGATACTGGCGCTGTTGGCATAATTGGACCATTCGGAATGCTTTTCTGTTTGACTCCGCCTATAATGTTCAGCGGCATATTGTGAGGCTCAAGGGCCTCTTGTATTGGCAGTTAGCTCTTCTCCATCGTTCTGATTTGCTCTCTACGGAGGACCTCCGTCCCTGGCATATGGCAATTTCCTCCGCATCCTTGCCATGACATTGTAACTTGTAGAACTTAGAACCTCTTCACATGATGGCTTGGATTGTCGCCATGTATCTTGTAATCCAGTAATCTTGTATTTTTTTCATAATTAATACAATTACCTTTTACGAAAAAAGAGAGAGAGAGAGAGAGAGAGAGAGAGAGAGAGAGAGAGACGCCTGAACGAGTGCACGCCTGTTCGCCTGTGGTCCCCTGCTTTATGTCCACGTGCAGAGGTAAGGCAACCGAGAGCAAGAGAGAGAGGATCGCCTAGACCTGTGCGCCGCCTGGAGACCCATCTGACGGCTGCGGCCTGACGACTTCTTCAGAGAGCAGACAGCAGTATGGCTGGCCTGGATATGGAGTTTCTAGACCGGACGGTGGCAGCCCTTGGCCCTGATTCCGATACAGAGGAGCCGGAGGATATGGTGCTGTGCACGGAGGAGATGCCTCCGGGTTCTGAACTGCCGCCTGCGGGCAAACGCTCCAAGCATACTTCTGACGAGCCAATGGATCCTCAGGAACGTTTCTATGCGCAGGTTGCCTCTGATCCTATGGATTCGCAGGAGATTGACTGGGAGCATTTGCTGGACTTTGCCAATACTCTGCTTGGCGATTGTGTCCAGCATAATAATGAAACTTATTCTGACGCGCGAACTGATGATGTGCTGGAAGCCACGGCGGATCCCAAATCAGTCTTGCGGTCCTTTTCGGTGTTTTATGACCGTGCCGTTATACTTTTCTTCACTGGCAGGATCCCAGTGCTTTCACATATTCGCCAGTGGATGCACCATTTATTGCAAGGGGAGTGTGTTGAGGAGATCTTCCTTGGACCTCGCGGCTTTTATGAGGTGCTGTTGAAATCGGAAATACATCGAGCTGAGCTCCTGTCCAAGTTGCCATTATTCTTTGATCGCCGCTTGGTCCATGTGGTACCATGGCGCCCTATGGGCGATTTCCAGTGTCTGCTTCAACGAGAATGCCCGGTGTGGGTGGAAGTGGAAAATTGTCCGGTGGTCTATTCGCCATTGTTGAAGGATGCGATGGCAGTTGTGGGAACAGTGCTGGTTCCCCCAAGCCTCAGGGCTATGAATCGAAACCGTTTATGCCCTGAAAGGCGACCGTCTTCCGAGGATGCGCAGGTTGTGCTGCCTAAGGATGACATGGTGCTTGATGTCTTGGCACAAGAGGCCCTTCAGCCACCTAATGTCGTGGATAAAGGCAAACAACAGGTCCTGGGTTTGGATTCCCGTAGCACTGATTGGATTGAGGTACGTAAAAAAAAAAGGTAAAAAGTTGGATGCAGGTCTGGAGGATCCTGGGCCTAATGCTTCACAGGATTCCGTGCGCACGTATATGCGCAGGAAAGAAATGTTCACTTCACAGCAGGCTGCGCGTACTATGGCCCCGTCTGCCCCGTGTAATCAGTCTACAAGGAAAGTCTATATAGACGGTCCCAAGGGCCCACTTGCTAAGCTGGCGTTTGATACAAAAGGTAATGTGATTACACCCTGGGATGGGCGTTATTCCCGCTCCACTCCCAAGGCAATGGATTTTCCTTCTACCTCTAAAGCAGGTCGCCAGAATTGGTTTACAGTATTGGCTGATTTTCTGGATGAGGGTGTCCTGGATGCTCTCGCGGAAAAGGTGAAATCGAGGCAACAGGCGCCTCGTTCCTGACTTTCTTATTTTGAAGATATATGAAGATGGCCACGTGGAATGTGCGAGGCATTTGCTCTCGCCATAAGCAACATGCCATGTGGACTGTCTTGCATGAGAACCAGTGGGATGTATTGTGTGCAGTTGAGCACAAAAGTCACAGTGAAGCAGGAAAAGTTGTGGATTGTCATGGATTCCATGTGTTTTATGCAGGGACACATGCTACGCACTATTCGGGCGTGCTGATGATTGTCCATGAGAAATACTAGCCTGTTCTTGTTAAAAATGATGTGCAGGGCCGCTTTCTGGTAATCGAAGTCTTATTTGAAGGAGAGATTTTATGGTTGCTGGGCCTCTATGCTCCGAATGATCCCGCATCCCGACGGGATCTTTGGTCGACTTTGCAGGGCTCCATGTCACTTGGCCGAAGGGGGTTTTTGATGGGAGATTTCAATATGTGTGTTGACTCTTCTTAGTCCACTTCAGGGCATTCGGTAATGGATATGCCGGAAAGCCGGGTGTGGAATTCCTTTGCTTTGTGCGTACTTAAGCAAGATCTTTGGTCGTGGCTTCACCCTTCTTTTTCAGGGTTTACTTTTCATTCCGCACAATATGCAACTACTTGGTCGCGATTGGACCGAATGTATATCATGCAGGGGGATGATTTTCTTCCCGAGATGCTCGAAATGAAGGTCTTGCAGCAATATGCATTGTCGGACCATTTCCCCCTCCAGCTTGAGATGCGGGCACAACCTATTGCACCTTTTATGCAGTTGCTGGATAGGCTCCCTTTACGTTTCAACTCCTCTTATTTGAAGCATCCAATTTTTCAGGGCTATATGCAGCAATTGATTGAGAGGTTCTTATTGGACTTCGCTGCTGAGGGCTTGGCTTGATTTGCACGGCTGCTCTCTAATGTGCAGTGGGTTGCTCGGCAGTATGGGATTCATCATGCCTCTCTTTGTCGGCGACGTCGACATGCAGCAGAGGGCTTACTGGCTTTGGTCTGTTCGTTGCTCGTGGATACCCGAGATGATGATTTTCTGGAGTCACTGGAGAGGCGTTTGGCCCATCTTATTCAAGTGTTTCAGTTGAAATCTTATTAGCAGGCCAAGCTGCATAACTTGACGGACACATTGCAAGATAGTGCCTGCCAGTCTCATAAGTTCTTTCGCGACTTGCATGCTTCTCCTGCTCGCGAAAATATGACTAGACTCCGGGATTCGGAAGGTGGCATGGTCACTGATCCGCAGACCATTATCAATATGTGCAGAAATTATTTTATGGAACTTCTTGGTTCTTCTCCCTCGCCTTCTTGCCAGGTTACGCATGCCCGCTCGGTCTTCTATCATCTGGTCCGCCAGCAGGTTCCACTTGATATGCAAGCCACTTTGGAGGCGGATATTTACGAGGAGGAGGTTATGGATGTTTTGTTGCACCTGCCTAAGGATAAAAGTCCTGGTTGGGATGGTCTCACCAATGAATTCTTTGAGAACTCGGCCATGCAGTTGGTGAAGCCATTGGCGGTCATGTTTCAGGAGGTTTGGGAAACAGGGGTCATGCCTTCCTCATGGAAAGAAGGCCTTATCAAACTAATTCCAAAGGTCCCTTCGCCGTCAATGCTGCAACACTGGAGACCAATTTCTTTGATGGGCTCGATGTATAAAATCTTCTCCAAAGTGCTGGCGAATCGGCTTCACAAGCACCTTCCAGCTATTGTGCATCCTCTCCAATATGGTTTCATTAAGGGCCGCAACATTCTGCATAATATCTTAAATGTGCAAATGGCTATTGACTATGCGCGGCACTTCAGTCAGGAAGTGGTATTGATTCAATGGGACTTGGAAAAGGCGTTTGACTATGTGGACTGGTCTTTCATTGCAGATCTCATGTCTGCTATGTGTTTTGGTACTCGGATGTCCCGATTGATCTACACCATTAGTGCTGCGGCTTCTTCAAGAGTTATGCTCAGTGGTGGGGTTACAGAGCCATTTGTCCTTGCACGCTCGGTCAGACAGGGTTCCCCTTTGAGTCCTCTCTTCTTTGCCCTGGCGACTCACCCGGTCCTTTCAATGTTATCCTCAATGGCGGCTTCTTCTCAGCTGGCAGGATTGTCTCTTCCTTTGGGGCACCACTTCATTAGCCAATCTTTGGCTGATGACACCTTTATGATTTTGCGGGCGGACAGGGACAACATTCGAAAGGCATTAGATGTTTGGACGCTCTTTGGTCAGGCCTCTGGTCTTCGCATCAATGCCTTTAAATCAGCCATACTCAGTTGCACGGAGCCTGATTTACAGTCATTAGGCTGGCAGGGCCAGGCTGTTTCTCGTGGCTCCATTGTCAGGCATCTTGGATACCCATTGGGGGTGGATGTACGGCCAAAAGACCTATTGGAGTGGATTTTACAGAAACTGGCGGGGAAGTTTATGTATTGGAAGTCGCAAGCGTGGCCATTCCATGTCCGCCTCAAAGTGGCTCAGACAATTATGTTACCAATGCTAACGTATTTCTTGCCATTGTTGCCGTGGAGGCCTACTACTTTGAAGGCTCTCACTCATCCCATTCGTTGCATGCTATGGAAGAAGGATTCACTGCAGGCAGGTATTTTGTGGATTTCATGGTGACATACATGTACCCCTAAACGCATGGGTGGTGGAGCTATTTTGGATGCAGAAACTCATATGCTGGCTCTTCGTTGGTCTCTTTTTCGTGCCATGTGTGTGGATCATCACTCATGGACCAGCATAGCTCGTTATTTTCTTGAGGACAACGGGCTACGCAATGGTAATACACAACTTCGGGCCTCTTGGTGGCATGTCCTTAATGCTGACGCTCGATTTTCCAATCCCTCTTCCTCTTTGTTACTGAACTTGGTCGGCTCTCGGAAAGTGGTGCTCCGAAAGGCCCGTTGGCATCCAGTGGGGGACCGCTTGCAGACCAACTCTTTTCAGCTGGAATTGTTGGCAGTATCGAGATTACTTTCATGGGAAGACAAACATCAGCCCAGACCGAGATTTAACCGCATGGCCTGTTTAGGTGTGACTTTGATTGCGGATGCTACCCTTGCCACTCGCAATGTTCTCGCATCGTTTCGGACTGGTAGGAGACTTTTCAGGATCCCGCGTGGATACTGTGGTTTATGGGGAAAGCTTTTGTCGGAGCTTCAGGGTAGGCAACCCTTTCTTGCCTTGGCTGTGGATCGTCCTTGGCAGGACTGGGACCTTGCAGGCCGGTTGAGTCAGGAAAAGGCCTCTACTAATCAGGTGTATCATCTTCTCATTCAAGATCACCAATGGCTGGGTGTGAAAGCTAATACTGTTTGGGGACTGCGGAAATCGCTGTCATGGTGGCAGGCAACGCTGATGGAGGGCTGGCTGAATAAGGCACCTTTCAAATGCAAGGTCTTTCTTTGGGGGGTAATGATTGGTGGTCTTCCTCTTGCCGCCAGCTCTTTCCAAGCGTCGAATCTCCAATGGCAATTGTTTCTTTTGTACCACTACTGCGGAATCGGCCCGACATCGTTTTCTTTCTTGCCTGCTCGCCAAGAATATCTGGTCACTCTTGTCGCAAATCTGGCGCGCAGTGGTGGGTTCCTCACTAACTCCTTTCGATTGGGTTTTTGCGCGCCCAAAGTACCCCACACCGCCACAGTTACATATGAAGATCTTATTTCACTTTTTTAAATACTGGGGATGCTGGCACATTTGGACCACGCGCAATGCTTTTCTCTTTGATTCGGCCTCTGATGTACCGAGACATATTGCCAGGCTTAAAGGGCTCTTGCATTGGTAGCTAGATCTCATCGGGCACTCCGACTTGCTCCCTCGGGAGGATTTGCTTCCCTGGCACATGGCAATTGCCTCTAGGTCATTGCCATGATTGGTGTAACCCTTTTTAGTGCATTAGTACGGGGATTCCCCACACGTTGGCCTAGGGCCCTCGTGTCTCTTGTAATCATGTAATCATGTAATCTTGTACCTTTTTTTCGTAATTAATACAATTACCTTTTACGAAAAAAAAAGAAAGAGAGCTTTGAGAGAGAGAGAGAGAGAGAGAGAGAGAGAGGGCCATCGTGAGAGAAGATGCCGTCACCTGTGCGTCTGGCCCTAATGCCGCCCGTCTGACTACCGTGTCGCCTTTTTTCCTGTCGCGAGGAGCTGCGTTGACTGTCAGATTGCGCAGGGACTGGTAATGCAGACCTTCTGCCCCTCCTCGCCTGACCGGGCTGCAGCAGCGCCCAACAGCCACTCAGCAAGGGAGAAAGTGGGCGACAGCTTGGTGCCCCCCACTTGAGTCGTTTCTAGATTGCCCTGGCCTGGGGCCCGCGCCTGTTGAACGAACAGCAGGACACCGAGCCAGAGGCGCCACTCTTTTTGCAGACCGGCAAGTTCGTCAGCAACTGTCAGGTAAATTAGGGCAGACCCGTGCAGAACAGGGTAGCAGACACAAGAGGCAGTGCGGACTGCTCGTGCAGATCAGCGTTCGGACTGGGATTGGCATCCGCTGGGTGCAGACCCATACCATACAATCAGTCCAAGGGACTGTGGGCTGTGGGCTGTGGGGAGTGCTGGACCCAACTCTGGGATTGTGCTTCTTCTTGCAGGCTGCTGTGCATAGCCGAGAGAGAGAGAGAGAGAGAGAGAGAGAGAGAGAGAGAGGGGCCTGTGTTGGCCTGCGCTGTTTCTACCTCCTGTGAGCTCTTGCCTCGGCATCTGACCGGCACAAATAGTGATATACCATAGTTGGTTTGGATATGGCTTTTATAGACCAAACGGTGGCAGCTCTTGGTCCGGATTCTGATACGCAGGAACCAGAGGATATGGTTCCTTGCACGGAGGAGATGCCCCCTGGTCCTAACTTCCAGCCTGCGGGCAAATGCACCAAGCATACTTCGGAAGAGATTATGGATCCTCAGGAATGCTCTTATGCTTAGGTTGCCTTGGATTCTGTGGATTCTCAGGATGTTGACTGGGAACATTTGCTGGAGTTTGCCAACACTCTGCTTGGCGATTATATTCTGCATAATCATGAAGCGTTTTCTGACTCTGCCATTGAAGATGTTCTGGAAGCCACTGTGGACCCGAAAAATGTTTTGTGCTCATTTTCGGTGTTTTATGAACGTGCTGTTATACTCTTCTTCACTGGGAAGCTCTCGGTGCTTTCCCATATTCGCCAGTGGTTGCACAGTCTGCTACAAGGGAAATGTGTTGAAGAGATTTTTTTGGGCCCCGAGGCTTTTATGAGGTGCTGTTGAAATCTGAGCAGCATCGTGCTGATCTCCTGTTTAAACTGCCATTGTTTTTTGATCGCTGTTTGGTCCATGTTGTGCCATGGCGTCCAATGGCAGGTTTTCAGCGCTTGCTTCAAAGTGAATGCCCGATGTGGGTTGAAGTGGAAAATTGTCCGGCTGTCTATTGGCCACTGTTAAAGGATGCCATGGCCGTGGTGGACACTGTTTTGGTCCCCCCGAGCCTCAGGGCTGTGAATCGTAACCGTTTGTATATGTTATGGGACACTGCTAGGAAAAGCCCTGCTTGGTTACGTCTTAATTGCTCTGGTATGCATCCTTTGCACTTTTGCTTGAAATGCGGTAACTTTGCCGGGCATTGCTTTTCGTGTGGAAAATTGGGGCATTTTATGGCTGAATGCCCATAGAAGCAACTGACTTCAGATGCTGAGCATGTTGTGCTAGCCATGGAAGATATGGTGCGTGATGCTCCGTTGCAGGATGCAACCGAGCGACCTAAAGTTTTGGATAAAGGTAAACAACTCGTTTCGGATTTGGATTCCTATGGCAACGACTGGGTAGATGTATGTGCAAAAAAAGGTAAAAGGTTTGATGTTGGCATGGCGGATACTGTGCCTATTGCCTCACAAGATTCCATGCGCACTTATATGCGCAGGAAAGAAATGTTGTCTTCAGAGCACACTGCTCTTGCTATGGTTTCCTCTGCTCCCCATCATCAGCCTCCTAGGAAAGTGTATACGGATGGTCCAAAGGGTCCACTTGCTAAGCTGGCTTTTGATACTAGAGGTAACGTGATTACCCCATGGGATCGTCGTTATCCCCGTTCCATCCCCAAGACAGCGGATATACCGTCTATCTCCAAATGTGGTCGTCAGAACTCTTTTGCTGTGTTAGCTGATTTTTTGGATAAGGGAGTCCTGGACATTCTAGCAGAAAAGGTTAAATCGAGGCAAGCTATGCCTCGTACCTAATTTTCTTTTTGAATACACATGAGGATAGCCACGTGGAATGTGCGAGGCATTTGTTCTCGCCATAAGCAACATGCCATGTGGATTGCGTTGCATTAGAATCAGTGGGATGTCTTGTGTGTTGTTGAGCACAAGAGTCTTGGTGAAGCAGGAAAAGTTGTGGATTGTCATGGCTTTCGCTTGTTTTATGCGGGGACACATGCCATGCATTATTCTAGTGTACTTATGATTGTACATGAGAAAATCAGCCGATTTTTCTTAAAAATGATGTACATGGCCGTTTTGTGGTGATTGAAGTTTTATTTGAAGGAGAGATCTTATGGTTACTTGGCCTTTATGCTCCGAATGATCCTTTATCCCGTCGGGATCTTTGGAATGCTTTGAAGTCCTCCTTGTCACTTGGCAGACGGGGTTTTTTGATGGGGGATTTTAATATGTGTGTTGCTTCTTTACAGTCCACATCAGAGCATTCGGTGATGGACGCTCCGGAAAGTCGTGTGTGGAATGCGTTTGCTCTTGCCGTACTTAAGCAAGATCTCTGGTCTTGGCTACACCCTTCTTCTACCGGGTTTACTTTCCATTCTGCGTAGTATGCAACTACATGGTCGCGGTTGGACCTTATGTACATCATGCAGAATGATGATTTTCTTCCTGAGATGCTCGAAATGAAAGTGTTGCAACAATATGCCTTGTCGGACCATTTCCCTCTATAGCTTGAGATGCTTGCACAACCCATTGCACCTTTTAAGCAGTTTCTGGATCGACTCCCTTTACGCTTCAACTCGTCTTATTTGAAGCATTCAATCTTTCAGGGCTATATACAGCAATTGATTGAGAGATTCCTATTGGACTTCTCCTTTGAGGGCAATGCGTCATTTGAATGATTTTTCTCTAATGTGCAGCGGGTTGCTCCGCAGTAAGGGATCCATCATGCTTCTCTTTATCGGTGGCGTCAACAAGGAGCGGAGGACTTAGTGGCTTTGGTTCGTTCTCTGCTGGTGGACACTCGAGATGATGTATTTCTGCTGCCACTAGTGATGCGTTTGGCTGATCTTATTAAAGAGTTTCAGTTGAAATCCTATCAGCAGGCCAAATTGCAAAGTTTGACAGAGACTTTGCAAGATAGTGCTTGTCAGATTCATAAGTTCTTTCGAGCTTTACATGCATCTCCTGCTCGAGAAAATATGACTCGACTCCAGGATTCTGAAGGTCTAATGGTCACTGATCCTCAGACTATTGTCAATATGTGCAAGAATTATTTTCTAGATCTTCTTGGTTCTTCGCATTCACCTTCTGACCACGTTACGCATGCACGCTGAGTCTTCTATGATCTGGTTCGCCATCAGGTTCTACTTGATATGCAGACTACTTTGGAGATAGATATTTGTGAGGAGGAGGTTATGGATGTTTTGTTACGCCTGCCTAAGGATAAAAGTCCCGGTTGGGATGGTCTCACCAATGAATTCTTTGAGAGTTCTGCTACCTGATTGGTGAAACCATTGATGACTATGTTTCAGGAGTTTTGGGAAACAGGGATCATGCCTTCCTCATGGAAAGAAGGTCTTATCAAATTGCTTTCAAAAGTTCATTCGCCGTCAATGTTGCAACTTTGGAGACCAAGTTCTTTGATGGGTTCGATGTATAAAATCTTTTCCAAAGTGCTGGCAAATCGACTCCACAAGCATCTTCCGGCCATTGTGCATCCTCTTCAATATGGTTTCATTAAGGGCCGAAACATTCTGCATAATATCCTAAATGTGCAATTGGCATTGACTATGCCAGGCACTCTAGTTAGGAAGTGGTATTGATTCAATTGGATCTGGAAAAGGCTTTTGATTATTTAGACTGGTCTTTCATTGCAGAACTTATGTCTACTATGGGCTTTGGTACTCGGATGTCCCGCTTGATCTACACCATTAGTGTTGCGGCTTCTTTGCGAGTTACGCTAAATGGTGGTGTTATAGAGGCATTTGTCCTTGCACTCTCTGTGAGATAGGGTTGCCCTTTGAGTCCTCTCTTCTTTGCCCTTGCGGCTCATCCGGTTCTTTCGATGTTATCTTCTATGGCAACTTCTACTCAGTTGGCTGGATTGTCTCTTCCTTTTGGACAGCACTTAATTAGTCAATCTTTGGCTGATGACAGCTTTATGATTTTGCGTGCGGACAAGGTCAATATTCGCAAGGCATTAGATGTTTGGACGCTCTTTGGTCATGCTTCTGGTCTTCGTATCAATGCTTTCAAATCAGCCATTCTCAGTTGCACGAAGTCCGATTTACAGTCATTGGGCTCGCAGGGACAGGTTGTTCCTCGTGGTTCCATTGTCAGGCATCTTGGGTACCCTTTGGGTGTTGATGTTCGGCCGAAGCAACTACTAGAGTGGATTTCACAGAAACTGGCAGCTAAGTTTCTGTATTGGAAGTCGCAAGCTTGGCCCTTCCATGTGCGCCTCAAAGTGGCTCAGACAATTATGCTATCAGTGCTCACATATTTCTTGCCATTGTTGCCTTGGACTAATACTACTTTGAATGCTCTTACTTGGCCCATTCGTTTCATGTTATGGAAGAAGGATTCATTGCAGGCAGACATTTCATGGATCTCTTGGTCGCATACATGTACTCCCAAACGCATGGGTGGTCGGGCTATTTTGGATGTCGAAACTCATATGTTGGCACTTCGTTGGTCTATTTTTCGTGCCACGTGCGTGGATCATCACCCGTGGGCCGTTATAGCCTGTTATTTTCTTGAGGACCGCGGGCTTTTGCATGGTAATACACAAATTCGGAGCTCTTGGTGGCATGTTCTTAATGCAGACTCTCGGTTTTCTAGTCCTTCCTCATCCTTGCTTGTTCATTTGGTCGGCTCGTGGAAATTGGTTCTCCAGAAGACGCGTTGGCATCCAACGGAGGACCGCTTACATACTAACTCTTTTCAACTTGAATTGTTGGTAGCCTCGAGATTACTTTCGTGGGAAGGCAAATATGAGCTCAGACCAAAATTTAACCGCATGGCCCGTATGGGCTTGACTTCAGTTTGCAGATGCCACCCTTGTCAGTTGTAATGTTTTGATATCGTTTCGTACAGCCAGGAGGCGTTTTAGAATCCCTCATGGATACCGTGATTTATGGGAACAATTTTTGTTAGTGCTCCAGAGCAGGCAACCCTTTCTTGCCCTTGCTTTGGATCGTCCTTGGCAGGACTAGGACCTTGCAGGTCGGTTGAATTTGGAAAAGGCCTCAGCTAACCAGGTGTACCATCTTCTGATTAAAGATCATCAATGGCTGGTTACTAAAGCTAATACTGTATGGGGATTGCGGAAATCTCAATCATGGTGGAAGGCAACTGTGATGGAGGGCTGGTTGAACAAGACACCTTTCAAATGCAAGGTCTTCCTTTGGAGGGTGATGATTGGTGGTCTTCCTCTTGCCTCGGCCCTTTCCAAGCGTCGAATCTCTAACGGCAATTGTTTCTTCTGCACCACTACTGTGGAATCGGCCCGTCATCGATTTATTTCTTGCCCTCTCGCTAAGAATATCTAGTCGCTCTTGGCAGCGGTTTGGCGAGCTTTGGTTGGTTTCTTGCTAAGCCCTTTCGATTGGGTTTTTGTACGGCCAAAATACCCCACACCGGCACAGTTGCATATGAAGATCTTGTTCCACTTTCTTAGATACCGGGGATGCTGGCACAATTGGACCACTCGGAATGCCTTTCTTTTTGATTCGGCATTGGTCTCTTGCATTGGTAGATAGATCTCATTGGTAGATAGATCTCATTCGGCACTCTGACTTGCTCCCTCGGGAGGACTTACTTCCCTGGCATATGGCAATTTCCTCTGTGTCTTTGCCATGACTTGTGTAACTCTTTTGTGGTTTCGTACAGAGATTTTACACATGATGGCTTAGAGCCATCGTGTATCTTGTAATCATGTAAACTTGTACCTTTGTTCGTAATTAATACAATTCCCTTTTACGGAGAGAGAGAGAGAGAGAGAGAGAGAGAGAGAGAGAGAGAGAGAGAGAGAGAGAGAGAGAGTTTCTTTGATGACGTGATGGTCTGATGTAACAGAAAGTAAGATAAAGCAAGAGATACAGAGAGAATGCTGACCTGATGGTATGATGTAAATACTTACTAAATTTAATTATCTTCACGGAGAGAGAGAGAGAGAGAGAGAGAGAGAGAGAGAGAGAGAGAGAGAGAGAGAGAGAGAGAGAGAGAGAGAGAGAGAGAGAGAGAGAGAGAGAGATCATTTATGTTTGTTATTTTCTAGGTTGACTTAATGATATGATGCAAATATTTACTACTTAATTCAATTATCTTCACGAAAAGAGGAGAGAGAGAGAGAGAGAGAGAGAGAGAGAGAGAGAGAGAGAGAGAGAACACAAGGCAATGAGCAAGAGTGGGCAGCAATCCCATACTCCAGAGATGCAAGTAGTAGAAGGATAGAATGAAAGGACAATAGGTCTTATGTAAGTTAGATCTATCCCTAACTCAACTGAGTTAAATTAACTTTGGAAGTAGTGACACGACTAGTTAACTTAGTTGTGTCCACACCATCCACTAAAACATTGGGCATTGTCTATAATTGACTAATTCTAATACCCCTTGCATTGCCAATGTGATGGTATACAAGGAGTGAATCAATCACCAAAAGGTAGTACTCGTGAAAATATTGTGCACTTGATGGATGAGCAGGGTGTTATGGTGATTGAACCTGCTTCCATCATTCAGATGTGCGTTGACTTTTATAAATCACTGTTGGGCCCACAGGAGACTCTTTCAGATGCGGTTCTTTTTGCTCGTAGATATATTTGCAATTTGGTTGTTAACCAGGTTAAGCCAGAATGGGTTGATTTGATGGAGGCCGATATTTCGGAGGAGGAAGTGAAAGAGGTGCTGTCTCATTTGCCTGGAAGGAAAAGCCCTGGTTGGGATGGGCTTCCTAATGAAGTGTTTTCGGCCCATGTGGAGCAACTTAAGGACCCATTATCACTTATGTGTGAGCAAGTGTGGAATTGTGGTGAGATGCCTTCAAACTAGAAGATTGCTGTCATTCGGTTATTGCCCAAGGTTCCCTCTCCATCCTCCTTAAAACAATGGAGACCCATATCTGTTATGGGTTCTTTATATAAAATCTTTTCTAAAATTATTGCCAACAGGTTGCAGAAAGGATTTCCACAGTTGATCCATCAATGCCAATACGGTTTCGTCAAGGGCCGGAATATAATGCACAATATAGAAGATAGGACAGTGAGAAAGAGTAGGCAGCAGTCCCACACATAAAAGATGCAAGTACTAGAATGATAGAGTGAAAGAACAGTAGGTCTTAAGTAAGCTAGACCTATCCCTAACTCAGCCGGAGTCAAACTTACTATGGAGGTAGTGTCACAACTTATTAACTTGTTGTATCCACACCATGCACTAAACATTGGGCATTGCCCAAATCAATCAATTCTAACAACATTGTTGGCCAACAACACTAGGTAACATTATATTTATTTAAATCTCTATTTTTAACATAGTCTCTCTCTCTCTCTCTCTAAATAAATAAGTAAATAACTAAATAGCCACAAATCATAAAGTGAAAGGCTATTGCTTCTATCTTATTTAGCTTCAAAAAGTGGCTAGTGTGATATTTTGTCAATACTTGGGCACCTCTCTCTTGGGAGTTCATATTCTCTCCATTATTTTGTGTATATTATTTCAAACAGCAATTGCCTTTTGCCACAGACCCTCCAAATGTTCTCTCTTCGTTTATAGAGCCCTTTGGCTAGTGTTGCTCCTTGATCGTTGAAACTGCTCTTGATCACTTGGTGCCTATTGCTATAGCCTTTTCTCAGCCTAATCCAATTGAGAATCTCTCTCTCTTTTTTTTCTCCGTAAAAGGTAATTATATTAATTACGAAAAAAAATACAAGATTACTTGATTACAAGATACATGACGACAATCTAAGCCATCATGAGAAGAGGTTCTAAGTACAACAAGTTACAAGGTCAAGGCAACGGCGCGGAGGAAATTGCCATATGCCAGGGATGTAGGTCCTCCCTAGAGAGCAAATCAGAATGCTGGAGAAGATCTAGCTGCCAATACAAGAGGCCCTTAAGCCTCGCAATATGTCGCTGAACATTACAGGCGGAGTCAAAAAGAAAAGCATTCCGAATGGTCGAGTTATGCCAACAGCCCCAATATCGAAGAAAGTGATACATGAGCTTCATATGGGGCTGTGCCGGAGTGGGGTATTTGGGCTGCCCAAAAACCCAATCAAAGGGACGCAGGGGGAAACCAACCACCCCTTGCCAAACAGCCGATAAAAATAACTAGACTTTCTTAGCGATGGGGCAAGAAATAAATCGGCGGCGGGCGGATTCCACAGTTGTGGTGCAAAAGAAACAGTTGCCATTGGAGATTCGTCGCTTGGAAAGAGCTGAAGCAAGCGGAAGACCACCAATCATCACTCTCCAAAGAAAGACTTTATATTTGAAGGGTGTCTTGTTCAACCAGCCCTCCATCACAGTTGCCCTCCACCATGACCGGGATTTACGCAATCCCCATAAAGCATTCGCTTTAGTAACTAGCCATTGATGATCTTTAATCAGAAGATGGTACACTTGGTTAGCAGAAGCTTTGCTTAAATGGAGCCGGCCTTGTAGGTCCCAATCCTGCCAGGGATGATCCGAAGCAAGGGCAGGAAAGGGTTGTCTGCACTGGAGCTCCCTCAAAAGCTGTTCCCATAAAGGCCTATATCCACGAGGGATCTTGTAAAGCTTCCTAGCTGTACGAAATGATATAAGCACATTGCGACTGGCAAGGGTGGCATCCGCAATTGAAGACAAGCCCAAACGTGCCATCCGGTTGAATTGTGGTCTAAGCTTATGTTTACCTTCCCATGAAAGTAAACGCGAGACTGCTAGCAATTCCAATTGAAAAGAGTTAGTAGCTAAGCGATCCTCCACTGGATGCCACTGAGCCTTCTGGAGGACCACTTTCCAGGAACATACCAAATGAGTAAGCAGCGATGAAGAGGAACTGGAGAACCGCGAATCAGCATTAAGAACATGCCACCAAGAACTGCGGATTTGGGTATTACCATGCAAAAGCCCATGGGCCTTAAGGAAATAACGGGCTATATCTACCCATGGATGATGATCCGAGCACAAGGCGCGGAAAAGAGACCAACGGAGTGCCTGCATGTGAGTTTGGGCATCTAAAAGAGCTCCGCCGCCCATGCGTTTGGGGGTGCACGCATGTGACCAAGAGATCCAGGAAATACCTGTGCGCAATGATTCTTCTTCCATAGCATAAAACGAATAGACTGAGTAAGAGCATTCAGAGTCGTAGTAGTCCAGGGCAACAATGGCAAGAAATATGTGAGCATTGGCAACATAATTGTCTGGGCCACTTTGAGGAGAACATGGAAGGGCCAGGCCTGAGACTTCCAATACATAAACTTAGCTACCATTTTCTGAGAAATCCACTGCGGAAGCTGCTTTGGGGGAACCTCAACACCCAAAGGGTACCCAAGATGTCTGACAATGGAGCCACGGGGAACAACCAGACCTTGCCAGTCTAAGGACTGCAAATCCGACTCCGTGCAGCTAAGAATGGCTGATTTGAGCGCATTGATACGAAGGCCGGACGCCTGACCAAAGAGACCCCAAACATCCAATGCTTTTGGAAGGTTATCCTTGTCCGCACGCAAAATCATAAAGGTATCATCCGCCAGGGATTGGCTAATGAAGTGCTGTCCTGTAGGAAGCCACAGTCCGGCCAAGTGAGAAGAGACGGCCATATGAGATAACATGGAAAGAATTGGATGTGTCGCAAGGGCAAAGAATAGAGGACTCAAAGGGCACCCTTGTCTGACAGAGCGGGCAAGGACAAATGGCTCAGTAACACCTCCGTTCAGCATGACTCGCGAAGACGCCGCAGTGCTAATGGTGTAGATCAGACGAGACATCTGAGCACCAAAGCCCATAGCAGACATAAGTTCAGCAACGAAAGACCAGTCCAAATAGTCAAAAGCCTTTTCCAGGTCTAGTTGAATCAGTACTACCTCTTGATGAGAATGCCTTGCATAATCAATTGCCAGTTGAGCATTCAATACATTGTGCAGAATATTGCGGCCCTTAATGAAACCATACTGGAGAGGGTGCACAATGGTAGGGAGATGCTTATGGAGCCGATTAGCCATTACTTTGGAAAAGATTTTGTACATTGAACCCATCAAAGAAATTGGGTGCCACTGTGACAACTTAGATGGCGAAGGAACTTTTGGAAGCAGCTTAATAAGTCCCCCTTTCCATGAGGAAGGCATGATCCCTGTTTCCCACACCCGCTGAAACAAAGCCTGCAATGGTTTCACCAGTTGGGTAGCAAAAGCCTCAAAGAACTCATTAGTGAGACCATCCCAGCCCGGACTTTTATCCTTGGGCAAGTGTAACAAGACATGCATAACCTCTGCCTCACAAATATCTGACTCCATAGTAGCTTGCATGTCCTGCGGAAGCTGATTGTGGACCAGGTCATAAAAAACCGATCGGGCCTGAGTAATTTGGGCTGAAGGTGGAGAAGTAGAACCGAGAAGGTCGCGGAAATAGTTCCTGCACATATGCACAATAGTTTGCGGATCCAGGATAAGGTGGCCTTCTGCATCCTCGAGTCTGGTCATATTCTCTCGAGCAGGACAGGCGTGGAGGGCTCGAAAGAACTTATGGGTCTGACACGCCGCCGACAAAGAGATGCATGATAGATCCCATACTGCCGAGCAACCCGCTGCACATTAAAGAGCAATCGTTCAAATGACGCAGTGCCCTGAGAGGAGAAGTCCAAGAGGAATCTGTCAATCAATTGTTGCATATAGCCCTGAAAGATGGCATGCTTCAAGTAAGACGAGTTGAAACGCAAAGGGAGTCTCCCCAGAAATTGCTTGAAAGGTGCAATGGGTTGGGCAAGCAGCTCAAGCTGCAGAGGGAAATGGTCCGACAAGGCATATTGCTGTAACACTTTGATTTTGAGCATCTCAGGAAGAAAATCATCGTTCTGCATGATATATATACGGTCCAACCGCGACCATGTTGTTGCATACTAGGCAGAATGGAAAGTAAACCCTGTAGAAGACGGATGTAGCCAGGACCAGAGATCTTGCTTAAGTACAGCAAGAGCCAACTCATGCCACATACGACTTTCCGGCGCATCCATGACCGAATGCTCCGATGTGGACTGGGAAGAATCAACACACATATTGAAATCCCCCATGAAGAAGCCCCGTCTGCCAAGTGACAAGGAGGTCTGCAAAGTCTGCCAAAGCTCCCGACGAGATGACGAATCATTCGGAGCATAGAGGCCAAGTAACCATAAGATTTCCCCTTCGAATAAAATTTCTATCACCAAAAAGCGGCCATGAATATCATTTTTAACAAGAACAGGCTGATATTTGTCATGTACAATCATGAGCACACCCGAATAATTCATGGCCTGTGTTCCTGCATAGAACAAACGAAAGCCATGGCAATCCACAACTTTTCCGGCTTCACCGTAACTCTTGTGCTCAACAGCGCACAAGACATGCAACTGATTCTCATACAATACAGTCCACATGGTATGTTGCTTGTGTCGAGAACAAATGCCTCGCACATTCCAGGTGGCTATTTTCATGTGTATTCAAAACAAAATCAGGTACGAGGCACAGCTTGCCGGGATTTGACTTTGTCGGCGAGCATATCCAGGACTCCCTCGTCCAAGAAATTTGCCAACACGGCAAAAGAGTTCTGAGGACCAGATTTGGAAGTAGACGGCATATCTGCTGGCTTGGGGTTGGAACGAGGATAACGAAGGTCCCACGGGGTAATGACGTTGCCTCTGGTATCAAAAGCCTGCTTAGCAGGTGGACCCTTTGGACGATCCGAATACATTTTCTTGGCGGGTTGAGGACGGGGGGCAGAGGCAGCCATAGCAAGAGTAGAGCGCTCGGAAGACAACATTTCCTTCCTGCGCATATATGTACGCATGGAATCTTGTGAAGTAGTAGGCACAGTATTCTCCATGCCCGCAACAACCCTGTTGCCTTTTTTTGCACGTACTTCAACCCAATCAGTGGCACGGGAATCCAGATCCGAAACCTGTTGTTTACCTTTGGCCAAAACTTGAGGCGGATGGAGAGTATCCAGCGACGGAGCATCACACACCATATCTTCCATGGGCGGCGCAACATGGCCAACATCTGAAGTGTGTTGCTGCTCTGGGCATTCGGCCATAAAATGCCCCAACTGTCCACAGGAAAAGCAATGTCCCGCAAAATTGCCCCATTTTAAACGAAAATGTAATGGATGCATGCCAGAGCAATTGAGGCGTAACCAGGCAGGCCTTTTCCTTGCAGTATCCCATAACATACACAATCGGTTGCGATTCACAGCCCTGAGACTGGGAGGGACTAGAACAGTTCCTACAACGGCCATAGCATCCTTCAATAGTGGCCAATAAACAGCCGGACAATTTTCCACTTCTACCCACACAGGGCATTCACGTTGCAGCAGGCGCTGAAGATCTGCAATTGGGCGCCAGGGAACCACATGAACCAACCGGCGATCAGAAAACAAAGGCAGTTTAGACAGGAGAGCAGCACGGTGCGTCTCAGATTTCAACAGGACCTCAAAAAAACCCCGGGGCCCAACAAAAATCTCTTCAACACATTCCCCTTGTAGCAGACTGTGCAGCCACTGGCGAATACGGGAAAGCAACGGGATTCGGCCAGTGAAGAAGAGTATCACAGCGCGATCATAAAACGGCGAAAAGGAGCGCAGGACAGTTTTTGGGTCGACGGTGGCTTCCAGAACATCTTCAGGTGCAGAGTCAGAAAAGACTTCCTGATTATGTTGAACATAATTGCCAAGCACAGTGTTGGCAAATTCCAGCAATTGCTCCCAGTCAACATCCTGAGAGTCCATAGAATCTGAAGCAACCTGAGCATAGGAACGATCCTGATGAACACCTATCTCTTCCGAAGTATGCTTGGTACGTTTACCCGTAGGCTCGATGTCAGGACCAGGGGGCATCTCTTCGGTGCACGGAACCATATCCTCAGGTTCCTCAGCATCGGAATCCGGGCCAAGTGCTGCCACCGTTTGGTCTATGAAATCCAGATCCAAACCAGCCATCGTGGATCACGATCTGATGGCGACGGAGGACTGACGCACAGTGGATAGCGGGAACCTCAACCTTATCTTCCGCAGTCGTGACGTGTCCCAAGAGGGCGCTCGATAGGGCACAACCCTAACAGTGCAGGGGCAGGAGGGTGGAACGTAGGGCGGGCAGGTGATGACAGAGGGAGACAGTCGGAGGCGCAGGGCAGGGGCCAGGCGGCAGCCGAAACCCTAACGCGCAGGGCGAAACCACAGATCTGACGGGCGACAGCAGGGCAAAGCACGCAGCTGGCGGGCCTCTTAGATGCAGGCGACGGGCCTGCAGGAGAAGGCGACGGGACTGCAGATGACGGCGAGAGGAGCAGGCAACGGGGCTACAGTCAATGGCTCCAGGGCGCAGGCGACGCCTCTCTGTCTCGCTCGCTCTCTCTCACAGGCACGCGCAGATGCAGACAGGCGAGGATGAGCACCTGCGGTCGCAGACAAGCAGAGGCGACGGCGACTGACGCGGTGCAGACAGACGACGGGGGCGACCGGTATGGGCGTGTCAGGCGACGGGGGAGACTGTGACGCGCGTGTCAGACGACGGCGACGACGGACCAGACAGGCGCTGAGAGGACGGGCCAACAGCAGGTGTTCCGTCCCGCTCCAGGCGCCATCTCTTCTCTCTCTCTCCGCTTTTTGAGAGTCTCTCTCAATTACGAGTCTCTCTCTCTCTCTCTCGTTCTTTGTTTCGAGTATCTCTCTCTCTCTCTCTCTCTATACTATAGAGCCCTCATCAATTTGAACGCACCCCCACCACAGACAACCACCTTAGACATAGCCACAGAGGGGTGCAAAGCTTGTCGGACATGCCCAGTTGGTAGACCCCCACGTAGGAGGTATCATGTGTAGATACAGAGGATACTACATTGCCAATGGAGAGACCCTACCTTGCTGCTTCAGCCTCTGTATGCTTGATAGACCTACAAGAGACATCGTGGGATGAGTGCCTCTTGAGTAGTTTCACATCGTATCTGGCTTAGACATCATTTTCTACTCATCAGCTATGTATTGTTTTGTTGTCTCCATTTAGTTAGTCAAAGCATTAGATGATAACTTACTTGGGATATGGGAAATTCCCGGACTTCTTAGATGTAATATTTTAGTGTCATAGTCTAACTTCGCCTTTTGTAGATGTCAATATAACTTTCTTTCTTTCTTTCTTTCTTTCTTTCTTTCTTTCTAGCCTCCAATCAGCTTTCTTTCACTTGCATGGGCAAGTTTTGCCCTATGGTACCCCTTTTTAATCCATTTTTCAACATTACCCAATATTATTCAATTAATTTTTAAAATATTAATTTTATAAAAAAATTGATAATTATTTTTTGATCTAAAAAATAATTTGATTGACTAATAATTAAATCAACTACACCAATATTACCAAAGTATTCTTGAGTACCTATTAGCCCTTGGATTGACATTAAATGATTAGTTATTTCCTAGTCTCTACTGTCACCATCGACAGCTAAGGCTATTTAGGCAATCTAGGCTAAGTTACATTTACACATTTGATTAACTCTTAATCAAATGCTAAGTAAACTTTCAAAATTTTATATACTTGTGACAAACCACCACTTTGAAATCCTTGCAAAATTGACAATATGTGGCTTAATATGTTAAAAAAAAAGGTTTGGTAAAAAAGAAGAAGGAAAAAACGAGTTAAAAACGCAAAGACAAAGAAAATAAGATTAAAAAAGGAGCTAAGACTAAAAAAACCTTATAAAAGGGTTACTCTTGTGATGACTAAGATGACTTCTCCTCGCTTTGAGTTTTGATTGAGAAAAATTCAGGAAGCGTGTTATCGTGAAGAAAGTAGCAATGCTGCAATTTTAGTTGGGGCCGATATTCATAGTGCTTGATGCAGTTGTTGTCATTGTTGCTCCTATAGTGCCATTGTTATAGAGTTTGATTATAGAAGTAGAAAAGTTGGGATATTGGATGTAGTGGCGAGTTTATCAAGAGGAGCAACAATAGACTTGATGAAGGAGCTTGGAGGTTAATAAGATGCAAATGTAATGAAGAGAAGATTGCTTTGTTGTCGTTTAGAAAATTGTGTTTGATGAAGCTAATTGCAATTATTCACATAGGTAGCAGCATGTTTTATTGGAGTGAGCTCCAATACTTAATTCCAACACATGCAATGTTATAGTGTAAAAAGTTCATAGTAGTTGATTATCTTAGAGTAAGGCTTTTTTTTTCAAATCTTAGCACAATTTACTTTATTAATATCGTAATTTAAGTTTTTTCTTTAAACCAATATTTATAAGGTTTTAGTTTTTTTAAAAAATGACTAAAACAAAAAGATCAAATATTAAAATATGATTAATGTGTATCCGTGTTTTTTTTGTAGGTAGAGAAAAATAAGAGTTTGTTCGATAAAAATGCTTTGATTGTATATAAGAAGAGAGATTTCTTGAAGTTGTAGTGATAGTGTTTATGACTAAACGTTGAGAAAAGATAGATAGTTTGAAAAATTTCTATTGAGGTTGATATTTTTTCACTAGCTAAAAGAGGTTGCTTTTGTTGTGTTTCTTCATGTTCTTGGGCTTAAGGGTAACTTAGCACAAGAGGTGCGAAATTATACACTGTATAAAGTTATTCTTTGTAAGAACTAGAAGTGTGTAAATTTTGGATGCTTTTGTTATTGGAACTCTCTTGGTCTTGTATGTATTGTGGAATAAGAAAACAAAAAATGTAAGACCTTCCGATTTGTGTATGTTGTTATTTAATTATTTAAATTACTTGAGGCAATTGGAACTAATGTATTACTTTTTTGATGATTCACTATGAGTTGCTGAAATTTTTTGTTTAGGTTAGAGGTCTAATCAAGATCAGTCACCATTACCGACGCTCCTTCACGTCTTGACACCCAATTGTAGATAGGGTTTACATTGTCTATTGATTGCATGTTATATTTTTGGGTGTCTTTGCTATGGAGTGCCATTTGACTTTAACTAGATTGTGTCGCTTGATTGATTGATTCTTGCTTAAGTTTTATGGGAGTAGGACTAAAGATTCTCAATGTTTCATAGAAAACTTGAGTTGGGATGTATAGTGCAAATGATAATTGACCTAGCTTCAAAGTTTCAAATTCTTAGATATCAATTGGTAAATGACGGACACAATTGGATTGAAGATTGTAAGAGATATCTTAGCCAATGATGGACACAATTGGAATATGAGTTTACAAAGCAAACTTTCTTTGATTGCTTCAAGTGATTAAAACTTCTTAAGACTTATGGAGAAAGATAGAGCTTCGGTAAAAACGAATGACAATATTGTAGAGTTGTTTGCCCTTTGAGTTCACTAGATTGTATAATTGATGAAATGTATTGAACACCTTAGATGTTAAAAGAAAAACATTTTGTTGATAAGTTTCAAAGAAACTTGGTCAAGAAAAACCTACTTTATGGCCTCATATTCCATAGGAGTGGGTGGTTCTCACAAGCTAAAACACCTCTTATAATCATCAATTCAATTACGTCTCCCATGCAATAATTGGTATCAAAGAATATGAAGAATTGAAGCTAGGCTTGTTATTCTGTACACTATATATTTTAACTCAAGTTTTTCTATAAAGCATTGAGGGTCTTCAGTCTTAATTTCATGAAGGCCAATGATGAATCAATCATCTTTATGGTCAATAATCAAGCCAAATAATTTAGATAAAGCCAAATGGTAGTGCTTAACAGAGATACAAGAGTAGATGATAAACGAGTGATAGACAACGTAAACATTATCTGTGATTTGACGTTGTGACATGAAGAAGTGTTGATAAGGATGATTGACCTTGACTAGATGTCTAACTCAATGACAAATTCAATAGCTTGCAACCAATCATTAAAAAAAAAACAACACATCAGTTTTGATTGTTTGAAGTAACTCCGATAGTAGCGTAACAATGTGCATAAATCGGAAGGTATGGAGTGTTTAGTTTTCTTAGTCTACTACACATGCAAGAACAAGAGAACACTCTAGGAAAAGCACTTAAAACCTACATGCTTGTTGTAATTATTGTGAACAAAAGCTCGACATAATATGTAATTTTGAGTTTATTGCGCTTTTAATCTTAACTATAAGAACACAAAGAAGTACATTAAAAGTAGTCTTTTGTAGCTAATGGGAAAGTATTAACCCTCAATAGAAGATTTTTCAAATAATATGTTTTTAATCAACATTCAATCACAAAAAAACTGGTATTACAACTTTAAGAAATTTCTCTCTTATATACAAAGGTTCGATCTTTTTGTTTCAATCACAAAAGAATTAGCTTTCAAAGTTTTACAAAGGTTGTAGTATGCCCAAAGAAAAGTTTATAATGTAAAATTACTGAAGTAAATTGTTCTAGAAAGGCTTATTATAAGATAATTAACTACTACTAGCTTTCCATGCTCCAACGTTGTATATCTCAGAATCAAACATTAACACCAACTCTAATAAAACATACAACCAGTTATCTTACTAATCACTACAACTTTAACTAAACATAGCTCTTTGATTATCACCTTAGCTATCTCAACAAAGTCACTCCTAATCGATGTTGTTGGCATCTGAGGATAAGACAACATTTGCTTCACGAAATTTGTAACTTGGCGGCCTATTCGACTATGCCTATTGGATTCTATATCAGTCAGGTGTGTTGAGAGGAGGGAGCTTCTATAGAGTATGAAGACACATTCTTTCTTTATGTTGGTTGTCACTTTTCTCAACATACGAGCCGCCATGTCCAGTATTCCAATACTTTTACTATTGCAATGAGACTCTAAAGCAAAGATATTATAGTAGTTGTAATAACTCCTTGATCAAGGATTCATTACATCAGTACTAGCTTAAGTTACATCATTGTGAAGGAATCGATTAGGCACGGAGATCGAGATAGACAGTTATTACGTGGACAGGGAGAGTGCGAGAGAGCAGAGTGTAGAGTGAACACGTTTTTAGGTACAATGATGAGTGTACCACTTTAGGTTTTAGATAGATATATGTATGAAAGTACAATGTGCCTAAGGGTGTGTTCACACCGTGCACATATAAAAGGCACGATGGCCCTTTATTCCCAACAACCTCTCACCTAAAGGCAATGTGCCTTAAGAGGAAAAAAAGAATCAGCTAAGTCTAAGTATGTACAAAGCTGAAATAAATATATCTATCCAACTCCCATCATCTGTTGGCAATGAGCAAACCGCTCTACTAGAAGACCCTTTGTGAGAAGGTCTGCTGGATTATCATCTATATGCACTTTGACAAGCTCAATGCTCTTGCTGTCAAGTACATCTCTAATGAAGTGATACTTCACCTGTATGTGCTTTGTCTTTGCATGAAAGAGAGAATTCCGTGCTAGCATGATAGCACTCTGACTATCACAATGGAGAACAGGTAACTCCGTGATTCCAAGCTCTCCTACCAGACGTGAAAGCCATAAAGCCTCCTTGCATGCCTGAGTGGCAGCTATATACTCTGCCTCTATAGTAGACAATGCAACACACTTTTGTAGCTTCTCTTGGGGATCCAAGAGACCGCTTCTCCTGTGAAAGTAAACACATACCCAGAAGTGGACTTCGTGCAGTCCGCATGACCAGCATAGTCTGCATCCGTAAAGCCAACAACAGATGCTTTCTGCTTTCCAAAGCAGATGCACAACTCCTTTGTGCCTTTGAGGTATCTCATAATATCTTTCACTGCATCCCAATGCTTCTTGCCAGGGGTTGCCATGTATGTGCTAACCACTCCCACTGCAAAAGCAATGTCAGGACGCGTAGCAACCATAGCATACATCAAACTGCCAACAGCTGAAGCATATGGTATCTTGGCCATTTCAGCCTTCTCATCATTAGATGTAGGAGTGTCCTCTGCACTGAGTTTCACATATGGAGGCAATGAAACCCCAATTGTTTTCCCCCCCTCCATATTGAAATGCTGCAAAACTTTGGAGATATACTCCTGCTAAGATAGATAGAGTAAACCTTTAGATCTATCATTGAGTATTCGTATGCCAAGAATGTGATTTGCATCACCTAGATCCTTCATGTCAAAGCTGCCATGAAGACTTTGCTTCAATGAATCCAAGGCATGAGTATCCCTGCCAGCAATTAGCATGTCATCAACATACAAAACCAAGATAATCAGGCTGCCATCTGCTGCCTTCTTGGTGTACAAGCAGTGATCCACTTGACTTCTATGAAAGCCTTGGGATTGCATGAATGCATCAAACTTATGATACCATTCTCTTGGTGCTTGTTTCAGCCCATATAAACTCCTTTTGAGTTTACATACCATTTGTTCTTTCCCTGGTTCAACAAACCCTTTAGGCTACTGCATATATACATCTTCATGCTGATCGTCATGTAAAAACTTTGTCTTTATATCCATCTGTATGAGCTCCATATCCTCAGTTGCAACCAAGCCCAAAATGGTTCTCAATGTAGTCATCTTGACTACAGGAGAGAAAATCTCATCAAAGTCAATTCCATGCTTCTGCTTGTACCCCTTTGCAATCAATCTCGCTTTGTACTTTGGTGAGGAACCAGAAGTGACTTTCATTTTGTAAACCCATTTGCATGGAAGGGTTCTCTGCCCTTTAGGCAACTGCACCAAGTCCCAAGTGCCATTTTTTTCAAGAGATTCCATCTCTGACAGCATGGCTTTATACCATTTCTTGCTGTCCTGTCTGTCCATTGCTTCCTTGAAGCAAGATGGTTCACCACAGTTTGTCAACATGACATACTCAGCCACATTAATTGCACCAGGAACATATTTGTCAGGTTGTCTAGTAGCCCTAGACAATCTCCTAACCCAATGGTCACTGTTTGCTGGCTGTTCTTGCAAATTTCCATTTTCAGCATGCTGTCCTGGCATTTCAGCCTGCAAATCAGCATTTACAGGTCGTTATCCTGGCTGTTCCTGCACATGTAATGGCTCATTTTCATGGGCAATAGGTGGCTGATAATTTCCAGCATCATTTCCTACATTTACAGGTTCATTTACAGCAGGTATTTGATGCTGCACAGCAGGCACATTTTGCTGTTCAAAAGGTATTTCTTCCCGGAATACAACCCTATGGACCTCCTCAGCCTTCTCGGGTTGTTTGTGCATGCGATCTTCCCGGAAGATAACGTCATTGCTACATACTATTTTCCTTTTCTTGGGATCCTACAATTTATATCCCATTTCACTCTCGTCACCATATCCTAGGAAAATGCATTTACAGGACTTTGGCTCAAGTTTGCTGCGTTTTTCTTTGCGAATGTGCACAAAAGCCTTGCAGCCAAACACTTTCAAATGAGCATATGAAGGTGGCTTGCTCGACCACGCTTCTTGGGGAACCCAAAATCCCCCCCCCCCCCCCCACCCTGTTTGGTGACCGATTAATCAAGTGAACGGCTGTCATAACAGCCTCTGCCCAAAAACCATGGGGTAATGCAGCATGAGACAGCATCATACGGACCTTATCTTGGATGGTCTAATTCATACGCTCTGCAACTCCATTTTAGGGTGGATTATGAGGGGCAGTGAGCTCCCTCTTTATCCCTTTGCTGTCGCAAAATGCCTGAAAGGCTTTGGACACATATTCCCCACCATTGTCAGAGTGAAGACACTTAAGTATCTTATCTTTCTGATTTTAAGTCAATGCCAATAATTTTTTTTAACTTATCAAGCACTTCATCCTTGCTACGAATAGGGTAAACCCATACGCTCCGTGTAGCATCATCGACAAAGGTGACAAAATATTTCTTTCCCCCTAAAGATGATCCTGGCATTTGACATACATCTGAGTGTACTGACTCTAGAGGAGAAGATTTAAAAAAAAGAGACTTTTTGTGAGAAGTCTGTGCATGTTTGCCATAAATACAATGATCACAGTGCTCAAAATCAGCATAACGAAGACAACGCAAGTAACCCAAATAAGAAAGCACTTTCATTCCAGTTTGACTCATGTGTCCCAATTGGCCATGCCACAAAGAAACACTTGGCTGCTCGGTCACGACAACAACATGGTCACGCACACTAGATACATGGAGTGGATACAACATATCACTCTTGCAACCTCTGGCAATAACCCTAGATCCCTTACAGATCTTCCATTTTCCATCACCAAAGGTTGTGTGAAAACCATCATCATCTAGCTGCCCTGTGCTGATCAAGCTCTTCTTGAGCTGAGGTACATGTCGGGCATACTGAAGTGTAAAGACAGAGCCATGCTGAAACTGTAACTGCACACTGCCAATAGTTGCAATCTCACATGCATAGTTGTTCCCAAGATGGACAACACCATGTCGATCCCCTGTATATGCGGAAAACCACTCACAATGAGGGGTGACATGAAAAGAAGCACCTAAATCAAGAATCCAGGTATACATGTCATCGTCTGTATCTTTAAGTAGAGCATGTGCACCAAAATGTGAAGAGACAAGGAGTACATCCCTCCCACAGTCACTGTCATGAGTGACTACATTCACCTCTCTAATTTTTACACTACTTTTCTTAGGCTGACTGTCATTCTTCCCTTCCTTGCAATCATCTGTCTTCTTGCCTTTTCCTTTCTCTTTCTTCCATTTGTAGCAGTCACGTTTAAAGTGACCCTTCTTGCCACAATGATGGCATTCAACATCTTTGCCACGTGATTTACTGCGTCCCTTGCTATCATATTTGCCCTTTTGTTGTGATCTGCCCCTAGTATACAAAGCACTGGAAGACTTGTTGGATGCATTGTTCTGCTGATTTATCTCTTCCATAAGTAGAGCACTCTCTACATCAGCATACAAAAGGACCACATTAGAATTGCTCATGGCAGTCCTGAATGTATCCCAACTCTCTGGTAGAGTGCAAAGCAAGAAAGTAGCCTTAAATTCCTCATGAATCATAAATTTCAAGGCAACCAGCTAGCTGAAAATGGAGTTAAACTCACTCAAGTGAGTAGACATTGCTGTACCTTCTTTCATATGCAAATCCATAAGCTTTTTCAGCCAATACACTTTACTTGCAGAGCTCTTCTGTGCATACAGTTCTTCCAGTCTAGTCCATATAGCATATGCAGAATCCAAACCTTCAATGTTGAAGAGCAAGGCATCAGAAATCGATAGCTCTATGGTCGAGCTTGCAAGCTCATTCAACTCATCCCAATCGTCTTGATCCATGTCCACAGGCTTTGCCCCTTTAGTTTTGATCGGCTTTGCTTGCTTCTTTTGTAACAGGATATTGTAGCATTGTTTTTGCCACACCGCAAAATTATGTGCGCCTTCAAGCTTCTTTATATGCATCAAATTACTGCTGTCATTGCTGCCAGCCATGGTTGTCAGCTCAAAAGTGACCAAAAAACCAGTAAATGGAGGCCCAAATTGTCACTCAAGTGACCAGGGTACAAACAAGTATCAATCAACAATAAATGACCATGCAGAAGTACAGATTTCAGATTTGTAATTCAGTTTTCAGAAGCACCAAACGAAGTGCTACAATATTATCCAACTGATTATAGCTGTTTGAAAAGGCATGTACATCACTTTACATGAGAAATCCCAAAATTTCAGCTGCAATTTCTGTTGTACGTGTACCCACGGGCATAAAATTCGACACGAACTGTCAAAAGTCCCAAAATTTTGTGCTCACAATCGTCAAACATACATCTGCATTTCCTCTGTCATGCATAGGACTGTCCAATTTTGCCAAAAATAAAGCAATTTCAGCTTACCAAGTGTTGATGTCCAAATTGTGCGGAATTCAACCTGCATGTACATAAAATGACCAAATGCTGCACAAATTTTGCCCAAATCGCAAAAGCCCCAAATTGCACGGGGTCCAATGTTCCTCAATGTCGAGAAATTGGGTCAATTTCAGCCCAATTTGTGCATGTACATGAAAAGCCCCAAATGTTGGGGACAAAATGTCACAAATTCCTGCAATTTTTGAGACAAATATCACTGTTGCATCTTGCGCGCATGAAATTTGGACAAATCCTTAAATTTTCCAAGTCCTGTATGCACTAATTTCAGTGAAATTGAAAGAATTTCACTAAAAATGTGAAAAGGCCCAAAATTTCTGGGCAGATGTGCACCGACTTTGCAATTTTTGAGTCAGATTGTCCACTTTTGTGTTGAGATCCCCAGATTCGAGAAAAGCCCCAAATTTTTGAGCCAATTTTGCACAGATCTGAAGTCTTGTGCTTATGTGCGCAAAGCCCTGTCAGTGGGTGAAGCAATTTTCATAGAGAAAAAAGTTGAATTTTGGGAAAGAAAAAAAAAACTGACAGGTCAACGGACCCTTCAGCCGTGCCATTTGACACATGCTCGTTGGACACGGTGCCTGTTTGCCATCCCGTGACCTCGTCGCTGGTGTGGCCTCTCGCTCGCGTGCCCTCCTTCCGTGACGCTTGGTCGTTGGCGTGGCCTCTTGCCCGCGTGCCCTCTGTTTGTTACGCCTGGTCGGCTGTTCCGTGTCGTGTCGCTTGTCGCGCAGCAATAGCCTCTTGATCATTAGCTCTACAGCCCGTCGCATGCTTGGTCCACGCCTGTTGCAGAGTCATTGCCTGCAGCTTACACCAGTGACTCTCCTGCTCACCTTTGAGCTCTCGCTCAGCCTGACGACCGTTTGCAGCACCTTACGCTCTGATACCAGTTTGAAGGAATCGATTAGGCACGGAGATCGAGACAGACAATCGTTACGCGTAGTGAGAGAGACATGGAGAGTGCGAGAGAGCAGAGTGTAGAATGTACATGTTTTTAGGTACAATGACGAGTGTACCACTTTAGGTTTTAGATAGATATATGTATGAAAATACAATGTGCCTAAGGGTGTGTTCACACCAGTGCACATATAAAAGGCACGATGGCCCTTTAT